>NW_012155285.1:2524033-2591292 GCF_000956105.1 Propithecus coquereli
ATATGAGGTAACATTTTCAAGGACAAAATTATTAATATAAAATTGAAGAGAGAATTTACCTCTGGGAGGAGAAGGAGGGGGAAGAATTTAGGAAAGAGTATTTGTAATGTTGTATTCCTTAGGCTGGTTGGATGTGCACAGATGTTAGTTTATTTTTTTTTCTTTGAAAGAAATGTTATACATACCAGTAATATTTTTAAAGAAAATTATACTTCAGAAATTGGGTAATCAACTCTACCCTGTGCTGGGAGGGATGGAGTCTCAGAGGAAGCAAACCAGGTGAATTCTTGGGGGATCCATCTTACTTAAATATGTTTTAAATGTTTTAGCATTATCAGTGTTAATTATCTTGTACCTAATGATTATAGTAAAATTTTGTCACTCATTTTCTGTAGCAGATACATTCTTTTTGCCTATCATTCATTTTATGTCATCGCATTGCAGAAGGAAATGGATTCTGTCACCTTTAGATTTGGCATTTTACTTGTATTACCTGCTTAGCATCTACTTGTACCGATGATTTCTTCTCGTTGCATGACTCTACATTTGTCCACTTTTTCAAACGGCTCTTAGATAAATTTCTTTTTTCGGGCTTTAGCAAATGTGAACAAGGAAATGTGGAAAGAGAAACTATAAGGAGAAAGAAAGGGAAGGAGAAGAGAAGAGCCTGCAGATTCTCACTGAGCTTCAGGTCTCAGGTGACCCCTCAGAGAGGATGCTAATACCCTAGTCTTGATCTACCCAGATCTAGACCAAATCAGATCTGCCTGGCACATCCCTATAGGACTCCATATTGCTCTACACCCTCTAGCACCTCATGTTTTATTGTAACTGCTCAGTCTCTCTGCACACCCACGACCCCACAGGCACCATGAAGTGAGGAGCAAGTTTGCTATATTCTCCCTTGTATTTCCAGCACCTAGATCAGGGCTTGGCAAAGAGCAGGTCTTCAAAAAGTGTTTGCTGAATGTTCCCAAGGAACAAGGAAAATGTTCCCAAGTTTTACCAGCAAGCTGAGATGTAATTTCAGCAGCCTAAAGAACTTGAGGGCTATTCCCCTTTGTGTCCTTCTCCTTCATTTCCTCTCCCCTTAGCACGGTTCCTGTTAATTGAATGGGAGTCTTCCAGTAGAGTTCTTAATATAGATATGTCCAGCCCATTCTCAGATCAAAAGCCCATATTACAGCTTTAACTGTGAGTCTTAGTGGCTCACTTAGACTATATGTAACATGAAGAAATAATTATCGCCATCAGCTTTACCATTGATATTTTGTCTTTTATTCTTCAGTGGCATTTTATCACATCATACTCACCTGCTAGAATCTAATGAACGTTTCAAAGATGGGTTGGGAATGCTGCCAAAGTACATTCAGTGACATTTTTTGAGCTTTTTTTTTTTTTTTTGAATAATTTGTTATTGTTTAGGGGTTATGCTTATTTTTAAAAATTAAAATTTCAGATTCTTGGATTTTTTAATGGTACAATTATAGTCAGGTTTGTCTCCGCCTTTAACTGACTTCCATAAACCATTGTGCTGTGGGTTTGCTCCAGCTGCAGCGCTATATTTAATTTTAGTCCATGTGGTTTCTATTGTAGAAACATAGAGCAATGAGATGTTTGAATTGGAAGATTTTTTTAAAGTAATGTAATTCTACACTTTCATTTTATTTATTCCTACCTGGCTCTGCTATTCCCTTTTTGAACTGATATATGCAAAAGTAGTCTCCATTTCTTTTTTTTTTTTTTTGGATGGCAGGATTTATTTTGTATTTTATTTTTAATTATTATGGGTATATAATAATAGTTGTATATCTTTATAGGATACAAGTGATGTTTTGATACAGGCATGCAATGTGAATTAATCAAATCAGGGTAACTGGGGTATCCGTCACCTCAGGCATTTATCATTTCTTTGTGTTAGGAACATTCCAGTTCCACTCTTTCAGCTATTTTAAAGTATACCCTAACTTACTGTTGATTATAGTCACTTTGTCATGCTATCAAATATTGTTCATTCTATCTATCTAACTATATTTTTGCACCCATTAACCATCCCCCACTTTATCCCCACCGCCCCCATTACCCTTCCCAGAAGGTAACCATCATTCTACTTTCTGTCTGCATGAGGCCAATTGTTTTCAATATTTAGCTCCCACGTATGAGTGAGAACATGCAAGATTTGTCTTTCTGTGCTTGGTTTATTTCACTTAACATAATGTTCTACAGTTCCATCCATGTTGTTCCAAATGGCAAGATTTCATTTGTTTGGTGGCTATATATTCCATTGTGTATATATACCACAATTTCTTTATCCATTCATCCACCGATGGACACTTAGGTTGATTCCATATCTTGGCTATTGTGAATAGTGCTGCAATAAATGTGGGAGTGCATATATCTTTTCAATATTCTGAACTCCCCCCCTTTGGATATGTACCCAGCAGTGGGTCATATGGTAATTTTTTCAGCTTTTTAAGGTTACCATGAGGTTTTCAAAAACATTTTTTAACCAATTATTTTAAACATATGACAACTCTGCTTACAAACAAACAAACAAACATGCAAAGAGAAATCTAACAGAAATTCCACACTTTAACTCCATCCTCCTCCACGTTTTAACTTCTTGTTGTTTCTATCCATATCTTTTTATATTATCTATCTCTCAAAAAGTTACTATGGTTATTTTTGATAGTTTTGTCTTTTAGTCTTCCTAATCAATATATAAGTGGTTTATACACTGCAATTACAGCAATGGAGTATTCTGTATTTGTGTGTGTACTGGTATAGTGCTTTGTATACTTTCAGATAATTTCTTATTGTTCATTAGCGTCCTTTTCTTTCAGATTGAAGAACTCCTTTTAGCATTTCTTGTACAGCAGGTCTGGTGATGATGACATCCATCAGTTTTTGTTTGTGTGGGAAAGTCTTTATTTCTCCTTCATGTTTGAAGGATATTTTTGCAGGATATAATATCTAGAGTTAAGGTTTTTTCCTTCAGCGCTTTGAATATGTCACACCATTCTCTCCTGGCCTATAAGGTTTCCAGTGAGAATTCTGCTGCCAGATGTAATGGAGCTTCTTTATATGTTATTATTTTCTTTCTTTTTTCTTGCTTACCCTAGTACCTTTTCTTTATCCATGCCCTTTGAGAGCTTGATTTTTAAATGTCTTGTTTGGGTTAAGTCTGCTTGGTTTTCTATGACCTTCTCGTACCTGAATATTGATATCTTCCTCTAGGTATGGAAATAAACTTTCTACCCCAATCTCTCTCCCTACCTCCTCTTTAAGGCTAATACCTCTTAGATTTGCCCTGTGAAGCTATTTTCTAAATCTTGTAGGTGTGCTTTTTTCTCTTTTTTCTTCTGATTGTGTATTTTCAAATAATCTGTCTTCAAGCTCACTAATTCTTTCTTCTGCTTGGTTAATTCTGCTTGTGAGAGACTCTGACGCATTTCTCAGTTTGTCAATTGAATTCTTAAGCTCCAGAATTGTTGTTTGATTTTTTTTATTATTATTTAAATCTCTTTGTTAAATTTCTCTTATAGGCTTCTAAATTCCTTCTCTGTGTTGTCTTGAAGTTTATTGAGCTTCTTCAGAACAGCTATTTTGAATTCTTTGTCTGAAAGGTCACATATCTCCATCACTCTGGAATTGGTCACTGGTACCTTGTTTAGTTCATTTGTTGGGTTCATATTTTCTTGTTGCTTGTGGATGTTCATTGATATCTGGGCATTGAAGAGTTAGGTATTTATTTTAGTCTTCTCAGACTGGGCTTGTTTGAACCCATCCTTCTTGAGAAAGCTTTCCAAATACTCAAAACGATCAAAGGGAATTGAGTTTTGTGATCTAAGTCTCTGGTCACCACAGCCATGTCAGCACTGGGTGTGCCCCAAGCACAGAAATGCTGTGACTCTTGCAGACTCCTGGTGGTGTTGTCTTGGTGGCCCTGGGTAAGATATGGGAGCATTCCCTGGATTACCAGGCAGTCTCTCACTTTCTTTCCTCACTGTCTGTGCTGCGCTGCTGGAGTTGGGGGATGAGTGATATGGGTACACCCTCATGGCCATCAGTGTCAGGTCCCACCTGAAGCCAGCCCAGTCTCACCCAAAGCTTGCGGTGACCATTGCTTGGCTACCTCTGATGTTTATTCAAAGCCCAAGGGCTCTTTAATCAGCAGATGATGAATCCTGCCAGAACTGTTTCCTTCCCCCCAGAGCAGTGGTTTTCCTTCTGGCCCAGGGTGGGTCCAGAAATGCATTCCAGGAACTAAGGCTTGGATTCAGGAGCTTCAGGAGTCTGCTTGGCACTTTAATTTACTATGACTGAGCTGGTATTCATGTTGCAAAACAAAGTCCTCTGAACTCTTATCTTGCCTTTCCCCAAGTGGAAGAAGACTCTCTCTGAGCTGTGCCTGTGGTTGGAGGAGGGGTGACATAGGCACTGGGTTGGCCACAGCTGCTGAGGTCTCACTGGGTCACATGCACCCCAATTCCACTGGCTCTGAGCAAGCACAGCCACAGGAATTGCCCAAGGACTGCAGCCTTTGTGGTCCAGCTGCCTTATGAATTTAGTTCAGGCTCCAGCAGCCAGTGGTGAGGCTAGCTGGAACTCAGGTTTCAGGGCAGAGGATTTCCCTCTGGCCTGGCTGGTCTAAATGCTCCCTTGGTGGGCACCAGCAGAATTTTGCCCTGTGCTGTGTTCACCTGTGCCAGGGTGGCCCCGAGTTTCAATTCAAAGCTCCACAATCACTTCACTCTACCTCTCCCAGGCACACAGATTCTCTCTCCTTTAGGCATAATTGGTGCAGCACTGCCGGGGCTGGGGGAGGAGTGGCATAGGCAACGCAAGGTTGTCTTTTCTGCCCTCTTCAGTACTTCTTCCCTTGATATAATGCTAAAACCAGGTAGTATGATTTCTCACCTGATTTTTGGTTCTTCTGAAGGTGCTTCCTTGCATGAATAGTTGTTGAATTTGGTGTTCCTGAGGAGGGGCCATCCCTGGAGTTTTCTATTTGGCCATCTTGCTCCGCCCCCTCTAGTAGACTCTGTTTCTGAAGATGGGTCATTTCTGGAGGTGGCGATTTTTAGTCCAACGTCAAAAACATTTTTAAAAAGAAATGTATAGGAAATATTTATTACTAATAAAAATGAAGCCTACTAGAGAACTCTTTAGGCTATTACGATTCTAAAAGCTTGACAGAATAAGGTGGAAAGGGCTTTGTAGCCAGATGGAACTGTGTTCAAATGCCTGATCTGCAATTATAATGGTCTAAACCAGGGGAAAGCAAACCTCTTCTCTAAAAGGCTAGACTGTAAATATTTTAGGCTTTGTGCTCAGCTCTGTCTTTGCAGCTGAAAGTAACCATAGGCAATACATAAATAAATGAGCTTGGCTATGTTCCAATAAAACTTTACATGTAAAAAAAACAAGCAGCAGGGGAGGATTTGGCCAACTTCTGATAAACTGTCATTTTCCAGATGCATGAGCTTGAGAAGTTTACTGAAACTTAAGCACTATAGTTGACAATTACTTGATAATTAATATATTAACTTTCCCACACCACACACACACATATACACATTTCCTCTCTCAAGTTAAAGTTCCTCCAGATTAAGAGCTACATATCTCCAGGGACTAGCACAGAGATAATCCCTAGTGGGCATTCATCAAATGTCGGTTGGATGAATGAATGAATGAGTGTATGCTTAGTAAAATTCGAGAAAATCACAAATATAAAATAATTTTAAGTTTTGTGTACAATCATTAAAGAACAACAACAAAAAACCCTAAAGGCCTTTGCTTTCTTTATACACTTCACATGAAGCATGCACAATATTGTGCATGTTCAAATATGTAAATCTCAGATTTGCATTTATAAGTATTTTAAATATCAAGAAAATATGAGGTTTTTGCAGTCCTTAATCTGAGATTTTGTCCCAAATGGATGAGATTAGGAAATTGGGTATGCCCAAAGACTCATCTTGGTAAACTACAGATATCTTCATTCAGCTGGATTGAAATGGACTAATTAACTGAATCATTTTTCTCATAAAATGGCATGAAAAGGATTAAATCACAAGAACATTCCAAACCTCTGTTGTGGGCTACAGGATTGGCACAGAATGCTTTCATTCTATATTAGTATAAACACCTGGAAAATATTTTTGAAGTTACCTAACATAGTCTTGCTGGATTTCTCAACTGATTATTGAGACACTTAGGAACCAGAGGGAATAGTTTTGCACCTGAAATAACAAATAAGACAGAGATTATATTTTCCTCTTTCTCCCCTGGGTGGCATCTGCCAGTAACAAAAAGTTTGCCTCACTTTGTAAAACTGAGCAATGCCTGCAAGGAAAAACATAGAATGTCAAACACGAGTTTGCTAAAAAATGAGGAGACCTACTTTTTGAAGCCAGATTTTCTCGAACCTGAACTGTCAGGTGTCTGTGCCTAACATGTAGGGCAACATTTGCCAGCTGTGTCAAGAGCAACAGAGAAAGTTCATCATGATCCTGCAGCGTACACTTTATGTCCTTGAAGCTGTTTTGTGTTATTTTTTTTAATCGTGTTGTGTTTTGCTATCCTCTGTTATCACTGCAATCTCTGAGAATCTATGAAGGACAACCCCTACATATTCATGGATTATTGCAAGCTAGAGATAATTATTTTTCTTTAAAAGTATCAACCAAAGAGTCCTTTCCTTTTCAAAATAGTTATTCTGAGGCCATAAGCTTACATCAGTGACAGCGCCATTGTCTAGGAAGCATTTTCAACTCCCCAATTAGAATCCCTTTCGGTTCCCTGCAACACTGTTTTGAGCATCTTTAAGGGTAGCAATGCTTCATCCTTTGAGAGTGTGTTTTATTTTGTATAATCAGTCCTAAATCACTTGGAGCGAAAGTACATGAAGAAGGTGAATGGCCAAGTTGCATAATATAATGTTTCATCCAAAGCTGAGGTGAGCTGTCAGGCAAAGATACTGGGTCTTGGGAGCTTCCTGCATTGGGAAAAAGAATACTCCACAGTGTGCAACTGTTATTTTTCTGATGTGCCTCCTAGACTGGGTATCAACACAATTTCAAAAATATCAACATTCCAGGAATGTTTGGAACATTGGAATCAGTGTCTAGCTTCCTAAGGAGATCACTTAAGGAAGTATCAATGTGTGTATTTTTAAAATTAATTTTTCTTTAGCAAAAATTATGTATTACTAACCACGTATCAGTCTCTATTCTATGCATTTTATGAATATTAATTCATTAAACCACATAGCAACCTTATGAAGTAGCTCATTTACAGATGAGCAAATTGAAATCGAGTAACTTCTCCCAGGTCAAACAGCTAGTTAGTGTTGTGTTTGAATTGTCTCCCATTCAGTTCAATGACAGAGTACTTTGTATGTTTCTAGGTGGCATCTCTGCCTCCCAATTTGTCTCCTTCCACCTAATCTAGATATATCAGGCTCTGTCAGGGAGAAGGGGTATTTCAAGCCAGAAGAGATTTAATGTAGAGAATTGGGAGCCTCAAGACCATTAGAAGGGCTAGAGGATAAAGGACAGGGAAGGTGTCCACAAGCTTTCAGAAAGTCAGGAGATGCTGACCTGCAGGGCATGCCAGCAGCAGGCACAGCTGCTTCCTGCTCCAAGACTCACTTCTGCCATAGTGCATGGCTTTTGCTTTTCCTGGAAGAACACAAGCGTGTCTTCTGCTTTTCTTCCATCTCCCAAAAGTCTCAAAAGTGTCTCTCACTGGTGGACAAAGGGCCTATAAGTTAGACTCATTGTCAGGGTGTCAAGATTTATTAGTTATCTGCTATACATCACCACTGAAATGGGTGCTATGGGAGATATTCGACTTATAACTGCCTTCTGTACTTTAATATTGATTTGACCATTAGCTGGGGATGGCCTATTGCTCCCTCTTTAAATTGGACAGAGAATAGCATGAGTCCCGATACTAAGCAGGAGTGACTTATCAGAAGGGAAAGAAAAATGGAAACATGTAAATTGGTTTTTCTCTTCCTTATAGTCTGGGCAACTTTGCTATTAAGCCAGATTTTTTCAAAGTGCTGTTTCTCACATAAATAAGCACAGTAAGTGGCAAAGGAAAATGTCTGTTTTCACCAGCCTTTAAAGGGTTGTGAAAGTGGAGGCTTTAAGAATTTATGGTTTTAATTTTAGGCTCAGATGCAATACAGTGACCTAGAAAGGCTAATGTTTTATGGTATAAAGTTTTAAAAATATTCAGCTGAATGACTGGGGAACTTCCTTTGGAGATGAAAAACAAAATCATTTGTTAAATTGCTTCTCTCTCTCTCTCTCTCTTATTTTTTCTAAAGAATTTTTTGGAAAGTCATTCACTGGGGGAAAAATATATGGGCAACATGGAACTCAAGCTTTGCCAAGTAGACACCTAATACCTCTTCTAATTACACTGCATAGGACATGATGCAGGAAACATGATATAGGGAATTTAAATTCAGTATATAGGCTAGTTACAGTTGTTACATTATCCAGGGAGATTGTAATGACATTAAATATGCTGCAGAAATGTTTCTATGTACTTCTCCTATAGTTTCATTTATTATTTACTTTGTGCTAATGTTTGAGACCTGAGATAAAAAGATCACACAAAAACTATGTTCAGTACCCCTGTCATATCCTTAAATTAAAAAAAAAAAAAAAAGAGTAACACATGAAAAGAAAAAGAAAAAAAACATAGGAGGGGACTTTTCACAACTGCATGTGTTTTTTCTAGGTTAACACTTTGTTTGAATTTTAATTAATAAAAACAAACAAAAATGTTATGGTCAAATTCATTTCTACTGGTGGCTGGGGAGCCTTCACAGAAAGGAATTTGATCATAATTATAGTTTACATCTGTATGATGATAGTGATGTCAACGTCCGTTACAACATTCCCAGTTCAAAGCAATGAATGTCAACATCAACAACTGTTCCATTTGTCATGGGGAGTCAGATTTTAAAATTCAAAATAATATTAAGAAAAGTAAAGAGTTCAACATCAAACCAGATGTAAAAGACAAGTTTCAGGGCAACATAGAGGGTTTCAGGAAAGTGCATTTAAACAAAGAATATGAGGAAATTAATAAATAATAGGTACAATTGTGGTGAGTTTAGTGGGTAGCATGTGTCAAAACTGTCTTATGTACGTTAGCAGTTTTAACTCACGTATCCTCTCAACAACCTCAGGATGTGGGCTAATAAAAGTCTTACTTTACAGTTGAGGAAACAGAGATACACAAACAGAAACCACTGGTCCAAGGTCACATTGCTCGTAAAGGACAAATTCAGAAACCAGCTTGATTTCAGAAGTTTGAATCACTGATACAGCGAAGACTAAATAAAACAAACGTTTGCATTGCCTTGTTACCACGTTATGATCTCCACAACAGCTCACTGAGATCATTCACTACCAACTCCTGGTTCACTCCTTCATCCTTTGTTTTTGACAATAGCTCAAGACTCAATGTTCCTCTCCCCCACATTATTCCTCTCCTAATTTTTGGTAGTTTCAACGTACCTGCAGGATGTTTCCCAGATGTAGTCCCCTAACCAGACACATCAAACACAGCTTAATCCTAAGGCCCTACCCAAGACCAGTTGAATTAAAATTTCTGGGAGTGGGGCCCAGCAATCTGACCTGTAGTAAATCCTTCATGAGATTCTGATGCAGCTGGAATTTGGGAACCACTGCTGTGGATAATCCACTTCCTTAGTGCCTTAGTGCCTTGACCTCTTCTCCAATGAGCTTGTCTTCTACCCAGTCTCACCCACTTGCTCCTACAGCCGTAACCTGTGACGTCCCCAATGCACCCCTCTACTCTCAGTGTCATGCCTTTCCTCTCTGAGCACCACTTGTATCTTTCCAACTCACTCCTTCTTGTACCCTGAACTATCTTTCCACTTCACTGTGACCTCCTGTATATTGATTCCAGCATCTTTCTCTGTCCCCCACCTTCTTAGTGGCTCAAACTCTATGGTTCATTGTTATAATCATGCTCTGGGGAAGATTCTCAACTCTCTGACCCTCCTTCATTTTCCTGAGCACACCTAGTAAAACTAAAATTATGGTTGAATCTAATTCTGCCTACTCCGCACCTGTACTTGTGTAGCAGAACGTAGTTAAAGAAAAACAAATAAGCACACCAACTATTCTCACTCTAAATTCATTACCACATGCCTCTAGTTGGCCTTGTTGCTGCCCGGCAATCACACTATGCATCCCCAGGCCGTTCACGGCCCCACTTGCCTAGTGACTATGCTGCACCTTCTCTCCTCTCAAATACCCAACACCTTCTCCCTCATCCTCACTTTCAGCTGGAGGCCTTATTTCATATTTTATTGAGAAAATAGAAGCATTCAGAAGAAAACTTCCTCTGGTTTGCAATCTACCTTTTAGCATCTACAAGCTCTTTTAGCAGCTACAGGATCTTCCTTTTCTCCCCTGGCTCCTACTAACCCCTCTGTTCTTCACTAGATTGTTGATGCTTAAACTGTGGTTCCTGGACCAGAGTATGGGAATCACCTGAAAGCTTATTAGATAAAGAGAATCTCGAGCCCCATTATTCTGCCAAACAACTCTTGTCCTTGTCCAGTCTCCACTGACCTTCATACGGCCAAATTCAATGATTAATTCTCAGTCCTCATTGTTCTTGACCTAGTAGCAGCATCTTGCAGTTGATAAGTCCCTCCTCTCAAGTCTTGTTCTTGGTTTACTCCAATGTAGTTGCTTATCCCAAGTCTCGTTTGCAGGTTGCTTCTCTCCTTCCAACGCTCTTTCAATTTCAGTGTCTTAGGCTCAGTTCTTGGTCACCTTTTCCATATACATCTGTCTCTTCAGTCATATCATCCACTCCCTTGGCATTAAAGACCAACCATATGCTGAAAACTCTCAAATGTATGTCTCCAGCCCAGACATCTGTCCTAAACCTCAAGTGTGTCCTGATGCCCACATGCCCGATAGCCATTTGACACCTAACAGACATCTCAAACCTAGCACGTCCAAAACAAAACTCCTGATCTCCCCTCACAAAACTGCTTTACCCACAGCCTTTGCTATGTAAGTTGATAGCAAACTCCATCCAGTTAGATAACCAAAACTATGGAATAATCCTTACCAGCTCTCTTTGTGTCACAAAATCCATTAGGGAATACTGTTGATTTTATCTTCAAAATACGGCCATACCCTCATCACCTCTCGCCATCTCCCCTGCTACCACGCGGGGCCAGGCCAACATCATTCGTCATGACCATACTGCAGTACATTCCTAACTAGTATCCCTGCTTCTACTCTTGCCCCCCTTACAGTTCATTATGAAAAAGTAGACAGCATCCTTCTCTTAAAACACCCGTTATATCATCCTCTTCCTTGGCTCAAAACCCTGGAGTGGATTCTGATTTTACCCAGATGAAAGACTAAACTCCTCACGGTGGCCTATAATATGTCACATGATCTGGCCCTATTATCATTATTTCTTGTGACTTCTTGTGTTGCTTACTCTGCTCCAGACACATGGGCTTTCTTGCTGTTTTTTGAACACTCCAGGCTTGCTGTTGCCTGCAGCCTTTACCCAGGCTGTTCCCTCTGCCTGGAAAGTGCTCCTGATTGAGTCACTCCCCTTTGTAGATCTACTCTGGCCACCTCTCGGTTAAGACTGGGTGCCTTTGCACCAATCCTCTTTATCTTACTCTACTTTTGTCTACTGCATTCATCACATTCTAACATACTATGTATTTTACTTATTTACTATGTTTATTGTTTATTATCCTTTTTGTCCTGCTAGAATATAATCTTTCAAAGGGCAGGGCTCTTGGGTTGATTGATGTGTCCCCATCACTTAGAAGAGTGGCAGGTACATAACAATAGATGTTTAAGGAATGAAGTAGTGACGGAGTGAGGGGGTAAAGGTGCACTTGCACTTCGTAGATACAACTTGACCGGGATATAGAAAAAACATCACTGGACTGAAAGCGAAATACCTGGTTTGAAATTCTGGATTTGCCATTACTGTCTGTGACCTTCGACACGTCACTAAAACTTTCTCAGCTTCAATTTCTTTGTCTGTCAAGAGTGAATCCTTTCATCTATTCCACCGTGGCTTTGGGGGATAATGTTTGAGGAAATGCTTTGCAAAATGTAAAATGTTTTATAAATAGGGGACCATATAATTTATCATCCAAATTGGAACACTTTTGAGAGTAAAAGAGAACACTCATTAATTATAACTAGGAGTGTCCAGTGCAAACCAGGACAGAGTCATCCCATATGTATCAAATCTTGTTGGATCTACCCTCAAAATATATACCTAGAATCTCATAGTTCTCATCACTGCCACCACCACCACCCTAGTCCAAGCCACTATCTTCTTTCACCTGGTCAACTGCAATAACCTCCTACCTTTTCTTGTCTTGTTCCCTGAAAAGTGTTCTCTCCATCTCACCCTAAATGATGCTATTAAATACAAATCAGATTAAATTACTGCTCTGCTTCAAATGATTCACAGCCTTTGCCTCTCACTCAGCACAAGACCTCAACTATTTATCATAGCCTACAAGGCCCATTATATTTCTGACCTTCTCTCCTATGACTTCCTCCCATGCTTGCTCTACCAAACCTCCTGGCTGCTTCTCCAGTGTGCCAAACATGTTCCTGCCTCAGGGCCTTTGCACTTACAGCTTCCTCTACCTGACATTTCTTTCCCCTGCAAAGTCATATGTCTCAATGTCCCTCACCTCTCTGCTTAAGTGTCACCTTATCTCCCTGGGTAATAAAATGCCAAGTCCTCCCTCTCAACCACATTGCCACTGGCCCTCTCTACCCTCCTTATCTGCCTCATTGATTTCATTTTTCTACATAGCACTTATCATCACCTAACATCACATGCTTTGTATACATTTATTCATTGTCGGTCTCGCCCATCAGAAGATAATATCAATGAGAGCAAGAATGCTTCCTTTTCTGTTGCTATATCCTAGCATCTAAAACAACGGCACCTAATTGAAAACCTATATGTTTGTTGAATAAATAAATGAGTGAAAGAAATTGAAGGAGTAATTAAATGCAGACCAGATATAAATGAGCTTGTTTAACACAGTAACAACCAAGCCAGGATATGCAAGTGCATTGGTTCTGATAAATTCCTCTCAAAATGCTTCCACAGGGTTTGAGGTCTCCCTGGATGCAGTTTGGTGTGTAAGACAATATTAAGTCAGCCTTGGTGGTGATGTACATGAGAGCTGGCAGAAAGCACAGGGTGAGCCAGGTGGTGTTATGTCTCTTGAGTTCATTTGGACATCTGAACAATGCAAAATGCCCCATGGCATATTCTCATTTTAAAAGACTCCAACATATTAATTCTCTCACTAATTTAGACTCATCATAAGAACAAGTCTCTAAATACAATTTAAAGCCACAGATGAAGAGGTAGCTTAGGGATGATACCCTTCCCAGTTGATCTTATAGTTTACTTATTTAACCTAAGAACAAAATCGAATATGGGGTATAAGGGATTTCTTGCTATTTTTCTTGCATATTTGTGCAATATGTGAGTAAGAACAATATCAAACACAAGGGCTTTAATTCCATGGCAAGTCTCCTTAAAAAGGTCTGATTTCTAAATGTGTGACTCTATCACACAAAAAGCAACTTCCTGGAAATAAAAGATTCTCTCTAAACAATACCAAATAAACAGTTAGATGAGATCTTTTCCAACTGGATTTTCTTTGTTACGGCCTTATTTAATTTTAGTCATAGGTGGAATAAAATGTTTAAAAGCCTAATTTAATAATACTATACATATCCAATAATTTTAATTGTTTGATAAAGTCTTAGAAGTTTAAAAATTTATTTAAAATCTCTCCTCACAAAATTGACATGGGTTTTAGAGTCAAAAACAAACAATATTTATATTTTTACAAATATCCCTCACCAAGAGACGAAGATAACAGAATCAGAGTGGGTGAGGCAGTGAATGAATATGTAAAGTTGGGGTTTTTTGGAAAGTGATTTATCGAAGAGATGCCACTTCATTTCAGTTAAGTCCCAAACACTCTATAAAGAAGGTATAGTTTTCGGAGTTTAAAAAAGATATTTAAGAAGAAAGAATTTTGAAAAGTCAACCAAAAGCCATACTAAGTCAAGTTTAACTGTTCGTATGTGCTTTTGCAACTAAGTCACATATGTGTGCTTTTATGCTACTAGATTAAGTTACTAGAGTTAGATTTGTGAAATGTGCTAGAAATCAGCATTATATTAATTTTTTTCTTAGCTGAATATCCAGAAAGTTTGCAGAGTTAGAGAATTCAATGTAATAGTTTTATTAGGAATTTGATGACATGGATGTACACCTACATAATATATATATTAATGTTTTTAACTAAGCAGATGAGCATGCTATTCTACCAAGAATGTACAAAAACAACACCCTAAGTGTTTAAGTGTAATACTCAAATAAAACATAATATGGTAATAATTTGATACATTTTATGAATAAGTCATTTGTTTTATACTTCATAGTAATCAAAATATGTGGTTAGCAGTTTATAAAAATAGGATAATCATCAGGTAAATTCATTCATGTAATTGTAGATGAAGCATTTTTCTATCATGATGAATATTGGCCTCAATAAATAACTTATACTGATGATTTTCAAGAGAATGGACTTATGTTACTACTGTAATGCTTAAATCATGATTTTCCAATATTTAATTGACTTGTGTCTTACTGCCCCACCTAGCAGATCAAAACTCAGTTGTCCAGAACTGTGGTCCCCAACCCCCAGGTCACAGACAGGTAAGGGTCCCCCACCTGAGGCCTGTTAGGGACTGGGCTGCACCACCCACCCTCCATCTTTGGAAAAATTATTTTCCATGAAAGTTAGGAAACTGCCCCCCTGGACCCTCCATCCCAGGCACAGCAGGAGATGAGAGGTGGTGGGCAAGGGAGTGAAGTTTCATCTGTATTTACAGCCACTCCCCATCACTGGCATAACCACCTGAGCTCCACCTCCCCACCTGTAGCCAACCCCATTTCCCACCATGTTGATGAAAAAATTGTCTTCCATGAAACCAGTCCCTGATGTCAAAAAGGTTGGGGACCTCTGAGTATATTTGAATCCAGTTCATCTTGCAGGATCCATTAGAGATTTGCAGCACTTAAACTGTTTTCTAGAGTTCCTTATTGAGATTTATGGTCAGAAAGAATAATTATTTATCTCACTTTGAAAATTGTCCAGCCTAAAATTATTTAGTCCAAGCTCTCTCTACTGCACTGAATTTGGGTCCTTGAAGATCTGTGTGTATCTTAGTGGACCCAGAACTCTTTCCTGAGATAACCTTTGAATTCCCCCACAGGAATATCTAGTAGAATATCTAATAATACGTATCATTTCTTTTCATGCTTGCTCTTAAAAATGTATGTGAAGTTATTTAAAGAACCTGTGGGGCTCATGTAAGAGGATGGCCTTCCATTCATCATGTGTTCAATTAGGTGCCTGAACTTTCATTACAGATGTCAAACTCAGCCTCCTACTGGGCTGATTATCAGAGCATATGGTTCCTCCTTTAGTCAGCCATATAGAATTTCTACAGGCTAGGTTCTTGTCAGAAAGTATAACCTCGAACTCTCACTGCTTGACTATGATCAAAAGTCCAGCAGCAAGAAATGTTGTTTATTGCATATGTGTCCTAAATTATTGTAAATCTATCTTCTAGATATTCTACACTTTCTTCCTTTGATTAATACTGAAAACTTTGTGCCAGTGCACTAATCTGAGCCTTCACATATATCAACTAATTTAACCACACAATAAACTATGAGGCAGATAATATTATCATTCCCACTTTATAGCTATAAGCAATGAGATACAGTAATTTGTCCAATGGCACATAGCCAGGGAGTGACAAAGTTGGGCACGAAACTCGGGTAGTTTATCTACAGAGCCCACGCATAGCTAGCCTTGTGCTTGAACCAGAATATGTGGGCCCTTCAGAACTGTGCCTTTCCTTAGCTTGGTGAGCTGCCTATTGCATTGAAGGCCATCCTAAGAAGTAGCCTTATAAAGCTCACATCGGTCTTGTTGAAAAATATTGCTCTGAACATAGTTTACTACATCATACCATGAACCCTTTAGGAAAACAAAACCTCTCAGGTGTCAGAAACAAACAAACAAGAAGGTATACTTTTTATCATGGGGATACCATTAATCTCATTCTTGTACCTTATGGTGTTTTTCCCTTTATGCCAGCCACTGGAAGCCTCCAAACCTAATTTTTGCTCCACTTCTGTCCCTCATCTCTGCCCTTAATGAAGACTCTTTCCTTTGACTGCACTTGAGTGAGCCTCCCCTGAGCTCACTTTTTAGCTAGGCTCAAACTTGGGCTCTGCCGTTGTTTCATTTGGTCCAGTTTTAGCAAAAATCCTGCTGGGGCAGTTTAGCAAAAATCCCCGCTCCTTGATCTCTCATCAAATTCTTTCTCCCCTACCTTCTATAACTTATCAGCACTGCCTGCCTTCAGCAAGAACCCTGTCTAGTCAGTTCAACCAGAATCCCCTGTACCCTGATGTTTCCTCTTAGTAATTTTCCATCCACTGACTCCATCTTTCTCCTTGGCTATAAATTCCCGCCTTTCCTTGTTGTACTCAGAGTTGGGCCCAATCCCTCTCCTCCTACTGCAAAAACCCATATCCTGAGTAGTCTGCCTTACCATTCTTTAACTATTGTCATTGAATAATTCTTTTCTTTAACACCCTTGGTATTAATATTTTGTGCACGGACTCTACCTATTATTCAGCTTTATTTTCCCACATTTATTGCTCTTATTCTATTATTTGTGCCTCTTTAAATAACTTCAAATGCATTTTTAGGAGCAAGCATGAAAACAAATTATAACTAATCCGTTACTAATAGATTCAGCAAAGTCGGAAATGTTAATTTATTTGAGAGGGCATGATTTATTAATAGCAGTTCTAAAGTGAGTGTTGAAGTCTGGGAAAGTTATTGCAATGAGTGTTAAACGTTATAGTACTTGTGTTTGGTCAACAAGCTTCTGAGGGTCACCAGGCTGTAGGTAACTGCTCACTACATCCCACCCGCCATGTTCACAGCCACTCCGGTCTCCCCTTCTTCTGTAGAAATGTCCAGGAAACTTCAGGCTTGCAGTAAAAAACCGAAGAGAGAGGGGAAAATTTGAGAGTCAAGCCCTATCTGATCTGGGAAAAAAAATGGAGCAAAACAGAACCTCTTCCAAGATTATAGATAGGAAAGGGGTCTGGAAGCAGAGAGGTGAAAGAAAGGGATGAAATTCTAGTTTCCAACTTGCAGTTAATAATAAACAAAGAAATCTCAGAACGAATTATCAGGTCTGGGCCTTACTAGAGTGAATTGAATTTTATAATTTAAGAGAAATGCTGCTAAAATGTTTAGAATTCCAATATTAGAGGTTTATTTGGGCTAATAAGAAAATACTCATTTGGCCGGGCACGGTGACTCACTCCTGTAATCCTAGCACTCTGGGAGGCTGAGGCAGGAAGGTCACTTGAGCTCAGGAGTTCAAGAGCAGCCTGAGCAAGAACGAGACCCATCTCTACTAAAAATAGAAAAAATTAGCCGGGCATGGTGGCGCATGCCTGTAGTCCCAGCCTGTAGTCCCCACTCAGGAGGCTGAGGCAGGAGGATCACTTAAGCCCAGGAGTTTGAGGTTGCTGTGAGTTAGGCTGATGCCACGGCACTCACCTGAGTAACAGTAAAACGCTGTCTCAAAAAAAAGAAAAAGAAATACTCTCAGGAGGAGTGAGGGGGACTCCTAACACGTAACCCTGTCAACTAATGTTATTCAGCCAGCTTTCCTAACACCTTGCTGAGATTAGCTGAGGGAATCAGAGTTTTGATGGAAGGTGGGAGAATGAGAGGAACAAGAGGTAGTTTTTTGAGCACAGGGCACCTCAGAGGAAAATTAGGTTGCGTGACTGCTTTGGGGTGAGGCTCTGACACGGGGGAAAGATATGGAGTGCAATTCTGATCACATTGAGTTTTTGGTGCCTTTGGAACATGCAAGCAGAGAGGCTGTGGTGACCATTTTATCATGTGGGTTGGAAGTTCCAGAGAAAGGTCTGGAAATAGGTTTAGAAATGGTCAGTTTAAAGATTTGCGGTCATGGACATAAAAGAGAGCACCTAGGAGTGGAAGTGCTTTTAGTGAGGAAAGAAAGGAATGTAGAACAATGCTCTGGGGATAGGAGATGCAGAAACGGCATCCAAAAAGGCAACCGAGATGCACTGGCCAGAGAGAGAGCAGGAACCTGGAGAGGGGTGTAGTGGAAGTCAAGGACCAGTGTATGTCAGCTGTGACCTGGTTTCATTCTGGCCAGAGTCATCATACAACATAAGTAATGCTTATATATGTATATGTAAATGTATGCTCTAATAGGAATACCTGTAGGGCACTGCAGCATAAGTCAGAGGTGAGAGCTATGGAAGGAAGAGTCTTATCTAAGAGGGAAGAGCCTTTCAGGAAGGGAAAACATCAGGAGCAAAGGCATGCAAGTAAACTCACTGTGTAATAAGTTTATAAAACTACAAACAGTTAGACTTGTTGGAAAATAGAATGTGAGGGAAAGCAGAAAGCAATGAGCGACTTTCTTTACTTAATACACACTCACTTAAGGCCAGATGTGGGCCCAGTACTGTTCTAAGTGCCTTCCACAGAGCAGCCATGAGCCCCCCCGGCAATCCCTGAGGTAGCTACTATCATAACCCCCTTTTTCAGATAAGGACCGAGGGAGGAGAGGCCACTAATGTGAGGTCTCGCAGGTAATGAAGGCAGAAGTCAGCCCCGCTGCAGAGGTGATGCATGTAACCACCACGCCCTGGGCTTTCTGCAGTGGAGAGACAAAAGGAAACAGAGCGAAGGCAGCTAAGCACGAGTGTTTCTACAAGGAAGGAGTTTCTGTGTACAGAATGATGCCAGAAAGCTAGACAGAAGCAGTTCCCGTGGTGCATAAAATTTCAGGCCCACTCTTGGGTTTTGTGGCAGTATATGGACTTCTCTTGTGTGTCCAGGAAGCTCTTCAGTCTCTGGGCCACTTCATCTTTAGACCTCAATTTCCCCACCAATAAAATCGCTATGATATTGACTGCTCTTTCTCCCCCCGACAGGAACTTTGGGAGGATTATGACAAACTATCTAGGAAATTTCCCTGGCTCCTAAGAGATGAGCAGTATTATCCTCGATATTGTTATGTCACTATTATGTTAATGTACTTTTATCGGCTTCAGGCCAAAGGAGGAATCTACATTTATTCAAAGAGTACACAGCCTAAATAAAAACAGGAACTTGTTTGTTCATATTCATTTTTAAGCATATTCATACGTGGAGAATATGCTTTAATAGCACATAGCATTTCAATAGCAAGTGAAGGAATCATTTCAATGCTCCTCAGTCAAACAGTAATGATTATACAATGACCTGTTTTTCTCCATCTGAAATTACCACCACAAATGTGCTTCTTTATTTATGCATTTAATTCTTAGCCTTTCAGCTGCCATTGGAAACACTAGTCTTTTGCTGTACAGCTTCAATGCCGTATTCATCCACCTAGAAATTACTTCTCGTTCTAAATACGGAAAAACGCATCAAAAAGTACCCAATGCATAGATACAGTTTCCGCTGGAGCCGGATGACATTTGTATGCCTAATGGGAAGATTAAAAAGCCACTGAATGACGGAGAACAGGGAGGCTGACCAGAGTGAGACAGGTGACCATGTTAGACCATCTTAGACATGGGTGCAGCCTCCTCCTCCCTCCTCGTTTGTGGTGAGTAGGGAATGCTAGGCAGGACACTGCCAGGTCCTCACTCAGGGACCTCAGGAGTTGGTTAATGAACCTCTGGGAAGGATGCTGTCTTATATAAAGTCAGTGTCAAATAAACCGAAATATTCTGAAGGATGCTACCATTTCCAGGAGGCTGCAGGGCAAAATCGTCGGACATTCACAGAGCTCTTGGGCTCTCCTTCTCTTCCCCTCTGTCTTCCAGCCTCTGGCTTCCAGCCCCTTTGGCATTCTCCTTAACAAAAATTATGACACCTAACCCCTTCCCCAGGATCCAGGAGCCCTTCCAAGTATTCATACTGTGCAGGACCTGGCAATCTCACACTTACAGATTGACGAACCCAACTAAATTTTGACTAAAATCAATTCACACCACAGTGTTATCTCAACTTCAGTTCAAGCCCTATTATGGAATCTCTCTGTAGCACGCATGCACACACACACACACACACACACACACACACACACACACACACACACACACCTTCTTAAAAGGTATTTTTTTCTAGGTAACAATAGAGAGGTAGAGGTTTGGGGAAGGTGGGGTGCAAAAGGAGTCTAAAATAAGAGGAGACCCACCTGAAGGCCACCTACCAAGGAAAACTTGATTGGCAGTTTATGGATGACAAAGGTGGGTGGCTTAGAGGTCACAGTCCATGAACTCCCTGCATGCAGAGAACATGGTGTTCTCCCAGGTATCCAGTCCAGCCTCCTGCAGCTGAGAAATAACTCTGTTTCAAGAACGGCAAAGGACAATAGTGCTTATTCTTTCATTTGTCACAGCCTTGTCAGAACTCGATCCTGCCTTGCCCACAGTTCTGTGAATAGAGCTCCTTCCAGGAGTCTTTCTTTTATGCAAGAGGGTAGCTTATTCAACACCCCCCCACACACCTAACCTGAAGCTAATCTCTGTGTTCACCTCTGTCAGCTTCCTATACCATGAGTAATGAATACTTTCTAATATTGCACATTTAACATGTTTCCGTTTGTGCTTTGTAGCCAAACTACTTTTCTCTAATAATAGAAAATATATCCTAATGACATTACTTTACATCTACCCATCATAAGGTAGTTTATAAGAAGAAAGAATGTTCCTACAAAGAGTATATTTTCTTAACTGAATAAGAGTATTATAAAAATACCCACATTATTATATTTATTGACCAATTCTATCTAGCTCTGTAAGGGGCTCAAAAATATATAAAAGACGGGGTTCCTTTCCTCAAGGAATTTAATTTTTAAGAGGGCTGCTCAGCACACCACACGTGAGGCAGTTAATAAGTAGTACTGGCAAGTTATCTCAAAGACATGCTCCATTAAAGAGAAAGAGGAAGATGGGCGTCATTATACCTAGAAGGAGAAAAAAGGTCAAAATTGCATTTGCATTTGCCTGAATTCTCTGAATGATGCAAACCAGAGAGCAATGTGCTGAGTTACCCAAGTAATTGCTGCTCTAGGTCTCTGAATGTTTGACCATTTTGAAACAATTGGAGCAAAAAATAATATAGAAATCTATATCCAGTCACAATTCTGTAGGGTTTTTGTTTTTGTTTTTGTTTTTGTTTTTGTTTTTTTATGGCAAGCAAGGTATGGAGCCTCCTCATCCCATACTCCTCCACAAATAGCTAAAAGGAAAATCAAAGAGTATAATATACACTTCATGGATGCATTAGCTTCTTTATAATGCTGATACTTATAATATGAAAGCAGAAGTATTTCCAGGACATTGCCTATGTAATGTGAAGTTGCTAACTCACTCTAATTCCAAGCTGCTGCAGAACTACCATTTGAAATACACATTTTCATAGAACTCTGTGTACCTTCTAATCATTCATTGCTCTCATAAATGTTTTATTTTTGGTTTCTCTATGAAGAAAATCTCCTAAAAATATTTTTTTAATACGTGTTATGGATCCCTGGGAATATGTAACTAGGAATACATAGAAATATGATGATCTTATAGACACAAATAGCTAAGGTTTTGCTATAAGGATTGATGTTGTGAATTCTAAGAACCTCCTTTTGGGAAATTCAACTTTAAAAATCCATGTCCCATTTACAGACTTTCTATCAGATCCCAAACATCTGTGTACAAAGCAAAATTTTCATTTAATTACCTGAATATGTTTGGAATGGATATTTGGGATTATTTAATGTAGCCAAATGTTAAGGTATAAAATGTTGTTATGTGTCTGTAAAATGTCTGCCTTTTTTATACCCTTTCAAAGATGTTGTGCTTACCCAAACATGCTGCTTCTCCTCCCACTCACTCCTTCCTCTTTTCTTTCTTTTCCACCTGCTTTAAAAAAAATCATGCTATTTTCTGACAGCTGACTTAAGCCCACTGACCCAGCTTCACCCACAGGGCAGGGAGGTCAATGGAACTAGTCCAGACAAGCTTGGTATTAAGAGTGCATAATGAGTTTCCTACTTCAGACTCTGCGTTTTGTCATATATTAACAAAAAGTGAATCTGAGAAGTTCTAGAAAAGCTGTAAAAGAAAGAGCAGGAGTCCTTGCTTCAGTTTGGCATGGCCTCTGATTCACAGATCTGTGAGGGGTGTAGATGCCCCCACCAGGATGAAATGAAAAGTGAAAGGGACCAGAAAGAACCGCAAATAAATACCCGGCAGTGTGCAGGATGGTCACGGTGGCTTATGTTCGCTTACAAGTTGTTGCACACTCTGAATATCCACAAATCTATGACAAAACAGCACCAGAGCATGCAAGACCTTGCTTCTTAGACAATGATTCAAATCCCTTACAGCAGCCCGGAGTTTCTCTCTGGAAATTCACAATCTCACATCTATGGATGTATATGGCACTGGAGTGTCACAAACTAAACTGCAGTGGTGATTTGTCAGAGTTTACAAAATTTTTACCTACTGCAAGATGAAAGGGCTGAAGTTATGTTCTCTTCTAAATAGACAGCAACTCAAAATGCCTACAAGTTTCAGGAAAGAAGAATTGCAATGAATTGCTACAAAAGCATCCCTTATCAAATACACTCTCCTATTATGATTTTATTAAATATAAATATAAAGATTAAAAATAATAACTTGCCATCCAAGTGTAGGTAGAATCTTGATATTCAGTGACCTATATTAATGTTTTTTAAGTAGAACTTTTTACTTCAACTAAATCTTCTTTCTTAGTTTAAATTCTAGTTCAAATGGACAATTTCATTTTGGTATAGTTGTCTTTTCTAGGTGAATCATTTTACTTGCTTTGTCAATTTTTTTCATTTTCTACTGTTTATAAGAAAGATTTTGCATATCAAGGTATTGACATAATGTTTGGTAGGAAGCTACATTAAAATTGTCTACTTATTAAAAGGAAATATTAGGTACCAACTTATGATTTTAATAATAGCCTGATTCAAAATGCAGCTCCATTTAGAGCCCTACTATTTAGAAACATTCTCTATACCCCAGATGTGGCTAGCTTCAGCTCAAATCTTGTTTTTGTTTAGAAATTTCCATTCCAATGTGATTGGAAAATCCATGGTAACTTATAGTACTTCACTTACCATTATAATAGGTTTCTTATATTATTAGTACATTGCACATTAATTCACTCATCCAATAATAAAAACGCATTATTGGGTATCATCTGCACCAAGGCCTGCTCCCAGGCCCTGAGAGACAAAGATGATTAAGACATGTTTCCTCTCCCCATGGAGCTCACAATCCAAGTAGGGTAGATAGAAATGTAAATAGAAGTTGCAACATAGCAGGATAGATGCTGCAATGTGATATATAATTTTATGTAATGTAATAGCATATTGTTACATACAAAGCAGGTTTCTGTCACGAAGATGGAAAGGATCGATTCTTCATGATTGGGAGTCCACAGGGAAGTAATAATGTTCAGGGTGAATTCTTACTAGAAGGGATGTGGGTCAAGTGGTAGGCCTGTTATTCATCGGGATAGCGTAATCCAAATCACTGAAGACTAAAGAAAATGCTAAAAATAATCTGAGGCATTTTCTTTCCTCAGTAGTTTAGAAAGACCTTTTTTGGAATTTCATCCCCTAGCCTAGGTTCCGCCTTCAGATCCACTTTAATTCACCATTCCTTTAGATCTTTTGGTTTCACTCTCACTGACTTTCCTATTTATGGAAAAAATTGTCAGTGCCAGCTGTAAAAACTATTCCTTGCTAAACTTAGAAAGAAAATGTTTCCCTCGTCTTAGATAAGAAATGCTCCTTTCCAAATTATTTGAATAGGCTTTCTTTACTGCCATAAGAGCAATTATTTAAAACTCAATCAACTGGAAATCTCCAAGCATGTGTGAGCGTGGGAAAACAGAGCTACCAGTTGAGGGAGTCCCTCCTCACCTCACATGGGTCACGCACAGTGTTCACATGGAGAAGGACAGACAAAACGATCACCTGTTCATCTGAGTAGTTTAAGATTTTACATGAAAGATGATGATGAAATCTATCAAGTTTTCACAA
Source organism: Propithecus coquereli (assembly GCF_000956105.1). NCBI lineage: Eukaryota > Metazoa > Chordata > Mammalia > Primates > Indriidae > Propithecus > Propithecus coquereli. The sequence continues at coordinate 2,548,345 of NW_012155285.1, forward strand.
AAATCTTTGGATTTTTCATCTCAGTTCACACGTAATCAAAAAATAAAAAAATAAACCATTGACATTCAAAGTGGAAAGTTAATTTAATCCAGCATTTGCAAATCTAAAAATGGAAAATATAAAGCCGAGATTGATAAAATGTCCTGGAAGAGGTGATCCAGATCACTGTATACATGGAATTAGAGTCAGAATTAGACTCCAATTCTTAACTCCTAATAGAGTGTTCTTTCTCCCGCTCCTTTTTCCATGGGATCCAGTTCTGATCAGCACATTGCATCTTATATCATTTAGATTAAATGGTGGTTGTTATCTCTATCACTCTTTATGCTTTGCCCAAATAATATTGTTGGGCAAAGGGCTCAGGCAAGATGAGTTGCATTACTTGGAGCAATCTGCAATTCATGGACAACAGGGCCAGCAATGAACAAGTGCCCTCTTGTTTCAGCATCTGGCAGAAAGGCCACAGAGAAACCGTTTGCCCTGAGATAACATGTTTATCCCCCCATGGCTCATATTTTCCCTATATAAAGAGTAAGCAACAAGGAGCACGGCCCCATAGAGATTCTGTGCCCCTATAGGTCTCTCTTTTTAATAGGTCAAGTATGGGGGATAGAGGGCACAGAAACATTTTGGACTCAGGCTCCAAGTAGCTGAGCTTAGGTGCCAGCTCCTCAGGGTAGTCCTGGGAAATGGTGGCGTCCAACACCCGGAGAGCCTGGAGACCCCTAGTGCTATGAGAAGTTGAGTTAGGTGAAGCTTTTCACCTGGGAGATAAAGGGCTCTCCAGGCCCAGGTAGCTCAGCAGTATGCAATCTAAAGGAGCTCAGAGAACACTGCTAGACTCCCACAAAATGAACTTCAAACAAGTGCCAGAGTTTCAAAACTCCCCTAACGGCAGAAATTTTGATGAAGTCACAATAATAGTTATCAGGTTTCAGTGCCAGACATTGTGTGCTAATGCTTGACATATACAGTATAACCTTTAATCCCCACTTCTACCCTGAAGGCAGATGTTATTTTCTCCACACTACAGATTAGAAAACTATTGTTATTTGCCCAAAGATTATTACTGATGGAGCTAAAACTCAAACTCAGATCTGTTTTTTCTGCTACATGCTGTTGCTTGCATATTAGAATAGTATTTTCCCTATGAAATGTAATCATCGAATCTCAAAATATTAGAGCTGAGACCAGTGCTTTAGAGTTTACCATATGCATATGAATCATCTACAATGCAGATTCTTTCTGATTCAGTACCTCTTGGATGGGGCCTGAGAGTCTGCATTTCTAATGTGATCCTATGTCAAGATGATGCTGCATATCCAGGGACCACACTTTGAGCAGCAACGGATAAAGTATTTTATGGATAACCTACTCTGTTTCATTCTACAGGATTTAAGTTACAGAAAATCAGACATGCACTATCACTAAGAAATGAAAAGGCATATCCCAGTTTTTATCAAACAAGTAGCATTTTTTTCAGAAACAGTCATATTCCATTAGAATGATATATTGTACAGCATTAAGCTCTTTGAAGAGAAAAATATATATATATAAAGCTTAAAGGCTTCATTTTAAAAAATGAACTTTCTAAGTGTCAAGGGAGGCATCAACCCATTGGCCACTGTCAACCTAGGGCACTCACCTTTGCTCCTCATCTGTAAAAGTGACTTTCACCCCAATGCCTCGTCAAAGGTTCTGCAGAATTGCATTTGCAATATTGAGGTGAGGATGTCCTTCATGTGTCCTTTGGCGACACAAATGAGTTGAGCTACAGCACCTTTGAATGCAGCTGTATTTTGTGTTTATTAGGCTCAACAGAAGGAGGAAAATGAACAGGAGTCTGATATGCACGACTCCTGGAAACCCTTCCTGCCAGCCCCCCAGGTAAAGCTGCAGCCTCTGCACAACAAATTGCTCATTAACACGGGAAGCTCCAATAATCAATCCCCAGAACCAGTTCTTTGCTCAGTTGAAAAATGATGAGATAAAGGAGGCAGATGCGACAGGGAGCAAGTTGGAAAACAAGCCCTGATAAATCGCTCCTAAAACTGAGAGCAGAATAAGCAGCGCACTGTGTCCGACGGGAAGGGAAGGCACGCAAATTCACTGGCTTCAACGGAGAAAGTCGCAGACTCCTGTGAAGTCCCACCTTTGTGGTTGTTGCCAGAGGTCATGGGATCGAAGAGATGAGACACGTAAAACACTAAGCAGTTGTGATGCCTCTGACCTTCTTTTAGGACTGCAGCAAGTCTAAAAGGGACCTATGAGACAGATTCTTTGCTTTGATGGCACGAGTTAGTGCCATTTATTAAAGAAGAAATTTTATGACCAAGAAAACTAAGAATACTAGGAAAATACCCTGCCAGTGATATGTCTAACTCTGTGTACATGTGGTTGCAGAGAGTCACCATAACAAACACCATACATTCATAAACATGAAGTAGCAATAAATGATTTTTATTAGTTCACTCAACAGATAGTCATGAATGTCTTCTTTGTCCCAGATATTTTCCTGAGTACTAGAGATACAGCAGTAAACCAAACAAAGTCTCTTTCCACGTGAAGCTTAGCACTGAAGGAGGAGACCACCACTAGCAACAACACAAAGTGTGTGTATATATATATATATGTATATATATATTATAAAATATATATTATAAAATATATATATTATAAAATATATATATTATAAAATATATATATTATAAAATGTCTGGTTACAAGTGCTATGAAGAAAAACAAATCAAGATAATGGGAAAGAAACTGATGGAAAGTATTGTTCTACATGGAGTGGTCTGGGTAGGTTCTCTCTGAGGAAGCAACATTTGTTCAGAGGTTTGAATTAAGAAAGAAAGAAAGAAAGAAAGAAAAAGCTTAGACTCAAAAGACTATATTTTTGTTCTTTACTCAAAAACGTATTACAGTCTGCTCTCGGCTGGTTTTGAACAAGCCTCAGTGAAAATTCCTGAAGCCCAAGACCAATGTTCTTGAACCTATTCTTTCTAGCTACCAGTTAGAAAATGCATATCGTGGGCCAGGCACTACGCAAAGTGGGTCACGTACCTTATCTCCTATAATCCTCACAAGTCTGTAAGGGAGTTATTATGATCCTCATTTTACAAGTGAGATAACTCAAACTCTGGGGGATTCAGAGACCAGTCCAAGGCACTTGAAAAAAAAAAAGTGACAAGCTTGGATTCACTCTAGAGTCTTTAGCCGCTGTTCTTAACCTCCATACCTACTCCCTCATTTTGAATCCCTCTGCGCCACTTAATTTCAAAGCCACCTTAATCTTTACTTTGATAATAACCTGAAATAGCCTGTTAGACATCCCTCTCCTTCTCTCTCATGTTCACTTGAAAGTGAGTCTCATCTCTCTGGGCTTTTCCGCGTAGTCGTGGCTCCACCACGCTGGGCAGCAGTAGGACGGTGCTGGCCAGAATGGTCTGGACCAAGCATCTGGCTGAGCAGGTGACGGCATCTCAGAAGAACTAGTTGGTGACATTGACCAAGAGATTTGAATTCCATGTAGAAATCAGTCAGGGAATAAAGGATTCAGCAGACAAGATACAGAGCCTAGCAGGTAGAAATATTTAGATCAGAGCTATTAAGAACTGGAAATGTCAAGGGAGCTCTGGCCAGGCAGAGATAGTTTTCTGTTTTCTATTCACACTTTGTTGGTGATGTTAGTCTTCTCCCCAACACTGTGAAGTGTCGCTGAGAAAGCAGAGAATTTCAGGGAATCACTGCCCTTAGCTTGGACAAAGAACATGTGCCAGGAGGACTGAGGTGACATCCATCGTTCAGTTGAGCTAATTCCAGGGAACCTCTTTAACTTTGCAATTAAGCATTCTTACATGTTCAAACTCATTTTTATGTTCAACAAATAAAAGTTGAGATGAGAAAAACCTAATGAGGAGCCTATATCATTTACAATTGCTTTATAGTCACCATTATCATTAACATGAAATATAAATCATAAACTAGATATCACCCACGCTTTTTGCATTTGGAGCCAGAAAAGGAATCAGATGAAGGGCACAGAAACAGCTCTGTACAGTGTTCCCAGTGGGGAACACAATGATAGCATGAGTTTTTCGTTTATTTTTAACCCCACCACAGGCATCTGGTTGGAATGACAGGGAGGTCCAGCCAACATTGATTTGTTTAGTTTCTGACTTGTGCAACTTGTTTATTTTTAAATATAAAGACCCTGGGAAAACAAAATATAAAAAGTATCGCATGCTATAATTTGGATAAGGCCAAGAGATCCTTGGTTATGTTGGTGGGAAAAATAATAAGACTACTAGAATTCCTAATAAAATAGAGTATATAATATACTACTGAGTCCCAGAAATTAGGAAGAAAAAAACCTGTGAAGAAAATAAGACTAAAACACATGGAGAAGTCTCTGTATCAGATATTTTTATTTTCTCCCATATACTTTAAATTTGAAAAATATTTTCAAACGTTATTTCCATGATGAACATATTTAACTAATGATTGATGGACTAGTCAGTACATTTGATGAATTTTTCAGCTTATTTGACTGATACCGGTTCCTCTCCACACCCTTGTCCAACACCAGTCCATGAAACATCAGCACAAAAAGAAGCTGAGAACGGAGATGATAAGAATCAGATATGTGCCAAGGGCTCAGAACAGCAAAATAAATATCCAAATGGGCAAGCACAGGTAATAGAAGCTACTGAAAACAGTGCTAGCAATAAAGATATATGCAGGCAACAAAGGGATCCCGGTAGGACTCAGCTGTAATTAGGAATAAGGTGAGTAAAGAGACTTAATTTTAAGCATGGAAAACCAATAACTAGAATGACACTTGATACTGAGTCCAAGTGACTGTGCTCTGAACAAGGGGACCCTTTTATGCTTCCTGATATTGAGTCCCATTGCAGATGAGCTGAGCCTGCTGGTGAAGGAGCGGCCGGCTGTGAACACGTACATATAGTTCACTGAACAAGGGCACCCGGCCAAGCGAGGGAATGAGAATTGAACTGCCTCTTTCCAATTCCTACAAAGGAGCCAGCTGGGCTGGCAGAGGGCTTGGGGAAGGCAAGCAGGTACTCTTATCCAGAATGGGAGGGTGGTGGTGAAGAGGGATGGATTAAGTCAAGATATTAAATCTGGAATTTTTAAAAGTAAGTTTCCTTCATGATTTCTTCTGACCACTATCTTGCATTCAAGGAGTCTCTCAAAACTACCATTTATTTGAAAATGAAAAGTCGAATTCAATATCTACATTAGTTAAGATTAAGCTTAGCTATGAGTAACAGAAATCTACAAAAAGCAGCGTAAGCAAAATAGAAATCTGTTCTTCTCTCACGTAATAGTTTGCATGTAGACAGTACAGGGCTGGCATAGTGACAGCTCTGTCATCCAAAACCCAGTATGCTGCCAAGCAGCCAGCTACAGAGGGTGCCCTGGTCCTCATGGCCAAGAGGAGAGCCAGCCTTCACATTCATGTTTTAAGCAGAAGGGTGGAAGAAGCGGTAAAGGGCCCATGCCACTGCTTTTTAAAAAAATTTCTCAAAAGCTGCTATACTGTATCTCAACTAATAGGGCAGTAGCTGGAGTTTACTCATATGATCATCCCTAGCTGCAAGGGAGGCTGGAAAATGGTGTCTTATTTCAAGTGGCCTTAAGCACAGCTAAAAACTAGGGGTTTTAAGAGAAGCAAAATGAATATTTATTTGGGCAGGGCATTAGTAGTATCTGACAGAGCTGTGGGCCACACAGCAGGAGGTGACCAGCAGGTGAGTGAGCAAAGTTTCATCTGTATTTACAGCTGTTCCCCATCACTAGCATCACCGTATAAGCTCCGCCTCCTGTCAGATCAGCAGTGGCATTAGATTCTCATAGGAGCACAAACCCTACTGTAAACTGCGCATGCGAGGGATCTAGGTTTCTGACTCCTTATGAGAATCTAATGCCTGATGATCTGAGGTGGAGCTGAGGTGGTGATGCTAGTTAGTGCTGGGGAGAGGCTGCAAATACAGATTATCATTAGCAGAAAGGTTTGACTGCACAATAAATGTAATGCACTTGAATCATCCCAAAACCATCACCCTCCCTGGTCCATGGAAAAATTGTCTTCCATGAAACTGGTCCCTGGTGCCAAAAACGTTGGGGACTGCTGTGATAGAGAGAGAAAAGTTTATTTTTAAGAACAAAGCCCAGGAATATGACAGTTAAGTGACAAAAGATAAATATAACCGAGTTACAAATGGGAGGGCAAATGTGCAATGTACTATTAAATAAAGGAGTGTAAATTAAAGCAGAGGGATGGCACTTTCTCCTATCAAATTAATCCCCCCAAAAGAAAAAATAATTAATAATTTATAGAAAAGTGAAATAGTTAATAATCATTATCTTGGAGCAGTAGAACAACAATTTTTTTTTCAAAAGGACATATCTTAAAGTAATGACAATAATATTTTTTTTAAATATTAGCCACTTGTTTGGTTTTGTTTTCTTGGGCTTTTTTAAGAAAAAAAAAAAAAAAACACGTTTCTTTGTTTAGCTTTTGCTGCAGACAATTTTAGTCCTTGTCTCACTAACCTAAACCAACAGTGTGGTAAATGGAATTAGACTTCAATGTTCATCTTTTCTTCTTTCCTCTTCCTATAATCTCGGTAACAATCAGCAGAATCTATTAGCTGTGCTTAGGAGGTTCCCAATCTTCTTGTCTTGTTCTCTTCTTTGACACTTGGGTGGTAGCCGTCGTTTTCTTAGGCCTTTTAAATGCAATGTTAGCCTTTTTAAAGCTATATGTCTATCCATGGGCTAATTCTGCACACTAATTGCTTGTCCAGACTTATATTTTCTAATGTTTTTCTGTAATGTAATTGTGCGGATCAAGTATTGTAGACCCAAACAGAAGACATTAATTAGGAGTGGACATGCTTACGAGAAACCACCAATTCTGTGGACAGGATTGTGAAAGCAAATGTTGGTTGAATCCACATTATATATTGGACAATGATTTCAAATTTTTATCTTCAATGCTTCCTTCTCCTCTGGGATACATATTCATACATCCATCATTTCCATTGTGATTACACCACAATGAAAACTTCTTACCCTGGTTACAAAATCCTACATGATCAGATTCCTGTGTATCTCTCTGACCCTGACATTTCTACATTTCTTTTTGTTCATAATTTTCTGACATCGCTCAACAATTAAGTTCACTCATGGCTTGGGGCTTTGGTACAAGCTGATGTCTCTGCTAGAACATTCTTCTTCCATATCCTTGGATACTTAACTCCTTCTCATCATTCTGATTTCTTCTTAATTATCACCTCTTGGGAGAGGTTTTTCATAATGATCTCATTAAAAGTAACCTCCCTACATGCCCAATAACTCACTCTTTATTTGATTATTTTTGTTTACAGCATTTATAATTATGAGATTGTCTTATATATTATTATATGTATTTACTTTCTGAAGCCCCTCACTCTATTAAGAGCAGAGACTTTGTATGTTTTGTTTACTGTCAAATCCATTATTAGAACAGTGACTGATATATGAAGGTTTAAAATATCAACTTGTTGAATGAATGAATGAATTTTTGTTGGATAGGAGTTTGGGTTCAACTGCTATAAAAGGGACCCAAAATAATGGTGCTGAAATGTGATCAAAGCTTATTTCTCTCTAAATAATTTGGGTATAAGCAGCCCAGATTTAAGCAGTCCAGGGATAGTATACTGTCTTCATAAAGTCCCAGATCCCTTGTATCTTGTTGCTGAACTATCACTAGGGGTTTGCTCTAATCTCACTGGTCCACCATGGCTCATGCCTTACCCACATTCCAGCCAGCAGTGGGAGAAAATAGGACCCAACCTTCTACATCCAGGACCCAGAAGTTGAACTCATCATTTCCTCTTATATCCCATCATGTGATTACACCTAGTTGTAAGAAAGGATGAAAAATGCAGACTTAATCTGTGTAGCCATTGTGACAAGATAAAAATTAGAATTGTGTTATTATAAAAGAGGGGAGATACAGTGGGAGAAGACTAACAATCTCTGCTATAATAATTGAAATGATTTTTTTCATTTAAAATTTCATAAGGGAAAAAACTCCATTGAAAAGAACTGAATCTACACTATACAGAGTTCAGAGTAGTTAACTTAAATATAGCTATAGCTAGTCAACTACAAATACTGTGCAAGTATTCTAACGTTAACTACCAGTTCGTTAATTTAATTATCCATAATATCTTAGCAAAATGAAATAGGACAATCTCTGTCCTAGCTGTGATTCACCTTCTCAGGTACGTGGTTGCCCTGGTTCCTATCTCTTACTCACTCCTACATCCCATGCAGTTTTATTTCCCCAGGCTGATCTGGATTTTTTTCTACTTTAGAGCTAATAGACTAATTGCGAAGAACTCAATTTCAGGTTGTATCTTTAAAATGCATAAAACATTCTATCTTTACTACATTGACTTTATCAATGACATTTCTATTGCTTTTTCTTCTCCTCCTTAGAAATGCACCAATATGTGCAAATCTGAAATTTGAAAAGAGTGGCTTTCTGATGCAAACATGTGCTTTCTCAGCTCCAAATGCCTGTGAATGCCCTCTGCAGCTACTATTGAAGGGTGTTTAACGAGGCTGCCCTGGATTTTGAGTGGAAAATATAACATCTAGGTTGAATTTAGGCTAGAAAACATGTACTGAGAATTTCTTTCCTCTACTGATTTTTTCCTGTCTCCTGGCAAATCACCTCCCTAGCCCCATCCACCCTCAAACCACCACTGTGCTTTACTGCATCAGCAACTTAAGTTTGAAGTTACTCCTTGGGATGAAATTCTGCTCAGCTGTGGTTTTAATTTTTCTACATCATAAACACTTCTTAACGGTTACAACTGTATTACTCACCATCTTGCTACTTGGATTTACTTTTTTTTTTCCTGTGAAAGCCTTCAGCACTATCAGGATAGAAATAAACTTACAGGCATGTCTGTCTCTAAGAAAGTAAGGTGAGATCCTTGGAGATAAATCGTTCAAACTTCCAGTAACTCTACACACAAAAGATATATACTATACATTCATCTGGCCCTTGTGAGCCTTTAAACCTCTTTTCTCCAGCAAATGTCTCAATTTATTTGAGTTTGAGAAAATTTATAAAAGTGTATGTATAATAGAATCAAGTGTTTTCTTCAAGATGGCTGATGACCTAAAAGGGCTATGGAATGCTTCAAGAAGGAAGGAGAAAGAGAAGATAATTCAAGACCAGCACAATGTGGTTTATAGTGTCCTTGTGATTTTAAGTATCTACATACTTAATCATACACATAATCTGTGCATGTGAAAATCATTGTGCATTTCACTGATGAGGTGAGTTTTCATCAGTCTGACTTTTGTTATTTGGATTGTGTAGGGTGACTGGTGATGCATTCAATTCTAAACCAGTTTCAAAACATTGCCTTGAGCAATTTACTTAAATTCTTTGTGGCATAGGAATTTTGGAAGGAATGACTAATTCTTTTACTCTGATTCTTTGAAAACATAGTAGTTGTTTTACCTAAAAGTAGAATTATTGGGGAAAAAAAGATACAAATTGAATTAGGAAAAATATAATCATGTTTTAAATACAGATTTGCCCACTGTATGTTACTTTATATTGTATTAAATAGTTTTAGTTCAAAGAAAGAATCTCTCTAAGACAAATAAGCAACTGGATTGTATTTAAATTCAATGTTGTTGTTTTTTTAATCAGAGAATTTCTGTAAAAGATTCGTTGAGGAGTGCCAACGCACGAAGATGTACAAATGAAGTGGTTTGATTTTTCTCCAATTGCTGTCTTCAATCTGAGCTTTAAAATTTTGGACAGATCCCATAATTTCAGGTCCATTTTAGGTATTACAACTCAGCCTGTTTCACTATAAATTTTCTGTGTCCTGTCCCATTAGCCATCATCAACTAGACTCGTAAGAGGAGACACGGTGTACTCCTCTGCTTCTAACCCCTTAGAGGCTGTGTGGGCATATGTGATTTTAGGGTTGAGGAGGGGATTTGGGTTCAGGAAGGTCTGCTTCTGCTCCCTCTTCTAGGTCTAACTCTTTTGTAATTGGGAATGGAGAAGAATTAAGAGGGGCGTATCTTCTTAACTTATTATCAGTAGGGGGTGAGGAGGTAGCCGCCTTCTTTCTCTGCCTCAAAGTGGTCCCACCTGCTGTTGTAGGCATGAGCATTTGTGGTGGTCTCCACCCGGATGATGGGATGTTTTGCTGAGGATCCCCTCAAAGTTGGCCCGTTTATGCTTTGGCGGTCTGTGTCCTGCGTCCTCCATTAGCATTTCTGCTTTTGGTGGAACAAGAGGAACTGCTAGGGCCCTATTCCTTCCACTTAGAGAGCCACAGCAACTCAGAGTAGGATGCCACCACCCTCTTAACCCAAGCCACACCACACATTAGCCCCTTGTCATCCTGCTGGTGCCGGGTTCTCCAGCAGCGTTCCAGCACTTTCTGGATTGACAGACCAGAAGCAGCCACCAGTCTTTGTTCACACTCACACCTTCAGGGTATATGCACACATTGCACTCTCTCAAGAAACCTCTCATCATGCACTAGATGACAGCACTGAAATAGGCTTCAGATTCTGCAGCTCAGAAATCTTCCAGTAGTCTGCATGAAGGATTCTTAGGCCCTGGCAAGCCACTCCATCCCCTCCCCAGCCCCAGATTCCTCACTTTCTTTCTCGTGTTTAGATACTCGATGGTTTCTTTCAGATTCTTGTTACTGATTGTGTACAAGTTAAGGGTGTTCTCCAGTACTTTGTGCTTTCTTTTCCCAGCAGGGACAATATTCTGAGGTAGTGGGAAATGTCTTAGTCTGTGTTTCTAACAAACATAGTAATTATAAATGCCAGGAATTTTAGTTTATTATCAAGTTCATTACAAAGAGAATGACATTATGAGTAATCTAATTTCCATTGTGTGCCTTTTAATCTTCACTCTTCCCTTGGCTTTTATTTTCTTATATACAACAATAATCTTTCTTCTCTCTTCCATGAGTCTCTTCTACCAACTCAGAACCTTTTGGAACTTTCTGCAAGTTCACTTTAGAACTGATATAACATCATTCACTTATGAAAGCTGCTTAGGACTTTCAATGCCAACAGATAATTTTCCTCTGTAGCCAGAAATTGTCAACATCTTGAAGTGATCTCCATAAAGAATTTTTCTATACTTTTTCATATACTTGAATTCTAACTATGCCTCAATAATGGTAGACATTACAATATAAACCCAATACATAAGTCAACATATGTAGTAATGTAAAGAAATGTTGACAGACTAAATATATCATTTTCTTGAATAAAAAACTGCTTTAAGATTTAACATCAGTTTTGTTTGTTTGTTTGTTGTTTTTTTTTTTTTTTTTTTTTGAGACAGACTCTTGCTCTGTTGCCTGGGCTAGCGTGCCGAGCCGTCAGCCTAGCTCACAGCAACCTCAAACTCCTGGGCTCAAGCGATCCTCCTGCCTCAGCCTCCCGAGTAGCTGGGACTACAGGCATGCGTCACCATGCCCGGCTCATTTTTTTTATATATATATATTTTTAGTTGTCCAGCTAATTTCTTTCTATTTTTTAGTAGAGACGGTCTCGCTCTTGCTCAGGCTGGTCTCGAACTCCTGACCTTGAGCGATCCACCCACCTCGGCCTCCCAGAGTGCTAGGATAACAGGCGTGAGCCACTGCGCCCGGCCTAACATCACTTTTATAATCCATATTGACAGGCATTTTGGAGAGCCTGAGGCAATCCTCTTCATGGATTTACTCTTTAAGCAGAGAAGTAGTAAAAAGTCTATGATATTTAATTAGATTTCTTTTCCATGCAATTACCATTGTAGACCTTTCAATATGGATGGTTAATCGCTACCTTAGGCAGACATATTTTATTGTCCCAAATATGAAATGAATTCTAATAAGGGCTCAGGAAGTAGTCTAGGGGAAATGTGACAAAGTTGATGAAAGAGAAGAGAAAAACATAACCTTATGATAAAAAATATATCATTTTCATGTTCTTTTTGGATTGTTTTGTGCAATACTCCTTTTTTGTTCTTTATTTACTTCACAGTATGAATCAGGGTTATCCAGATAAACAGAAATATATATATATATATGCACACACACACCCATATATATATATGACAAGAACAAACAGAGAAAAAATCACTATCATGTTAGCACTTGTGAATAAGGTATAATCAGGACGAGTCAGAGACCAACAGTCCAGATACAGAGTATTTCAATATCTAGTCCAAAGGTGACCTGCGTCAGAATTGCCTAAGTAGCTTGTTAAAAGTGTAAGTAACAGAACTCCAACTCAATCTACAGAAAAATGTCTGGGGAAGAAGTATTAACATCTACATTTTTTTTTTTTTTGAGACAGAGTCTCACTGTGTTGCCCGGGCTAGAGTGTTGTGGCATCAGCCTAGCTCACAGCAACTTCAGACTCCTGGGCTTAAGTGACACTCCTGCCTCAGCCTCCCGAGTAGCTGGGACTACGGGCATGCACCACCATGCCTGGACAATTTTTTCTATATTTTTAGTTGTCCAGCTAATTTCTTTCTATTTTTAGTAGAGACAGGGTCTCGCTCTTGCTCAGGCTGGTCTCGAACTCCTGAGCTCAAACGATCCTCCCACCTCAGCCTCCCAGAGTGCTAGGATTATAGGCGTGAGCCATCGGGCTGGCCGACATCTACATTTTAACAACCTCTGCAATATCAGCTTCCTCAAGCATTCTGAACTTTGAGAATGTCTGCTAGTAGACTTTTTCTTTAAAATAATTTGCAATAACTGGAGCCTTAAAATGAGAAGTAGTGAGGAAAGAATTTGAGCTCTCTTTTGTTTTTGTATACTGGACCCGCTACTTCTGGTGATAGTGCTTAGGTGTTTCTTTTATTTTTATCTACACCAGCCTGACCCAGAATTTACAATATTTTCCCTACGGTAAGTCAATGACTTCATCTTGTCAAGCACCAGTTCACCATGAAAGTGCAAAACCTTTTCTCTCAATTCAATCCTTTTCTCTCTCTGACTTTTCACCAGAGTGGGAAAAAAAAAGTTGTAACATAAAAAAGCAGAAACTTGCTTCAGTTGTTGGAAATGAAAATTGGGATTACAGGTCACCTAGACTGAAAGAAGCTAAATAGTGTGCAATACTTGCCCTCATTACAGGAACGAGTAAGATTTTTCTTGATGGGGAAAGTGATCAGGAACGGTGTCCCAGTGGGGAGCGCTGTAAAATGAAGTTCACAAAACATACACCACCAACATCCTCCTCTAATAATAAAGTCTGCTTGTGCCAAGAAGAAAAGAAACTAATGGAAACAGACAGGAGCCGAGTTCATGATTGCTTATTGGAGAAGTTGTTGTTTTGCAGAACTGTGCTTGCTGAGTCTGAGATTTAGCTCACTGCTAGGCAAAACTATTTGCCTTTCTTTCGAAAATCTGCAGGGCAGAGGTACCCTAAATTATGGCAATAGATGATAAAATATGAGAATTTCAATATAACCAAAAGCCGTATCCCAAAATTCATGGTAAATCCCTAACCATGTATAACAATTTCTGAACAGAAACATGTTAAGTGCATTTGAGGCATTTCACACTCATATCACCTCCAATACAATCTATATAAAAATCACAAACAGGGAATTTAGGGAATGTAATACAGAAAATTAGGTTCAAAAACGCAGGAAGGGTTAGAAGATCAAAAGCAGAAGGAAGGGGCTGGAGGGGCAAACAGTAAGAGGGTTGGTTCGGAGAGATGAGAGGTTGCTGTTGTTGCCGGCCACAGCCCCGGCTTACCGCTGCCACTGCGCCTAAGGAGATGCTGGCACCATTGATCTGGAGCTGCCAGAATAGCCAGCTTGATCAGGGATGGAACCACGGCCAACACTCTTACAGCTTAACTCTGTAGCCATTGTTATGTTGTCACCTCTGCTGCTGGCAAAAACTCTTCCAGAACCCACAAGGAAAAAGGAAGCCACTTCTCTCCTCTGCCTCCTGCCTTCCATTCTTTCACTAGCTCCTACCCGTGATAGACCATAACCTGAAGCCAACTGGCAGGAGAGCCTGGAAAATACAGCCTGCTAATCCCCCAGTACACAGCAGAGTGCAAAAGAATGGGAGCTGGGAGCAAAGGGGAAAATAGGAAAATAACTGGTGCTCAGTCTACACAATGTGGTGCCCAAATCAGCCTGTGAGACTATGAAAACAAGTGGTAGACAGAGATGAAGTAAAAACTGAGACAAGAAATTATTTATCTATTCATCCTGCTGAATCTGACGGAAATAAATGAGGGAGATTTTGGCAAGTAATTTTGCTTCTAGAATAACTGGCAAATTTTGGATTTGTGCCTTACTGAAAAAAAAAAAAAAAACCTATAGTTTGTTAAAAGAATTCATTTTTGAGCATGTAGTATGCTCCAGAAACAATATCAGTCAGGATCATCATTTGTCACAACTTCAGGGGGTGCCATTTTCAGGCATTGGGTGTGATACAGTCTTCCCTGTACCTACAAGAAATTTTTGAGCTAGATAACTTGAGCGAAAGATCTACTGATATCTAGCCAACAAGTCTTTGTATATAAACTAGGCCTTTTTCCATAATGACTGTTCTAAAAGAATTAATTCGTTGAAATTTTTAAAAATATCAAAGCCCATAAACGATCACATTAAATAATAAAAATAGCTAACATTTATTGAGCATTTGCTAAATGTCAGACACTCTTTCACTTTCATTATATGTAAAATCTTATTTAATCATCATAAAAACTTTATGAGGTTGGTACTACTAATGAATTCCCATTTTGCAGATGAGAAAAAAAATGAAGCATAGAAAGTTAGGTGCCTGGTATAAAGTGACACAACTAATAAGAGGTAGGGCCAGGTTGGAACCCAGGACCCACACAGAACTATAAAAACTCAAGTTATTAACAAATTCAAACTGTAAAATTGATAAATTAGCTTTTTGAAGTGCTAGCAACTCAGAACTAGAGGTGATTTGTCTAAGATGACTCTTAAGAGACGTTCTTATTCTCACGTTGAACACTAGCCTGGGGAAGCAAGGCCAAAGACAGAAAAGCCGAATTAAAAGAGTATTTTAAAGGTTATTCAGGTGAAGGGGAGAGGAGAAACAAGAATTTCTCAGAATCTTTACTAACGACACCTAAGAAAACTAAAGTCACCAAAATTTCCCACTTTGTGCTCTGTGTTATACTTGGAACAAAACCTTGTAGATAATAGATATTTTTAAATGTATAGTTGAATCGAATTATATTATTTGACAAGATGAACAGTTTATTTTACCTCAAGGTATCTTCCTGCCATTGTTGCAATTCTTCACTTATTTATACCAATAATAATGTCACTAGTCATTATTCATTTGAATTATTAAATGTCTAAAAAAAGAAAGCATTCAAAGAGGACATAAAAGAAAATGATCAGGGAGACTGAAGAAAGGGAAATATGGTAGGTAGCAATGAAAACCACATGGAGAGGAGAGCACTGAAATAAGTTTAACTACTTTGACATTTAGTGTTGGAGGAAGTGGTCAAGGTTACCAAATGTCCTGCAATGCACAGGCCAATTTCACAGTGAAGAATTTTCCTACTCAAAATGTCATAACATGCGCAGGTGAGAATCACTGGCCCAGAATCACAGGACAAGGCATGGGTAGGTTTTTCTAATTTCAGAAATGTATCCTTCATGGGGATAGGGGCTCGGGAGGGAGATAGAGGCCTCCTTTTCCAGATAACAGAGGTGTCTGTCGTCTAGCTGAGTGAAGGATAAGTTGTCTCCTTTGCTTTCCCAGATCTATTGCCTTTTCTGTCTTGAGCAAGACCCCACCACCACCATCACAGATGCTCTAGTGCAGTAGTTAATAACTCTAATCAAATGGTCAATTCTCTATCCTCTTCTTTATCAACCTCAGAGCAACATTTAACACAATTGATCATGCCCTCCAGTTGAAACACTTGCTTCACTTGACTTCCTTTTTTTTTTTCTCATTTTGTTAAATTTCAAAATATTAAGGGGTACAGACGTTTTTGTTACATGGATCCCATGTATTATATAATGCTTACACTGGGGCTTTTAGTGTGCCCATCACCCAAATAGTGTTCATTGTACCGAATAGGAAAGTTTTTACCCATCACCCCCTCCCACCCTCCCCCTTCTTGATTTCCAATGATCTTTACATATTTTTGTGCCTATGTGTACCATCATTTAGGTCATTATTAAAAAGTCAAAAAACAATAGATGCTGACATGGATACAGAGAGAAAGGAACACTTATACACTCTTGGTGGGACTGCAAATTAGTACAACCTCTATGGAAAACAGTTTGGAGATTCCTCAAAGAAATAAATGTAGACCTACTATTCTAACCAGCCATCCTATTTCTGGGTATCTACACAAAGGAAAAGAAGTCATTTTATCAAAAAGACACCTGCACTTGAATGTTTATTGCAGTACAATTCACAATTGCGAAGATGTGGAATAAACCTAAGTGCCCATCAATTCATGAATGGATTCAGAAAATACAGCATGGAGTACTACTCAGCCATAAAAAAGAATGAAATATTGTCTTTTGCAGAAACTTAGATGGAACTAGAGACCACTATCCTAAGCAAAGTATCACTTGACTTCTTGACGCCACATTCTTCCAATTATTTTTCTCCATCCCTGGCTGCTTCTCCTCAGCCTTTTTCACTGAATCCTCCTTCACCATCTGCCTTATAAATATTTAATAGCTTCAAGGTTCAGTCCAAGGATCTCTTTGGTATCTCCCTCCATTCATTCTTCAGATCCCATCCAGTCCCTATCTGTATATCATTGATTTCTACAATTCATCTCTAGCCCAGTCTTCTCCCCCTCGACTCTGGACACACATATCCAAATGCTTACCTGGCATCTGGATTTGGATATTTATTAGGCATCTCAAAGTTACCATGTACAAATCAAATTCGTGATTCCTGCCCATCCCTGGAACCCCCCTCCATAACTATTCCTCATTATGTCTTTACCAACTCAGTCAACATCATCTCTACCCTTTGGTTGCTGAGGCTGAAAACCTTGTAAAGTCATCCTTTACCGCTTTCTTCCGCAATCTACATTCAATCTATCAGCGAATTTCACTGGTCCCCCCTTCAAAATGCACCATAAATCTGCCGTTTCTCACCAACTCTCCTTCTCTCATCCTAGTCTGAGGTACTATCATTTTCCAGCTAGAAAGGCTATTGTCATGCCTTCTAATTGGCCTCCCCAGATACACTCTTCCCTCAACCTCTATCTGTTCTCCATAAACCATCCAGACTATCAGCTCCAGTTACTTTTCTCTCCAGTTATTCCAATTGCTTCTATCAAATCTTACATACTCCTACATGATATGGCCCCCACTAACTCTGACTTATTTTCCTATATATCTTTTTTCACACATTATGTGCTAATAGTACTTTTTATTTTTTGCTATGACTGCAACATGCCATATTGTACTATTACAATATGCCAAGCATATTTTCACCTTGAAGCCTATATAGTTGCTGTGTCCTCAACCCAGAACGTTCTCATCTGAGACATACCCTCATATCTTTCAGGTCTCTGCACCAAAGCTGCCGTTCCAGAGAGGCCCCTTCTGGCCACTTTATCAAAAACAGAATCCCCTCCCCCTTCTGTTTCTTATTAGCTATACTTTATAGCACTGTGTCACCCAAGGACTCATACGGAAAAAGAGTCTACACCAGGTGGTCCAAAAGAAGAACTATATAGTAACAAAGGTGTTGGAAGAGGCAGCATAGAAATTCAGAAGAACAGAAAACTGCTACAGCCTTTAGTGCTAGAGGGGAAAAAGTGACATGGTGTTAGCAGAGCCTAAGAGCTGCCCGAGGAGGGAGGGTGAGGGGTAGATTCACATATTGGCTTACATATAGAAGAGAGGTGGGTTATATAGAGAAGATTCAACCTCTGAATGATGCACCACCTGAAACAGAGAGGAGAGAGGACAAATACTCTGGATTTTTCTTCCTCCTGCCCTCTATTCTTCTGTTAATGCTTCCCTTTGACCAAAACTAGCTAGAAACCAGACTGCAAGGAACCCTTGGAAATATATTTTTCAGAGGAAAAACTGGGAATAGATCCAAGAACAGTGAACCACCCCAAGCACTTCTTTGACTTTATTTATGCATTCAGCTACTGTTGTTGTTGTTGAATATTTGTCTTCTCCATTAGAACATAAGCTTCATTAAGAAGATGTACTTTGCCAATGTTGTTCTCTCCTATACCTCTGGTGCCTCAAACAGTGCCTGGCACACTGCACTGTGAATAAATATTTATGCATGGGGAAAAGGGATTGTTTTTAACTCAAAATGTTTAGAATATGTCCCTCTATCCAAAGTCTCAATGAATGTGTTATCTTTCTTCAAAAACTCTTAACATCTTGAAAAATAGGGTTTTCTCTAACCAAGAGAAAAGACTCCATGTCTCTTTGAACAGGGAACATTAGCAAGGGGATATCAAGGGTTGGGAGTAAAGACTATGAATAAAGCCATACGAGGTGTGTACTCACAATGAGTTGATAGCTTACAAGGACTACCTCGATTTAAAAGATCAGAAGACGTGAACAGAAGCTTTTCAAAAGAAGATAGACTAATGGCCAATAAACACATGAAAAAATGCTCAACATCTCTAATCATCAGGGAAGTGCAAATCAAAACCACAATGAGATATCACCTAACTCCACTGAGAATGTCTTTTATCCAAAAGTCCCAAAACAACAGGTGCTGGTGTGAATGCAGAGAGAAAGGAACACTTATACATTGTTGGTGGAACTGCAAACTAGTACAACTTCTATGGAAAGTAGTATGGAGATACCTCAAAGAACTAAAAGTAGACTACCATTTCATCTAGCAATACCACTACTGGGTATTTAATCAAAGGGAAAAAAAGACATTTTATAAATAAGATACCTGCACTCAAATGTTTATAGCAGCACAATTGACAATTGCAAAGATGTGACAACACCACAAATGTCCATTAATAAATTAGTGTATTAATAAAATGTTGTATGGAGTACTAATCAGCCATAAAAAAATGGTGAACTAATACCCTTTGTAACAACCCAGATGGAACTGGAGACCATTCTTCTAAGCAAAGTATTGCAAGAATGGAAAAACAAACACCACATATACTCACTATTAAATTAGAACTAACTGATCAACATTCATATGCACAGATGGAAGTAAAACTCAGCGCAAACCAAGCAGGTGGGAGGAGGGAGGAGAGGATGGGTAAATTCACACCTAATGGGTACAATGCATCCTATCTTCATGGTGGGCACATTTACAACTATCACTCACATGGCACCAAAGCAATTCATATAATCAAATGTTTATACCCCTGTGATACTCTGAAATATAAAAAGAACCAGAAGAGTTCTCTAGGACAGCTAAAAGAATGTATTTTCTTTTTCAAAACATTCTCTTTATTTACATGAAAACATAAAGGAAGAGATAATTAATTTAAACTATAAATATCTTTCCAAAGGGTTTTTATCAAGTAAAATGTTAATTCCAGTTATTTAGGGGAAAATAGAAAAAAATAAACATTCCAACAAATGGGAAATAAAGCTCTGTCTTTTTTTTTTTAAAGCTCTATCTTTAAGAACATAAATATTCAAAATAATATTCCCTGTGATTGTCCACATTATAGAAATCTGGTGAACACAGGTCTCAACTGATGGGTTCTCCATCCTGTAGAGGTGCTTTGAGTAGCTCCAGATGGCAATGGACATCGACATCTTGGGTGGGTGAGGCAGGAGGTAAACAGTGTCTCCTCTGCTCATCTGTGATATCATAAAGTGAATAAATCGTAAAAGCAAAACACTAAAATATTAGATAATTAAGGAAGATGACATGATGCCAATGTCTGCAACCAGGAAAGTCCTAGGGAGGACAGAAGCGCGTCACCCATCCAGTGAGGAGCAATGGCGGGAGTGCCAAGATCTTAATTATACCCATCTGGGTGCACTGCATCTGGTCAGATTTGGTAAATGCTGATTACTTATTAATGAGCTCTTAAAAGCAGCTAAATACAAAAACACTTATTGAAATGTAATATCAAGTTATTTCAAAATCCCCCCAAAAATGTTGGAGACATAAACTTTAGATATTGAACCTGACATTTTTCATGCCGTATTGTAATATCGTGAATTAGAAGAGAAGGACACAAGGGAGGGAGGGAGAAAGGAAGAAAGGAAGGACGAAGACAATCTAAAAGGAAATCGAAACCAAGAAAAAATAAAGTCAGGAAGAGATAGAAGTAAGAAATGGATTGCAGAGGGAAATCAGACTAATGAAGAAAGAAACAAATGACATCGAGATGCCTGAGTTCCACCTGCAGTCGGCTGATGGTGTGGGAAGTATAATGGGAGGAGGAGAAACTGGCTGTGGTTGTTCCTCTCCTGCTGAAGTCTTCAAAGTGATTGTAGGTGTGGCAGAATGAGCTTGTCTCTGACAAATCCAGTTTTTTCTAATCCAATTGATGCCAGAGTCCCATGCCTTGTTTTTATTTGTTTGTTTGCTGTTATCTGAGGTGATTGAGGTCATTGTGTAACAGCCTATCCCCAAAGAAAAATATGTCACAAATGTTTGGGATCAGCCAGGTGCTGTTCAATTTCCTTCCTTCTGCTCAGCTTCCAGGACCTAATTTTAAACTAAAAAGATGGAAAGATAAAGAGGTAGCTGAAAAATAAATAAAAACCTCATTAACGTGACAAAACAGCTCCTTTAAACTAACAAGAATATATACCTCTGCCTCCCAACCAAGGTCTAGTTGGCTGACTAGAATTTGGAATCCGTATATGTCTGTGTGTGTGTGTGTGTGTGTGTGTGTGTGTCCACGCCTGTGCAGTGGGTACCAATCTATGTGCATGCAATTCACTTGACCTCACCCTGACCTTTTAGCTCTTCTTCTAGCTTCACTGTCAAGATCTTAATACGTTCCTCTACTCAAAGGAAGAGATCCTCAAAACAAAGAAAGCTGTTATTTTCTGGTGCAAGATTAGAGAATTTAATACTAGGTGAGATCTTACAAACTATTCAGTGTAAAATTCTAGATGTAGAATTTGAAGGTCAAAAAAGTTAAATGACTATGTCATTCTCATGTAGCCAGAAGAAGGTAGAGCAATTTTGCCTAGTCAGGGAGGCTACTTGATCTAGACCTTCCCATTGTAATAGCCATGTCGCCCATGTTGAGACATGGCTCACTCCTTATATTCTGGGAACAGTGTCTATTTTTTGTTCTAATGCGATGCATGTACAAGACCTGCCAGTGCTGCAAGGCAGCAAACACTAGCCTAGTAGGAGTAAGGTTTACAGAGTCCAGTTACTCATCTACGTTGCCACTGTTAACCCCTTGGCCCAATCATCTCGTTGTTAGTGCTTGTTTATTCATCTGTGAAGAAAAGTGGAATATTACTGACTTGCTTCAAGGAGCCCAGAAATGAAATAGTAAATAGTGAAAATAGCATAGTAATTGAGTAATTATAAGCTAATAAATCATCATTAGACAATCAAGGGTAACAAAGATATTTGTCATATGGCTTATAGTAATTATTTTCTTAGTTTTAAAACCCAGACATCTAAACCAAAGGAAGTACTGCATCTTAATACAAGAAAATATTAAAAACATTAAAGCTTTATTTAATATTAATAATATTTTAAGCATATGATTTTTGTCTTTGATATAAATGTATGAAGAAAATGTGCATTGTATTCTTAGTGGTTTATAATAGTATCATGTGAGTTGATCCCTTCAATCTCCCCATTAGTTAAGCATTTGCTACTTATTACTAATCTACTTCATATCATGTAAACAAAATATTTAAGTAAACATTTCCCTGAGATTACAGAACTGGCATGACTTTGCAGAATCGGCAGTCTCTAGTGTCCATGTGTATTTTCTCTGGTATTTAAAATACCTCAAGCTACAATGATAATTTTTGTTTCAGGATTATAGTTCACTTCTAGATTTTTTTAACTATCCTGATTAAAGTAGCAAGACTATACATTAGTGTGAACAAATGATTCAAAACATAATTTGTGGTTTTAATTTCAGTAAATATATATTAGTACCCACTGTATACCAGGCACCCTGCTAGGTAGTTTGACGTTTAATTTGTGCAATAATCCTGAGAAAGAGGCTTTTAAAATGAAGGGACTGTTACGTCTTTTCTATTCACATCACTATTATTATTTCATTATTCACATATTGTAATCTCAACAGATCATTAGCCGCCTACCATTTTACATTCACTCTTAAGGAAGAATTTTATTAAAATGGGTATTTCATAATTGCAGTTAGCAGGAAAGATGTGAGTCCTAAGTGGCTGGATTTATAGAGTCATGTAGTTATTAGATATGACCATAAGATCCGGTGAATTAAATGTGTCACTTTTTATAGAAACCATAAGATTTCCTTAAGAGAATATTGGTAGAAACCATGATGAGATCTCAACAGCATACGTTACTGGAGAGGTGATGTAATTCTAGCCCAGGTTGGGTAGGCTAAGAGTGATATCAGGGAAACTGGCCTAGCTCTGATGCTCCTTTGTTTATTATTTTTAAAAGGTCCCTCCAAAATGGAGCAATGCCATATTTATATCAACTGATCCATTCACTAGAGTCCATTCATTGTTGAGGCTGCGTTGAACAGAATCAGCTCTCTGTCCTGGAAACATTAGTCAATGTCTAAGAGGCTTTGTTTGGAATCAGGACTCTGAGTTCTGGGCAAGAAAAAGAAGACAAAAACCCCAGTTCATGGGCAAGAGCTGGAGAATGAGGGGCGGACTGAGAATTGATTGATGGACATTGGAGTGTCTAGTGCTCACCCCAATAATAGTGACAGGACATTTGGAGCACCACGTTATAAGACTCTGGATTCTAATTTTCTTTTAGTGAAGTCTCTCTTTAGACTCATCAAGCAGGTCCTGGCCTACTTTTGTGGGCTGTGGTCCCAATGACAACTTAGTTTTCACAGCCTTTGCATACCATTCTGGTCTGCTTTGTTCATGGGCTACTTAGAGGCCAATCCAAACCTTGGGCAGTATTCTACAATGTAGTTCTGTCTCAAACCATTTACAGTGCTAATTCTAATCAGCTTCATGTATGGGTTACTAAGCATCTGCCCAAGGAAAGTTTTAAAAAAACCCTTCTCCAGCTTCTTCCTTTCCCAAATGTTCCCATCTTCTCTAATAGATAAAGAAGAAACACAGCTTGAGGTAGGAGTAGGGGAGTCCAGGTTTCCCCTTACAGTCTACTGACACCACCCTGGTTGTAGGGACAACTGAAAGCAACCTTGCCACATGCTACTCTCAGGTGGACTTGGAAGTCCAGGCTCCGCACTCAGTCTCTGACAACATCACAAGAGAGTCAGGGTAGGCATGGTATTTTTCATGGTATTTGGCTGTAGTAGGATGAGTATTGTCAAAAAGATTGCCATCCTGATGGAACGGCCATTTTCTGGTCTTTCACTGTGGAGAGAAGACTTTTCAAGGGACTTTTGGGCTGCGCCTTTTGGCATTTCCATGCCAGAGGCTTCTCTATCACCAAGTCTGGGGTGTGTGGGAGGAAAAAGAAAACATAGGGAACTCATTCCATGTTGTTAAAATTCCAAGGTCCCTAGTTAGTATATCTATTCTTTTCATTCCTCCTTTCAGAGTTTTCTTATGTTTGTCTGTTGTATTATGTTCGAGGTTTTTATTATATAATTATACTTAGTGGGAGATAGAGGATGAAATGAGTCTCCATCTTGTCTAAAACCAGAAGTCTCCCATTATTCATTATAATCATTAACAAAATTCTTCCCCGTGGTTGTGCTTCTGGGAACCTGGACTAATGTAAAATAATAGTGAGACCATTTGGCTGACAGAATCTTAGAAAATGTTATTGGTCCCATGAGGAGTCTTCTACTGAGATGAGTTTTCCAATTCCAAGGTACGGTCATTTCCAAAATCCCTTCCCACTAATTTTACTTGGCCACTAGAGACCTGTAAGTGCATCCAAGATTTGAAGCCATGTTTGTTTCAAAGGGTGTTCTATGTGGAAGAACAAAACACAGGCATTACACTGGTGTATGCCATTTAAAGTGCCTTTGCTTCGAAAAACAAAGATGGTAGGAAACATGTCAGAGTTGAAATTTTCTGTCTATTATTTCCCAGACTGATTTATGATTAATATAATATCAAGTTTATACATGAGTAATAATGTTATAGCTCAACAAATAATAATAATATGGTAAACCCCAAATAACACTATAAATGGGGTCCAAGAATGGCAAGGTCACACTATTGTACAGTTAATGAAATCACGGGAGTGAGCTCTCTGTGAGAAACTGCCAATCCCCTTATATCCAAAATTTATAAAATAAAGAAATGTTACCACAAGGATTTCACTATAGCTCCATTTATCTAACGCTGGTATCATTTCAGGATTTACACTAATGTCTTTATTCTCTGTGGAATATTTTGTTATTTTCCGTCTCTAAATGAAGAAATTTGGATTTAGGAAAGTTAAGAAATTTGCCCAAAGTCACACAGCCTGAATTTGGCAGCTCAAAGAGAGAAAATGAGAGTATCCAGGCTCCTCCAAACACTTGGCTGTAATCAGTACTCTATCCTTCCTCCACCCCAAAGAACCAGAGTATATGGCTCGTGGCCTAATTCCAGGCTCTGTCTCTTGCTGCGAGTAAGGTTTGTAATATGGCTCATGCTGAGTGAGACCAATCCTACGAGTAGAAGTAATTCCAGCTTGGAGGGCAAGGGAAAGAATGAGGCTTGGCAGACTCTTCACTAGCAGCAGGAAAACATCCTTGAATAGTCTTCACTGTGTAGGATAACAGCTGTGAACTGGCCTAGCCGAAACTTCATCACAGCTTGCTCTTTATTTTTTGATTCAACTAATAATTATTAAACTTTTCGTGTATGCAAGGAACTCTTGGAATGCCTGGGACTCTGCAGCTCTCATATGGATCCTACCTGAATTGAGTAAGTCTTGGCCACAATACAGAGTAAATTTGCAAGATCCTGGATTTCTGTAAACTATTTCAACTTTATTTGGAATATTCATTCCTTATTCTTGGCTTCCTTTCACACTGTGAGGCCAGACACAGATTGACAGAGAGGAGGAAAATTGATAGGCGCACAGGGGCCGAGCAGACAACAAGGCACTGGCTGTAGGGGGAACAGAGGCGAGCAAGCTGCTATCCCGGGGAGCGGCACAGTTGCCCTGGCAGGCCGTCTGGTCACAGCACTGGGAGGGCTGGTGGTAACAGTAGGATGACTGGTAGCAACAGAGCTGTGTAGAAAGGAGCTGAGATTGGGACATCCAGTTATTGAAATTATTGTGTTTGGAAACAATAAGAGTCTGGTGACACAATCCAATCCAATTCTCCCTGTATTTCCCAAGCCTCTACCGCATGTGAGGGATTGGGGTATTGTGCTCACTGGGGATACAGTGATGATCAAATTCTCTCACCGATCAAGCTAATAGAAATTTTCCTTCCTTTGTGTGCCAATAGTACTCTTCTTTCAAGTAGTCATAGAATTTACAATTTATCATAGTGGGCTGCATATAACAAGTATTTGTATACTTTTCTTTTCTTCAGAGCTGTAGGTTTATTGAAAGCAGAGGCAGTCTCTCACTTACATTTGTCCCCCCCAACATAGAACCAAGAGTGATATTTAGTGCATAGAAAAAATACAGTAAATGTTTGTGGAATTAAACTATAGACACTGAGTCTGGGCCACCATCGTCATGTCTCCCCTAAACCACTGCAAACCAGCTCCTGACTGGTCCCTGGACTTTAATTAGTGGCCCCTTTCAATCCATACTCTTCACTGCAGCCAGAGTGCTATCTAAAAAGTAAAACTTACCCTGACATTTTTGCCTTCTACCCCTCAAGAACTTTAACTTACAATAAACTCAAAACTCTTTCACATGATCTACAAAGTCTAGTATTTCTCAAACAACTCTTTATCTCCAATCACATTTCATAACTCTTTCCTCATTGCTGTCAAAAGTCCAGCCATTCATGTACGTGTACATGTGAGAAGAGCATGTGTGTGTGATGATGCCTGCGTCTTCATCCTAGTTCTTCTAATTCTACGTCTATTTTACACCTTTATATATCCTGTTCCTTGTATGTGAAAAGCTCCTTCCCCATGTTCTCCCCACTTCAGCTTTCAACTCAAATGGCATTTCCATTTTCCTCTCCTGACATAAATTATTTCCCTTGTTGTTCTCTTCATTAAACATTTTCCTTCATAGCACCTAGTGCTTTTGTAATTATATTTTTACCTATGGGATTATTTATTTGATATCTCTCCAGTACATTAAATTTTGATTGCTGCTTTCAAAGAATATTTCTTGAGTGAATAAATGAATGATTTGCAATATCTCTTATTGAAAGACTAATCTTATTTTCATACTGTCCCATTCACTAGAACCTAGAAATAATTCTCTACCTTCTGCAAAGTTTATACACAACTGTAATGGAGAGGAAGGATGGTTTGTGCCTGTGCTGTTTGGTATATCCAGGAGATAGCTTCTCTGCCACAGTCCTCCTTCCAGGAGATTCTAATTCCTGTAAAGGGCCAAATACTAAGTATTTTCGACTTTGCTAGTCATATGGTCTCTGTCACAACTACTCAACTCTATTATAAGGGAATAAACATCCAAAGGCAATATGTAAATGAATGAATGTGACTGTGTTTCAATAAAATTTATTTCCAAAATGGGTAGCAAGCTGATTTTGGCCCACAGACTGTAGTTCACCAACCTCTGCTCTAAATGACCATAGACACAGCTTTAGATAACACATCTGTATTGCCTGGATTATTGCAAAAGCCTCCTAACTGGCACTTCCTCACTTGTACCCCTGCCTTCTATTCTCATTATAGTGACAAAGTTGACCTTGTGCAATGGCCTTCCATCTTACTCAGTGTGAAAGCCAAAGTTCTCACTGTGACTTACAAGGCTCCCACTGTCCCTCACCATTATCTCTCTGAGCTCATCTCCTATCAATCCTCCCTTCTTTCAGTCCACTCCAGTCACACTGGCCTTGAGCTGCTCCTTGAATATGTCAGACAGATTTCTGCCCCAGTGTCTTTACCCTGGAGGTTTCCTCCATCTGGACCATGCTTCTCCCAAAGACATCACAGCCAGCTTCTTCTTCTTTTTGAAGCTATCTTCAAAAGGTTATCTTCATGGTAAAGTCCTTCTTGGCTACCCTATCTAAATTCTCCCGCCCCACCCCACCCCAGACACTTCTAGTCCCCCTTTTCTGCTTAAGTTTCTAATTCATCAATACATAATACATTATATTTGTACTTATTTGTCTTAATTATTGTTTGTCTTTCTTACTAGAGTGTAAACCCCATAGGGACAGGGACTTCCTGTGTCTTGATCATTGCAGTGTCCCTAATGCCTATAAAAGTATAAACTCAATAAACACATATTGAATGAAAGAATGAGTGAACAAACAGGTCCTTTTTCCCTTACAGGTACTTCTGTACCTAAACCAATAAACTGTCACAAGTAGTTTTTTCTTTTTCTTTTAATATTCAAGAAAATAGTCAAGTTTACAGCTGAAAATATTTTTACACATTATACTCATCTTTGTGCTCAAATTAAGAATGTTTGTAAGTCATATTTTAGCCACTTCTTTCCTTCTGAATCATCTCTCTCCACTGACAGGATAGATCTGGAGAAAGGAAAATTAAGTTTCAAAACTCAAAACCAAGATTTGTCTTTTTCTCAATTAAATGCATGCACAAAAAAATGGGTATTAGAAAGTTTTGCTTAAATTCTCTAGATATTTGTGAGTATGCTTACCAGGCCTTTAGTCATGGATCAAAATAATACCAAAAACACTTTTTAGAAAGCTCCAAGGACAACAATTTATTTCATAATTTTAAATGGAAAACACCATGTGAATATGTTTCCTTTATACCATGGACCAATGAAAAACATGAAGGTTTCATATTCAAAAGTGTACATGGGTTACTTATGAGCAAATGAAATTGACTCAAAGTAAGATATATTTTACAATCACCCATCAGAGAAAAAGAGAGAAAAAGCATGATTAGAATTTGAATTTATATCTGTATAATTAAAAGGAGAGTAAGGAAAATTGGTTCAAATTTTAAAAATTGGCTGCTTTGTTTGAAATAGAAGTGAAAGCCATTGCTTATTAATCTTCAGGCTAAATTCATCATTAATGTCTCCCATTTCATTACCAATTCATATCTTCATAATCTCTCTGAGTTCTAGAATCATTCCCATCATGCCAATTTTCCCATTTATGCATTTCCCTGAGCCCTTATATTAATAGTTTCACCTCTAAATTATATGCAGTATCTTGAACATAGTAGGTAAAACAATGAATGTTTCTCTGCATTAAAGCGTTTCTAAAATGTTTTGAGTTCTTATTGAAGTATTTCTTAAATTATGCCTTCTCTCAATGAGACTGGAAACTCCTCAAAATAGAAAGTATCTGTACCTCCTCCCTCTCTAATCCCTCAAACCCCAAAACATACTAGAACTGAGTAAATACTTGTTCAACTTGATTTTTTTAAAAAAGAAACATTTATGTGCATCAAACATTTAGGAATTAAAAATTATAATTTCATAGTATTTAAAATAAAATATTTCAGTAAGTCTAGTGTTACGAGGGGAGTGAGAGGATAATGATTCATCCAGAATCAGACAGGTTATTGTGTTGTTGCTGTTGTTGCTGTTGCTCCAGTTTTTTCACTGTAGTAAGTCTGAAATATGAGTTAGACTGAAAAAAAGAAATATTTACTCTAACTCTAGTTACCGACTTGCTCATATTATTTTTAAGGCATCAATGGGTTTTCTCTGCTGAGTTTATCTCAAGCTATTTTAATTCAGAAGGAAGGAAGGTAGAGAAGGAGGGAGGAAGGGAAAAAATTAGGGAGGTAGGAAAAAATTCTGGTGGGAAGGAAAAAAAAAAGAAACAGGATTTGGAAGATTAGATGTGAAGACTCCTTTCCTAGAGTCCTAGACTACAATATCATCATCATCACCACAGTGATCTGAGACTTTATTCTGCACTAAGAACCTAGCTGTCTGCTCCTTGGAGATTAAGTATCCTCCAGGCATTTCTTTCCTCTCTGTGTTTAACAGCTGCACATCTGCAACACACATCATCTCTATCTGCCACCTGACTTCTCTCATGGGAAACTAAATTGGTTTAAATCATGTGGGAGTGTTATAAATACAGTTTAGTGATGAGAATAAATTGGTTCAAATCATGTAGGTACTTTCCTCCTAAGTACTGACTAATGAGGAAGTTTAGATGTGCTATAATTTATAAACAGAATGAAGGAGGTTACCTGGCAAGATATAAGAGGCTGGAACAATTATTGTATTTAAGAAATTTAAAGAAAAAAGAGAGGAAGCACTTCCCAAATCATTCTATGAGGCAATATTACCCTGATATCAAAACTAGACAAAGACATCACAAGAAAAGAAAATTACAGGTCAATATCTCTTAAGAGTAAAGATGCAAAAATTCTTAAGAAAATACTAGCAAACCAAATTTAGAAATAGGCACACTGAGGGATGGGCACACTTATAACTTTGATTCAAATAGTACAAAAGCAATTTATGTAACCAAACTGTTTGTACCCGATAATATTCTCAAATTAAAAAAAATAAACTATCCTATCTCTCATCTTCCTAATGATCAGGACCTGAAGCTCTGAAAGAAGAATGTATATGGATTAATGAGGAGACCTATGACTCTACCTGGCATTGCAATTTGTAAGATATTTCTCCTGTGGCTTCTTATAAAGGAGAAATAGTACAATGCACTTATCATTTTTGTAATAAATATCATAGTAAATTTCAAATAACTATTCCTGAATGAAGGCCACTGTCATGATACCAAAGCATACTTTAGCTGAGGAAATTTGATGTGTAAAGAAAACTGATCCCCCAAGACAGTTTTCAATATCTACATTGGTCCGAGAATAAATTTAGTCTG
This sequence comes from Propithecus coquereli, assembly GCF_000956105.1. NCBI lineage: Eukaryota > Metazoa > Chordata > Mammalia > Primates > Indriidae > Propithecus > Propithecus coquereli. Next base: position 2,578,444 of record NW_012155285.1, read on the forward strand.
TAGATAAAAATAAAATAATAAAATAAAATAAAATAAAAACAATTATACACCATGGCCAAATAAAGTTTACCCCATAAATGCAAAAGTGGTTTATCATCTAAAAATCAATTAATATAATACACCACATCAATCGAATATAGATCAAAAACCACATTATCATCTCAACAGACACAGAAAGGAAATTTGATGAACTCCAATATCCTTTTATTATTAAAAAAAAAAAAAGCTGAACAAATTAGTAATAGAAGGGAAATTCCTTTGCCTGATAAAAGGCATCTACAAAAAATCCAAAGATAACATCATACTCAATGATGAAAACCTGGATGCTCTTCTTTGAAGATCAATGAGAAGACAAGGATGTCTGCTTTCACCACTTCTGTTCATCAAGATACTTGAGGTTCTAGCCAGGATAATTAGGCAAGAAAATGACATAAAGACATCCATATTGAAAGGACTAACCATCGTTCTATGTGGAGATGACATGATCTCACAAACAGAAAATCCAAACGAATCTACTAAAAAACTATTCGAACTAATAAACAAGTTCAGAAATATTGCAGGACACAAGACCAATCTACAAAAATCAATTGTATTTCTATATGTTGACAATAAAAAATCCAAAAATTAAATTAAGAAAACAATTCCAAAAATTGAGCTGGGCCTGCCAAGGACAAGGTCTGGTTGGAAAGGGCCTGAGAGGAGCCCGGTCAGTGGCAAGATGGCTGACCAGAGACACCAGCTGCCAGAGAAGGAGAAGTTTTAGATAAAAGAGAAAAAATGAACAAACATAGATTGTGGATGGGTCTGAGGGAATGTGCCAGAACCTTCTGGAGACTCCATGGGAAAAAGTTGTGGAGCAGAACAGGAAGGAGCAAGGTATCAGCAAAGATCAACCCCTGAGAGGCATGGAGTCCAATGACAAGGGTAGGTGGAGCTGTTTGTTTCTCCTTCCCTCACATCTGTGATGGCAGGCAGGTTCCTAAGCTTCTGAGAGACTTTCTGCCCACATGAGCCCAGAGGCTGCTGCCGCCACTGAGCTAGGAACTTCTTGTGAACAGGGCACCAGGCTCCTGGCCCCTCTGGGGTGCCTCCCATCTCCACAGACCCAAGCTGGGACATCAGGCGCCATATTGCTTCTCTACTCACTGTGCACCTTTGTCCTCCTCAAGGGGCTTCAACTCTTCAGGTTTCATCTTGCTCATTATAACACAGATATTTCCCAACTCTGACCCAGACTACAGGAGCCACAGAGGTCCAGTGGGTCCCAGGTGATTTGTGTGACTCCAGTGCATGGACGTTCTGGACAGGCAGCCTCCCAGAGAGAGGGACAGATATGATCAGAGTGCTAGCTTTCCTCCATCCGGACTCTTTTTCTCCCCTTTCGCTCCCCCACCTGTGGCTGCCAAGAGAGACAATTGAGCCATCATACTGAGACTTCCACAGAGAGTGGGGCTCATATCTTTCCTCTTGGGGTCTTGTGGTGGACTGAGGGATGCTCAGACTGTGAGCTCCCTGCCCTCCAGCCCTCCCTGGTGCTGTTTACCTGACAACTCCATCAGTGTGGGGCATGGCCTCAGGGCATAGGGACCTCAAACCTGCTTTGGTACATCTGTGAGCAACTCAGGACCAGCATATTTCTCCCTGGCATAGTCAGGGATTGAGCTTGGGAGACCCAGGGATGCACCCATAGGCCAGATCCCCTACCCCCAAGTTTCAATTGCGTTGCTCAGGGAAACCATGGGGAGATTTGTGAATTAGTTTTGGGAGGCAAGGGTTCCCACATGGGCAGATCAGTGGGTAGAGTGTAGTGTGGGTCCTAGCTGCAGTGTTCTTGCAGGACACCCCTCCCCTGACAGGAGGGCCACACTCTCAGTTCAGGCTCAGATTCTAAGCAGAGAACCTCCTGGCCAGCATCTCAGTTGTGGGGGAGCTCAACTGGCTTGAGTTCCTGCCTGCTTACAGAAGCCAGGGGGAAACCACAAACCAGGGGAGGGTGGAGAAGCACTACAGATTGCCAGATTGTGAATCTCAGTTGGCCCCACCTCTACAAGCAGACTTTCTGGCTGGATGGTACCACTTCAGCCCCTCCCTAACTTCTTTATCCAGAAGCTGGGAGCAGACCTTTGACCCCTGATGAAACAGATACCTTGCCAGCTTTTGTGGAGCATGAGGGCAATCTAACCCAACCCAGGCAAACCCAACCTCACTCCTCCACCTGCTTCCTCTGAGGCAGAGAATAATGATTCACCTGGAAGTTCCAGGGCCCAATCCACCATCTGAGGCATTGGAGTGCTTCTCCTGGGGGACTAGAGATGGTCACAGGACCCAAAAACAACATTGCCACTTGTTCCTTCCAGCAAGTGCCACCAACTGACAGGAAGGTCAATATACACAGTCCCTTACAGCATTTACTGACTCAATCATACAGGGTACGGTTGATTCTCACCCACAAGCACCACCTTCTGTCTCAGAGATTAAACTAGTCATGCCATTATCTAAATAAAACAAAATTCAAAAATTGGGAGCAACAGCTGCTCCAGATGAAAAAGAATCACTGAAAGAACCTCAAAAGTACAAAGAATCAGAGGGAAAGGACAATGGATACCAACCAAAGGCAATGGATAGCAATCAAAATCAGAATATTGAAATGACACATAAAGAATTCCAAATATGGGTTATAAGTCAGCTCAATGAAATACAGGAGAAAAATGGAAAACCAACAAAAGGAACCACAAAAAAATTCAGGAAATGAATGAAAAATTCACAAAAGAAATCAAATTATTTTTAAAAAGATAAAATGTAACTTCTGGAAATGAAAAATTTATTCAAGGAAATACAAAACACAGTGGAAAGTCTTAAGAATAGACTAGACCAGGCAGAAGAAAGAATCTCAGTGCTGGAAGACAACGCCTTCAAATTAAACAAGTCAGTCAAAGATAAAGAACAGAAAATTAAGAGAAAGGAACAAAGCCTACAAGAAATATGGGTTCATGCAAAGAGGCCAAACATTAGAATGTAGCCAAACATAAGCATCATCGGCATCCCTGAGGGTGAAGAAGAAAATACACTAGGGTTGGAAAACCTATTCAAAGGAATAATTAGGAAAATTCCCTGGTCTTGCCACAATTGTTATCAGTCTCTCACCATCAGGTCAGCTACTCCCAGAGCTTGGGGAAGCAAGGTTAAAGAGTGAAAAGAAAGAATAGGCATGTACTCTCTAGCACTACCTAAATGAGAGTGAAGTAGAGATCGCCTCTTCATGCAAACATAGGAAGTAGAAAACAATTATCTTCACCTCAAAATACCAGAATGCCAGAAAGCTTAGAAGGCTTAGGGGTACACATTCATTTCTCAATTTTACAATAAATGTATACTAAGTGCCAATCAGGTACTGCCATAGGAAATGGTGATAGAAGAATCATAGCAAGACACAGTCATTGCCCTCAAAGAGGTGAAGATCTACTCGCATTGGGGTAAAAGGCTGAAGATTTGGGTTCAGGTCTTGTCTACCAAAAGAACTCTGTAAACTCTGTATGTCTCTGATTCTTCTGAGTCTCCATTTTTTAAAAATTAAACAAAGAGGAGAAAGTAATTTGCCTGTCTCATGAGGAGTTCATGAGATTCAGATACAACTATGTTCCCCTGAGTCCCTTTGTGCACACTTAGCGGGTCCTTCTTGGTACCTAGCCTACTTTATCAGTAAACATCCTTAGGAAGGATATGAAAAACTCATTCACCCAAAGAAATAAAGGGCTATTATGCTTAAAGGTGGGTCCTCTCAGGAGTATTTACATTTTCATGGAAGATTAACTCTTTAAATTGAATACTGAAATAATTTCTGCTTGTAGATTTCCATGTGGTAACTTTTTTTCAAAGTGTGATTCTAAAGTGGTGTGCAACTCCACTCACAAGTCAAACTGACCCTGCTGCATGGAGAATAGAGCCAGTATAGAAAATTCTATGTCTTTTTTTAAAAAGCATATGTTAGTTCATTCACAGACTTTATAAATGTATCCAAGAAGTATTCCTGGGATATTCTGCCTCATAAGAGAGAAAAGGATGTTCCCTTTGAGGACCCCCCCAGTTGGTGAGGACAGATTTTAACCATATCTGTTTCATAAATAACCTCAATCATCAAATTAGAAGAAAGTGTCACTACCCACTGCTGTACAAGAGAAGACAGGAGTGTGACAATTCACAACATGTAAATATCAATCCCTTTGCTGTGTTTCCTAACTGTAGTTAAGAGATGATCACAGGGGTTATCATCTTCTACCCCCTGTAATACCTCAGTCTGCTTTTGAGCTTAGCAAGTTTATCTACAAAACATTTTCTCAGCACTAGACTCAAAAAATATTCCTTAGTACCTGCAACACCCATGACACTGCAAGGAACTGAGGGGCTAACAAAAATGAAGACATGGTCTTTGGTTTCAAGGCATTTTCATTGCTATATAGTACTTCAAATGGAATTCTATGCAGATGTTATCTGAGTAAAAGGTAAAGTAATGAGATTATTAGCCTGGAGAAGAGGGAAAGTATCATGATACTATCTTCGATATTTGAAGTGTGGGTACATGGCAGAATAATTGGCATACAAGAATACACTTGGAAGCAAATTTTGGAAATTTCAAAGTGACTAATTTCAAATCTAAATATGGAGGGACTTCCCAAATTTCAGAAAGTATCTGGGCAGCTTATGTACTTGGTGGGCATAAGGAATATACACACACTTGGGAAAAATTGTGAGTGGTCTCATGTAGCATCATGATTGCCATATGGTAGGTGCTTAATTGATATCTGCTGATTAGTTGCTTAATTTGTTTTAGAGGCAGTCTATTTTTTTTTTTTTTTTTTTGAGACAGGGTCTTGCTCTGTGACCCAGGCTACAGTGCAGTGGTGTCGTTATAGCTAATCGCAACCTCGAACTCCTGGGCTCAAGCAATTCTCCTGCCTCAGCCTCCCAAGTAGCTGTGCCCACCGGTGAGCATCACCACAGCTAGCTAACTTTTCTTATTTTTATTTTTTGTAGAGACAGGGTCTCAATGTTACCCAGGCTGGTCTCCAACTCCTGGCCTCAAGGGATCCTCTTACCTCAGCCCCACAAAGTGCTGGAATTACAAGCATGAGCCACTGTGATCAGCCAAGGCAGACTATTTTATTGAAGATTCCCATGCCAGTATAATCTACCTCTTGAGAAATCACAGAAAGTGTCTAAGAGTTAAAAAATTTTAAAAGCTGCTGACATGCTTTTATCAGCTCTTTAACATTTCTGGGCTCTGGGTTGTTGTCAATTATAGGTAAAAATGTTGTGTAAAGAAACAGTATGGCCCTGTTTTGGTTTGTTTTCTTTTGTAATTGCTGAAAAGGTTTTTATATATCTCTGAGGATTAGAAACCTTCAGATCATTTGCCTAAACTTCCTGATGGTCACATGACCAAACTGACCCTTGCCTAGAGTCCAGTTGTTTTATAGTCATAGCCGTTAGAGAGTTTTCATTTGACTGTTTCTTATTATTGTTTCTTGATGAATCTTTGCCTGATGCAAATGGGCAGGACAAAGTCCATGAGGACTGTCAAAATGGAAAGAAAGAATAAGATTTATAACAAGGAGGCAGTAAGTTTCCTGGCATGTTATCATGATTAACTGTCACTTGTATTGATAACTTCAAGAATGAATCTCAGAAGTATATTTTAGTATACTGTGAGCATCTAGCTAAGACCCCAAATGAATGTTCACCCATAAATAAAAAATGATGGCTAGTATTTATTAAGTGTTTAATATATGTCAAGGGCTGTAGTAAACATTTTAAGTGCATTATCTCATTTATTATTCTCAGCGACACAGTAAAGTAGATGTTTGCATTCTCCGCTCCACGCATGAAGAAATTTATGCTGCAAGGTTATCTAGTTAGGAAGTTGTGGGGGCTGAACCTGGCATGAATACTAGAGCTTGTACTCAGGACCCCTCTGCCACGTTGCTGTCTGCCCCACCCCCAGCCTCTATTCCCTGACTTCAGGAATTAACACCAAACATTTCCTGACATCACTCCTGTTCCTAAATTTATGTTGCAATAAGGCCAAGCTAAGCCATAGACTGCTGAAAGGGGACATATTGCAGTAAATTATGGTGTTAAGATGGCCTTTCAACTGAAAAGGAAGTCTGTACTCATCAGGAATACACTGAAATGACACCTGCTCTGTCACTTCTGAGAGGACCCTCTGGCGAAGGTCTCCTTGTCCCATAGGCCGACAGAACTCAGCCCGCTGCCCAGTGTTCTCCACTATGGCATGACTGGTTTGCTCTGAGTCATAGAATAAATTAAAGACCGGAAAGTTCCCTTTCAGCTTCTTCCTGCTAAATGAGAGCAACTCTATTAGCTTATTCTGAATAAGAACACATATGTAAGGAATGCTTCAGTTAGTTGAATCCAGTTAACTAAACATTTTATTAGTCAGCATTTTTCCACAATTAACTTCTAAGGACAAAAAGGGCAAATTTCAAAATAATTGGAGAAGAAATTTTTAAACTCTGCTCTAGGCCTGGTACGCATTCAACCCAGACTCCCACACTTCTACGACTATGTGATCGTATTCAGTAATAGTCAGCATGTAATGAAGCACTAATTGTGTGCCAGACACTTGTGCTAAGGGACTCCTGTGTCTGTTTCCTTTAACACAGCAAGCCTTTGAAGCAGACATTATTCCCTCCATTTTACAGGTTAGCAAATCGAGCCATGGAGCAGTTCATTTGCCCACCTAATAGACGGTAATGAGGAAATTTAAACCCACAGAGCCCGACAGCTTAACCAATACATCATATTGCCTCCTGATTATTAACGCATGATAAAATGATGACTCTGAAATATATTATTCAATAAATAACAATGACAGCTAACATCCGTTGAGTGCTTCCTGTGTGCCAGGACATGTTTTAAGCACATTACAGCTATTATCTCATTTAATCTTTATGTCAACCCTTTAAATGTTTTCAGACTAGGAAATGGAGGCACTTTAGAGGTTAGACACAGTGATGGAGCCAGGACTAAGACCAAAATGTCTAACTCCAGAGTGCATCTTTTTCACTGCTGCACATACAACCTTTTCTTTTTCTTTTTCTTAGGACTAGGTACAGAAGAATACAGGTCTAATGAATTTCAGAAAGATCTTCTCTAATAAAGTTAATCAACCAATAAAAGCTAAATCAAAAAGGAAGTTCTGGTTGGTTAATTTAATGACTATTCAAATGATCAAAACCATCCCATTTCTGAGCTTTCTGGTTAATTGGGTGTCCATTGGCTTCAGGCTGTTCTAGTCAGGGAGAATTCCAATTCCAGCCATGGAATGTTTTTTTTTCTTTTTTCCATTCTCTTTGGTAAGAAAGTCAGTTAAACATTCAGGGATGCCCCTAGAAAACATTTACCCTTTGAAACATTATGCCTTTATCAAGCATCTCTGCTACAACTCTGAAGATTTTCTCTTGAATCATATCTAATAGAAACCAAAACTGTGCATAATTTAAGTTGGCTGAGTAAGAGTCCTTCCATTTCAAACATATTTCCTAAAGATTGAATCATTCATTTTAAAAGCATTTTCCAGCTCTTGGTGTCACAGAAATCCTAAGTCATCATTGATTTTACTCTTTACAGGATAAAAGATCACCAAAGCTTGCAATTAATGAACTGTTAAATTCAGACATATGGATGTGATATGGTTTTCAAATGGGACAAGGAGGAGTTATTAAACTTCAAAGCGATAGCATTTTACCATATCTTTTTAGAGGGAGGCATTCAGGAAATGTCCTTCAAGTGAATCAATTAATTTTCCTAATTAATTTTTGTTCTTTAAATGCCTTTAGCTCAATAAATGCTAAGGTTATCCTAATTTTCCTTTCTACAAGTTCTTACATTTGTTTTCTTCTTTAACGTGATACCTTATTCTAGGGCTTGAATTTTTTTTAAGTGTATGCTATGCTTGTGTTTAGCCTATAAACTACCAATTCCTTACATTTGATGATCGTAACATTTTCAACCCACTTCAAATTCTTCCATTCATTGTTTTTCTCTGCCTAACACAATGAATTTTTATTCCACGTGGCTCCTCCTCCCTTCTATATTAGTATCCATGTTCTTTTCCTCTAAAACATCTTCCTACTTCTCATATGCCCAATTGCATTCTCTTTTCAGAGAGAACACAACAAAATATTACTCCACCAGGAAGCCATCCATTTTACTAGTAGCGTGGTTTGGATATTCAAATCCTTCTGGGCTTAACTCTCACCCAAAGCTCCTGTTATAACTGTTGTACTCAAAGAAACCAACTTATAAAGTCAACAGCAATAACAAAAGTTTTGATGTATTTTATTTTCCAGAAAGATTTATCATAAGATATCCACACCTTCCAGCCAAAGACCACAAGGAATATTGCTGAAATTTAACAAATTTAGGTTTGTTGATTCATAGTAATGAAGAAAAACTCGTATCATTCAGGATCATGGAACATGTTAGCAAGAAGGTATTAAAATGGACTTATATTTTTGCAAGTGTTAAATGATTTGGAAGAGGGTTCAAAAGAGCATGGTTGTTTACTGTCAAGAAGAGAGAGTCATTCGATGACTGGTTATCTTAATAATTCTTTAAGGAGAGAAGACCAGAGCAAGACTATGATTGGTAAAGAAACAGCAATCACTCCCACTACTCTTGATAGGAGGATATTGGGTCCATTTTATGTTTTTGACAATGTTTGTGTTTTCTTTATGCTCAGTTAGGATTTTGGAGGGGTATTGTTTTATCTCAATTCATCCTAGTCATGGAATGGTCTTAACCGATGCTCTGGTTAATAGGGTAACACTCCACCCAACCATGAATGTCAGACCAACTCTTGGCTACACTAAGGCCTACCTGACAGCACCCAGCTAATCAGGGGCTGGGTTTTTTGCCCTCAAAAATAATGTATATTCATTTTCTAAAACTTGAAAGGCACGGAAAGTACTGAGAAGAAAATGAAAAGCTCCCTGGTAGTGTTTGTTTAGCAGGGCGAGGGGGAGAGAAAGCAAGCAAGCCGTCACGTGTGTGTTGGCTCTGCAGTGGTGCTTCTGCTGTTCATGGACCTGAGGCCCTGAAAAAGAAAAGAGAGCTCTGGGGATCCCCCTGCATCCCTGCTCAACAAAACAGCCAATTCAGCTAGGGCAGTAAAGATATCAATAACCAGGCTGCATTCAGAAGCTGGCATTCCAAGTCCAGTGATTTGGAACGTTCACCATGGCAAACATCCTGCAGTTGCCAGCACTGTGCTTTTCCACTCAATATAGTACTTGCTGTGTGCCAAGCACATGTATTTGTTATTTATTTATTTATTTATTTTAGAGATAAGGTCTTGCTCTGTCAGCCAGGCTGGAGCGCAGTGGTGCCAACATAGCTCACTGCAGTCTCTGCCGTCTGTCTCAAACTCCTGGGCTCAGGGGATCCTCCTGCCTCAGCCTCCCGAATAGCTGAGACTACAGGCAGACACCACTGTGCCTGGCAGCACATGTATTTAATTATCTAAAACTCATAGCAATCCCATGAGATAGGTCCCATTGTCATCCTATTTTACTGATGAGGAAACTGAGACATGGAAAGGTTTAAAAAAAAAACTGCCCGAGGTCACAAATCTAGGAAGTAGGAGATATGGGATTTAAACTCAAGCAGTCTGTTCTGGGGAATGTGATACTATCCACAATATCAATTAGTATTACTTGCCTAATTTTGCCCACTTTGAGTATGAAAAGCTTGACTGTAATAGTAAATTTTAGAACACCCCATTCCACATCTGTATTGCTCTCTCTCATTCTCTCTCTCTATATATATATATTATGTACACACACACACATGCATATATGTATATGTATGTGCATGTAATAAGTGTGGATGTCTGTGTCTGTGTATATATACACACACATACACACATAAACATACATATATACATACACCAGATTTAAAATTTTTTAAACTATGTAGAACTACAAAATAAATTGTCAAAAATGACTGAATGAAAACTCTGGAATGAAACTGTATGCCTTTTTCTACACATTAAGATATACATAAAATTTGCAACCACTCTGAAAATCATACAGTGACAATCTGTTACTAAGTTTCATTTTTTCAAATTAGAGACCTAGAAAAATCCTATAACCTCCTGCTAAGTGCTAAGGGTTGAGTGTCTGCTCAGGGTCATACTGATTTCCTTGCAGTATCTGCACTTTGCCCCTTCCACTCTCTGTTTTATTCTGCCTCATTCTGTACTGGGATGGGGACATTTCAAGAGAAGTCACTTCTAGCTTAAGGACAACATGAAGCTAGACCCTCCCTCATTGCACAACATCATCAAAGGTTTCCAGGTAAAACCATCATCTATGCCCCTGGCAATAGCAATTTGGAAAATTCCTGTTCAGTGACTTCTACCCTCTGTCTTTGCAGGCTATGTAAGAACTAAGAGGTAAAAGCCTTGGTCATTCTTTATGAACTGAGCAACCTTTTGGGGCTTGATAATCACCTGTTTATTCTAGAGAAGAGTTAATTAAAAGTAGTGAAAAAGAAAAGTAACGAAAAATGAAAAAGTACACAAAAACACACTGATCACCACCTCAAGACTAGATACTGTGAGGATTAGGAAATATCTAAAAAAATTCATCATTTCTTAGGTAGCAGGAGTGCCTTGCAAACCGCTTTTTGTCCTGTCAAATAACAACTTATAACAAGTTTCTTCATTTCATATTCCATTCCCTATTAGACATTCACAATGCTGAACCGGCCAAATTAATGAATTATATGCAAATTTCTCAATTAGGCATCACTGACATGTATCACCATCTCTGCCAATGTGAATTGGACAGAGCAGAAACTGGGAGAAAAATTCAGATTCATTGGGTAACACTCAGCAAGTCTCCTTGGTAAAATGAGGCAAATTATATCTATTTCACAAAATCCTGTATTGAATATAGGGGTGTTAATAATTATTTTAAGGTTATAATAACTATGTTAATAATAACAAATGTCACTATTTATTATTAAAGTTATAGTTTCTATTTTCATTAATCCATAAATTATATAAATAATAAATTGTATAAAATATATGATTGTATAAAATAATAAATTATATAAAATAAATCATATAAATAAAATGTAAATATATAAATCATCTATTTATATAATTATATTTGTTATTAAAACAATAATAAATATTATTGCAATAATTATTACAAAAAGAAAGCGTTAAAATATCTTTAAAAGTAGATGTGGATTGTGGCCAGTTTGGTTTTACAAACATTTATTGAGCACCTACTATATGCCAAAATAATTAGGATACAAAAATGAAAAAGACAAGTGTCTGACCTATACAGTGAGGACCTTCTAGACTGGCTGAAAGACAAGCCCACCGATGAACGATTTCAGTTGAATATAGAGGAATATAGAGGACAGGCTTCTGAGCTGGTGAAGCGGGAACGAGGAGTTTCATTTTTTCATATTAGAGGAACTACTAATATGTAGGGACTACTAACTGAGTCAGTTACGTATTAGAGGAAGGTGTTAGAGATGAGATCATGCTCAAGTGGTAAGACTGTGTTTGAGAGCATGCTAAGTAGGAATCAGCAAGTATAGAGAAGAAACAATGGATAAATGGCCCCATATAAGGCCAAACAAGTGAATGATAACTCAAAATGCTGATTCGTTACCCTGATTTTTTTCAGCTGCTTAGCTGGTAGTTGATTGGGATTTTATCTTTTCATTCATCATTCATTCATTTAGTTGGCATTAGGATATCACATAGCTGAAACGCTCAATGAAGAATCAAAATACTCATTTCCACCTGTGCTCAGGGGTGATGTCTACAAACACAGTTACTGAAAGTGTAGCAACCAAAGCAGAATAACTTCTAAGGGACAGTAGAAAGCATTCTTTGGAGCAGGTCATGAGAAGAGGGTTTTTGTTCCAACATCTATTTCCTATGTATCTGATATAAATGAGGCTCTCATGTTCTTCTTAACATGTTCAAGTGAAAAGGACACTCACCAGTATGTCTTCCCAAGGGAAATGTAGAAAATTCTAATTCTACCAACCGAAATGAATTAGAAACCTACAGATGGTGCTTTTTAAAGCAATATATCAAAGAAAAACTCAGCAGGGACTACTAATGGAGTCAGTTACAATTAGTTCCAATTGGATTTGATCCTTGTTGAAATTATTTTCTTTGGAATCATCGATTTTGTACAGATTGGGTTTGAGATTAAAAAGATAACTGTAAAAATTGTATTAGTTATATAGGAGAACAACACTGCTTTGAAAATAAAAGTCTCTTTAGGCTCAGCCACATCACCAGAGAATTGTCCTACTGCAATGTTAGGTGTAATCACAATGTAGACGTTTACACAGGAAGAGTAGGAATTTGGAGAAACGTTGTTAAGGTGAGCTGGAACTCGTTCTCAGAGAACAGACTTCCTACTTTAGAAGTCATCTCTGTTTGTTGGAGATGACAGCTTGAGACTCAAATGGAATTATAACCAGTTCTAAGTATTGCTCACTTCATTTAGGACTGAAGTCAGTTTTGTTTGGTAACAAAAATATTTTTTAATTTTAACTATTTAAATATTCGTTCTGGCAGACCTGTACCACTATGACCAGAAAAAGAATCCACATGATCTTTATTTTTTCATGTGTCTCAATCACAAATAGCGGAACTTATTAAATCATTGTTAAACATTGTATATTAGCAAATTGCCATGTGAGTTTTCCTTATTATTGCACAAAGCTTTCATTTAGAAAGAGGTCTCCCCAACAACATCTCTTCAGACTTTTCAATACACACACACACAC
>NW_012155285.1:2591672-2606421 GCF_000956105.1 Propithecus coquereli
AAACAATCCACCCGCCTCGGCCTCCCAGAGTGCTAGGATTACAGGCGTGAGCCACCGCACCCGGCCCATGTATTCTGATTCTTGAGTTGTCTTTTATTTCATGAAACTTTGCCAAAGGAAATATTAGTCATCCATTAATGTCTCAGGTGAGTTACTTATTATATTATTCCAATAGAGTTTCAAAATATATACTAATGTAATACAGGAAAATCATGATCAAAGCTTGGTGTTCTTCTTTTGTAACATTAAACAAAATGTGTATTTTGGACGATAGCTTAACCTATTCTACCAGCAAGCTAATCTCTGCTGAGGGAAAAAAGTCATAAATACTAGAAACACAGCTAACTCCTCTTATTTGTAGGTTTTTGTGTCTTTATTCATGTTGTTCAAGCAATCCAGACTGCCATCAGCATCCTCCTCTGCCTATCAAAACCTTTTGAAGGGTTTCCTGCTCCCTCAGAAAGAATCAGCTGCATTTTCACAGAACACTGCATACATCCCTGCTTAGCAAAAACACAATTCCTCTTTATATGTTAGTTAACTGCTTACATATGTAGCCTGTTAGGAACTTGAATAGAGCTGTTCCAAAAGCAAGCTGTGAGGATTAAGGATTTTGGTGGGAAAATGGGACAGACACAAAGAACAGATCAGGACTAGGGCACCAGGAAGAAATATAATGTATTTCGAGTCATCATTCAAGGGGGCAATACATCATCATCTGAGTTGGTGGGCCACCAGTGTCCTTTGGGTGAACACCAGTGTCTTGGTTTTAGGTGCATTATTTGAATTAGAATAGGACTCTCAAAGTAAGGGTGGAGCATTAGGGAATAAGATGCTATTAGAAAAAGCTAAAGAGAAAGTTGGGGCTTCTTTCAGGTGAGGAGATGCTCAAGAAATAGTTCCAACCTCAGTATGGAAACCAAAGTGAAAAAGCAAGAAACCAAGAAGGAAAACATTGCAGAGGTTAGAAAATAGGCTCTCCATAGTTGTCTGGCCTACTGGACAGAGCAGCAAGCATGATCCCAAATCCTAATTCTTGTTTGGTAGGAGCCCAGTTCTTTGAATTAGCTATTTAAGTAGTTATCCATCTGGATGGATGGAAAGATAGATACATACACACAACTTTAGAAAATAAAGAAATAAATGACTGTGTTAAATAGTTGAAGTTGTTAGCAACAGTTTTCTATGTTGTGGGATTACAAAATAATTTTTTCAAAGACTATCTTTTCTATCTTTCCCAAATTTTTAATAGACATGTGTCCTAATTTTATAATCATAAAAAAGGTTATTAAATGAGCATGTGTGTATGTGTATGTGTATACTATTTTTTTCTCTTTTGACTAAACCAATAATTCTCAGTCAGAGCAATCTTGACCCCAGACAGCATTTGGCAATATCTGGAGAAATATTTGGTTATCACAGTTATGGGGTGTGCTACTGGCATCTAGTGGGTAGAGGCCAGGAATGATGCTGAATATCCTACAGTGTACACGACAATCCCCAACAACAATTATCCAGCCCAAAAGGTCAAAGGGGCCAAGGTTGAGAAGCCCTGGATTAAATAAACAAAAGTTTTATAAAGCTCTTCTCTCTCCCTACAATTAAGTCCATTGATATTATACACGGTTATTTCAGATTAATTTATTTTTAAAATAAAATTAAGAAATGAATTTCTAGCATTTTAATAGAGATATTTTGTATGCATTACCAAGGGTTCGAAGTAATTAAACTGTTTTCATAATACTATATAGTATATTTTCTAATTAAATGACATTAGAAGTAATACCCTCAAAAAGAAAAATCAATTTTGCATGTTCTCTTCTTAACTTATGTCCCTGCTTCTTTATTTTTTGAGAAGTATTGATGGCTTTTTTACAAGTAACAGTATTTTTTTTCATATATCCCTATTTTTAAGGCAGTTCCATTAGAAACTATTATCTCTGCCTTGGAACTACTTAAATGAAAATGACTTTCTGGACTGACAAATGTTGAAAAAGATTGTGTTTCTTGTTTACTTTTACGCTTATTTATTGGCATACAAAAGTTTTTACATGTAACAAATTCTAAGTAAATATATATTGGATCGAATTGAACTGAGTTCGAATTGAACTGTGTATACTTCTTCTGGACACAGTTTATAAAGGTATAAAAACGCGTAATAAATTTAAGAATAAGTAATTAAAAGATACATTTTTGGACCCTCTAGAATCAAGAATTAGAGTTGATTTAATTCGATAGGAGGTTAATGGGCATCTTTGGGGCATCTATCACTTTGCCAGATTTCTGCAGAATGTTAAAAGTAGCATAAAATGCATTCCCTAGCCTTGAAGAATTTGTAATCTAACAAAGAGAGATAACACATCCTCAGAAAACCATTTAGTTCCAGAGCAAAACAGCACGTTGTTGAGGGGCAAATTGAGTAACTAATTAGTGCAATGAGAGTTTAAGGAACAAAAAATATCTATATGTCTGGAATCAACAGAGTTGGTTTCACGACAAAGATGAGAAAGAATTATACTGACCAGTGAATATGCCCGGCAATGAGGGGAAGTTATCGTAAGACAGAGAAAACAACAACAACAAAGCTAAGAAGGTAAGACACTGTGGGCACGTTCATGGGGCAGGGAACAATTCTGGCTGAGGCAGGTGATAAATCTGAACTACTCGGAAGTGGCCAGTTTATGATGAAAGTCAAATGAGTGAAGGTTCATAGGAAAACTCTGTAAAATAGCTAAACCTATGAATGGGATAAAACATTCCATCACTAAACAAAGTTTGGAAATTGTGTTTTCAGTCTCTATCACATTTAAAATGATTACTAAATTACTTAATCTAATATGGTTTAATATTATCTTCCTACACCAACAGACCTTGTACCACATAAAGCAAAAATCTAGCCTACATAATGTACCTAATGTTCTACAAAAATGGCCATTAGCAAAGGCAAGCCAAATTTAGCTATAGCCCCATGTAGCCTTTCCCCCTTTGTGACTACAAAGATAGTAAGAGTCCTCATTTCTGAACAGAGGTGCTCTAATTAAATAATTTTAATTGCCCTAAGCATTATCCTAATATTATATTTCTGTCAAGGGAATAAGAGAGGAAGTACTGTATTCTGTCTGGACAAGGAGTCTTTCAGAAGGCAGGAATGAACAATCAATGTTGTTTGTTAAGAATCATTGACTTAATTTAACACATCTATGTTGAACTCATGATAAAATGCAAGAAGAAATAAATCATTGCCTCAAAGAAAAACCTTGCCTTCTACCTATATGCAGTTGCATAACCATTTCTACTTGTTAGAATAAAATTATTTTTCCTGACTAGAGACCAAGAACAGAGACCTTTGGAGAATAAATAGGCTTTATAGTTGAGGTGAAAAGAACTCCAATACCTAGTTCCCTTTAGTAACAATTAATAATTAATAACAACTTCCAAAAGATTGGCTAATGTATCTTTAAAATCAAAAATTGGCATCTTCAGGGATTGGGGGGTTGGGGGTAGGTAAACTCACAACTAATGGACGCAGTGAGTGTTATAGGGGGAAAAGGCACCCCTCAAATCATGATTTGGGTGTGACAAAGTCATAACATGTAACCAGAATGTTTGTACCCCAGTAATATCCTGAAATAAATAAAAATAAAAATTGGCATCATACACATTTAAATCTGTAAATACTACAGTCAAATTAATTATGAAGCAATAATCCTTAGATTCCCCATAAAGAAGTTTTGGTAACTGTTAACTCACCTACGAAACGTTGGTTAGGAATAAACTCAGCTGCATAAAACAGCTTTACTTACAGTGGCTTGGCCAAATGGAGATTTGTTGTCCTTAAAGAAGAATTCCAAAGGAAAGCTGACAAGGGCTCTTTCTGGTGGCTCCACGACACCATTTAGGACAAACTGCCTTCTGGTTTTCTACTAAATATCCTGAGATAACTTTCAGTTACATTGCATTGTCCAGAGCTATGTCACATGAACCACCTTCCAGATAAAAAGTAAGCTGGGAAATAAAGTTTTTAATTATGCACATTGCAGACTCACATAAAAGTAAGGGAGATGGAGAAGAATTATGTAGGTCAATTGGCAAAATCTATCAGCAGCACAAATTCAGAGTGATTGTACTAAGACTCCAGCTATTATAATATCTTTGTTAAAGCATTACTAAGTAAATTGGGTCTGTTTACAACTAAACTCCGATATCTGAGTGCCATACAAAAGTCCATTTTCCAGGTTTTCGTGAACTGGGTCATTTTGTGCCTTTAAGCTACGTCGTTGTCTAATGGATTTCTTGGAGAGCAGCCCAAGCCCAGCTTGCATCCATCCACAGGACAGGTTCCTGTGTAGTGTCGCCATGCCCACAAAGCCAAGAGTGATCTATGAAGATTTCTACTCACTCAGAAAGTGACTGATTGATATGTTGTGGATGGTAATAGAGAGGTTCAATTCAGGAAAAGTGAAAAAAAAAGGAAATTGAAGATATAATACCTTTGCTTTCCCAGCTGCTTTCTTCTTTTGCTAACAAGAAAATGGTAGTATCTTAAGAGCTAACAAATTCCTGAAAGTAACAGCTCAGTAGCTAACAGAGTCTAGCACATGTGGGTATTCAAGTAATGTGTGTTGAATAAAGCTTTGCCTATTTATTTTTATCAAAAGGTACACAGAAATTGGTTAAAAAGATGTATTCTTCATATGCTTTAATGAAGCAGTCAAAAGCATTTACTCAGCATCCACTCCCTGTGAGTGAAAGCTCTGTGAAGAGCCCCAAGGAAATGCTTGCTAGAATCTTTCACCCTGCAAGGTCTTGTCCTGTCTTTTATGTGACCTGGCAGATTTTTCTGACTCCCATCCAAAGTTATAATTAATCAAGTCTATGGAAATTGGTTTCTAAGCCATTTGGCCACCAAGCAAATTATCAACATTATAAAATCAATTTAAGCCCATTTTTAAGTGTTTAACATCAACTTGTAATTTCCTAAATCAGCATATAAATCAGTTTGTGTTGGAGGTTAAAGACGATCAGTCAATGAATCAGTGGACCAAGCACTTGAATTGGTGTTGAGGGGCATTTAAAGACCCACAAATAACAGCTCCTGCCATTGATAACTAATGATCCATTTGGGAAGACAATATGGGTTCAGGGAAAAAAATCATGTAATAAAGTAACATCATATTTGCAACTTGTCAGATTAATAGAACAGAAAATAAATGCTTTATTTTGCCCAGGGTACCAATAAATTTGGGCTTTGCTAAAGTGAAACAGGGACCAAATATATCCTGTGTGTAACTCAGATTTTGAGACCCTGATAGGAGGATCATGGTACTTTGGAGATTAGAGTATGAAATATTGTTTAGCATAAATAATCTATAAGGAGCTCACTTGAACCATAGGAGGAAATAAAAACAATTCTTCTTCTTTTTTTTTTAACATTAGGTCATGGAACTAAAGGAGTATTTGAACTTCTGTCTGGATGGCGGAGAACCAAAGAGAATTTGTCCTTCAAAGACAGGATAGCAGATGCCTATTCTGATGTGATGGTCACCTACACCATGACCAGCTCCCTGTACTTTATCACCTTTGGTATGGGTGCCAGCCCATTCACAAACATAGAGGCTGTGAAGGTCTTCTGTCAGAACATGTGTGTCTCCATTCTGTTGAACTACTTCTACATTTTCTCCTTCTTTGGGTCCTGTCTCGTCTTTGCTGGCCAACTAGAGCAAAACCGCTACCACAGCATCTTTTGCTGCAAGATCCCTTCTGCAGAGTACCTGGATCGCAAGCCTGTGTGGTTCCAGGCAGTGATGAGCGATGGGCATCAACAGACATCCCATCACGAGACGAACCCCTACCAGCATCACTTCATTCAGCACTTCCTCCGAGAACATTACAATGAGTGGATTACCAATATCTACGTGAAGCCATTTGTTGTCATCCTGTATCTCATTTATGCCTCCTTCTCCTTCATGGGGTGCTTACAGATCAGTGACAGAGCCAACATCATCAACCTACTAGCCAGTGATTCCCCAAGCGTTTCCTTCGCCGTGGTTCAGCAAAAATATTTCAGCAACTACAGCCCCGTGATAGGATTCTACATCTACGAGCCCCTGGAGTACTGGAACAGCAGCGTCCAGGAGGACCTACGAAGGCTCTGTAGTGGATTCACTGCAGTGTCCTGGGTGGAGCAGTACTATCAGTTCCTGAAAGTCAGCAACGTCAGTGCCAATAACAAGAGTGACTTCATCAGTGTCCTACAGAGCTCATTTTTAAAAAAACCAGAATTCCAGCACTTTCGAAACGATATCATCTTCTCCAAGGCAGGAGATGAAAACAACATCATTGCTTCTCGCTTGTATCTGGTGGCCAGGACTAGCAGAGACAAGCAGAAGGAAGTCATAGAAGTGTTAGAAAAGTTGAGGCCCCTATCCCTCTCAAAGAGCATCCGATTCATCGTGTTCAACCCCTCCTTTGTTTTCATGGACCATTACAGCTTGTCTGTCACAGTGCCTGTTCTGATTGCAGGCTTTGGTGTTCTCCTGGTGTTAATCCTGACTTTTTTCCTAGTGATCCACCCCCTGGGAAACTTTTGGCTAATTCTTAGCGTCACCTCAATTGAGCTGGGCGTTCTGGGCTTAATGACATTATGGAACGTCGACATGGATTGCATTTCTATCTTGTGCCTTATCTACACCTTGAATTTCGCCATTGACCACTGTGCACCACTGCTTTACACATTTGTATTAGCAACTGAGCACACCCGAACACAATGTATAAAAAGCTCCCTGCAAGAGCATGGGACAGCCATTTTGCAAAATGTTACTTCTTTTCTTATTGGGTTGGTCCCCCTTCTATTTGTGCCTTCGAACCTGACCTTCACACTGTTCAAATGCTTGCTGCTCACTGGGGGTTGCACACTTCTGCACTGTTTTGTTATTTTACCTGTGTTCCTAACCTTTTTCCCCCCTTCCAAAAAGCACCACAAGAAAAAGAAACGGGCCAAACGAAAGGAGAGAGAAGAAATTGAATGCATAGAAATTCAAGAGAACCCTGATCACGTCACCACAGTCTGAGGGGTGCAGACTAATGGATTATTTTTCTTTTCCAGTATTGCACAATGATGCAGGGCGAGGAAAGCTCAGACCTCAGCTGCTTGGGCTGGCCAGGAGTAACAAGGCAAGTCAGATCAAGAGTGCATTATTCATGACACATCAAGGTGTCTGCTTCTTGGGGGGAAGAGGGAATAAGAAAAGGGGGGAAAGTTCTTTGCAACCTTGTTCTCTACTAAAGATAATTTTCTGGATGTAATCTTAGAGTTCTTCCAAGGAATGGACAAATCAATGAAACGGTAAAATAGAAGCCCAGAAGAACCAACTACTTATAAAAAGAAAATGCTTAGGAGAGATGGAGAAGAGAGCAAAGGTGTCCTCCAAGTAGGGGGAAAGACATAGGAAATGTCAAAATTGCCATGGCACTTCTCATGTTTGTTTTTCTTAGCAGGTTGGTCAAAGGAAACCTATGCACATGGGAAGTATGTATTTAATCCTGTCTAAACCAAAGGACTTCCCAATCCATTTTATGTGTACATATATATGTATATATGTTATATATACATATACTTAGACTTGTCTTTAGTGTACATTGACGTTTGTGTGGAGGGAGGTGTCCATTTGCAGATCGGCTAGCCTTTCTCTAGAAAGCCAAATCAACCTTAGCCAAATATATAGTCTCATTAATAGCCATTCAAAATCAACTCAAGTGTCTCAGCAGTAAGAGTATTATTCAACTGTGGGATAAGCAAAATAAACAGAGATGTGAGTCCGTTAGATTGTACATATTACGTTGTCAATCATTGAGACTCTTGCTTTGGATGACGTAGCATAAAAAAAGGCATTTAAGTTAATTACCACATGGATAAGATTTAAAATTTTATGTTAGAAATAAATAGATCATATGGCTCTCATTGGCTTGTGATAGTTCTCTGTATTTGGGAGGCTGATATGGCTGCTTTCAGAGAGCTCACCCAACTGCAAATGAGCACTTGACATATATTGTCCATACATATCTGTGTAAGGGTGCACAAGTGTGTGTGTGTGAGTTGGGGTATTCCATAGTTGTAGTGTTCTTATTTTAGAAGGTGAAAATATACTGCCATGGAATATAGGTAATTAATGTGGGAGAAAGAAAACCTAACTAGGAAATTTGTCGGAGGGTGAAACAGAGTAAAATGGACCATCACAACTCATCATGCGCCATCAACTGGTTCTTATCATAAGGAAAATATTCTAATCCTATAAACTCTAGTGTGTTGCTTGCATTAATATTTGGAACATTAACCCAGGCCATGACCACTACAGTAGTGGTCACTGTAACTACTGCAATATCATTTTGTAGCTTCTTGCAATATCATTGTTCTTGTTACCTAGAAAGTGCTCCTGAGTTGGTCCACCTCCTAGGGTGATCATAGCTCTCCACAGGTGACATATTAACTGTAATTGCTGCTGAACTCTTTCTCAAAAAAAGTACTGAGGTTAATGTTTCTGCTGAGTTAAAGTTTAAAACTGTTCCCTAGCAGATAGAATCAGTCTGTTGTGGGTGCTTACTTGGATTAATGTTGCGCTTCCTGCCACAGAAAATTACTAGTAAATGTCTTTTCCTATGTCAAGCAGTAACATAATTTATTTCCAGGTAGGACAGAACAAATGTCCAAAGATCTGCCATGCTAATAAGCTCTTTTACCTAGAAGAAAGCTATTGTTTCCCATCAACTTGAGTTGTATGTTTTAATAAAGTTAATAATATTCATATCTTAAAAAAAAAAAAAAAAACTCCTGGACTCAATTAAGCTGAGTAGATACAAACCATTCCATTCTGGTTACAGTCTTTGGAAATAAAGTTGATAGATTAATGGAGTAAAGAAACAAGTATACTTTTACAAATAAAGATTTTACTAGAATATGGAAAGGAAGGGGAACAGACTCTAAGATGAAAAGCATTTAAGTAAAATTTTGTTTATTGAATGGAGTTTGTTTTGTCCTGCCTTGAGATCACTGAGTTTCTAGTCAAAATGATCCGTGTCTTCTCTATTGTGTCCATTTGGGCACAAAATCTATAGATCTGAGTATGGGCAATAACTGCCCACAGCCATAGGGTTATTGTTTTTACATGATTTGTAAAGTCATGTCACAGATAACTCTAGCCTTTTGCCTCATGAACTGCTGTGCCGGGATGAACTGGTATTTGAGGTTAACAGACCTCCAGACCATGATCTCATATCTGAAGTCGAAGTTTCTGAGATTTTTGGTTTTGGTTTTGATTTGGGTTTTGGTGTGGGGCATGGAGAGGAAGATTTCTCTTTTACAGATTACCTATAATTTGTGAAGATTTTTTTTTGCCTCCCTTTCAAAAGATGGGAGGTAATCAGCTAAGAAATTCCATTAACTATCACTCCATTTCTTCCCATGGTGTGCCATACTCCATTCATTCACCTATTTTTTCAAAAGTTTGCCTATTTGGGTCGGTTTTTTTCTAAGTTAACGTAGACCATTCCACATGCAAAGAAGATCTCAGCAGATTGATTTACAAAGACAGAATCAAGCACACCAGTTGTCAATTGCATGTGGGGATAAGGGTATATACTGCCAAGCTACCATAGCAGTTCTAATATCATATCTCCATTGAGATAGTCTCCATTTGGATGAGGAAAAAGTCATTTTTTTACTTATATCACCAAGGACTAAAGTGTCTAAGATAAATAAATATGAATTTCTCATTGTTCAAGTGGCTCAAGGGCATTTTGGAAGGAACATTATCTTTTCCAGGACACCATGGTACTCTTTAGTGAACTGTAGCAATAATTTACTGAAATGGAATTCCTTGTTCTGGAAGAGTTAATATACCAGCCAAAATGCCTTAACTTAGTCCTAGAAGGCAATTTAAGCCCAAGAAGAATTTGATCATCAGCTGACCTCTCAACCTCACTGTGAAACATATTTCCAGGAATTCCATTTACTGAATGCCAAGATACATTGAAAAATATGAGATCATGATTTGCAGGTAACCCCCAACAACCTCAGCCTTTTCCCAGTAGCTTGTGTTCACTTCTCCCTTGTTTTTCAAGTTTACTCTCACTGTTTTGTCCCTTTGTGAAGTACTGATGGTGGTCAAATTAGGAATTTATCTATTATCAGCAGGTGACCAATCAACTCCTAGAAGAGAAGAAATCTGTGGGATATATATGAGATTTGTGGAATATTTTATTTAATTGAAATGTGTTTTTCCCTTAAAGTAAGGGATTTTAAAGTTTGCAAAACCACTCCTTTTCTGTATTTAAAGTGGAAGGTGGATATGTTTCCCTCCATCAGAATTTAAATTTAAATTGAGTTAGAAAGTGCCATGTGAGCTCCACTCTCCATGATACCAACAAAGCTTCAAAGAGGTACTCACCTAAGTCCCAGGAAAAGATTTGGCTAAAGGTTAGATTCTTAACCTCTATGGTTAAAGGTAACCATATGCTAACTTAGATGATGCTTAACTCTTTTTAATGGAAGTTGTGGTTAGATGTCATGCCATAAATTTTTGCAGTGAACATGAACCTCTTTGAAGGTCGTGCATGAATATTCTGTGAAAGAACTATTCTCCTCTGTGGTTGTATCACGTGAGTGTCTCTTTCCCATTCCGTTTCCATTTATTTCCACAGAATTTAGATTTTACCTTGTGAGGTAAGAGGAATAATGATGACAAGTGAAGCTTTTATGATGCTGTCATAGTTATTCTTAAATGTTGAAGTCAAGAATGTGAGAGCTTTGTCCATTTTGTAATTATCTATTGCACTTTCTCATAATAAGCTAATCCTTCTAGGCTTGTGGTTAGAGCTAGGGATTAACTATTGCCATTCAGAATTACATGTATTTTTATAAGTTGACTGTAAATATCATAATTACAGTCACATATTTTTATGACCAAATAGTTATGAATGCACGGCACTATGCATGCATTGTTACTAATAGTACATAGATTATTAAAGACACTATTTTCAGGGTTATTGCACCTTTTATTAAAATTCTTATATCACCTATTCATAAATGCTTCATGGGTTTTCATCCCACGGGCCTAAAGTCCATAGAAAGTTCCATCCCAAGGGAAGCAATTTAAAAGTTGTCTTACCCAGGTGTCAGTAGCAGCCACCTCTTGTAGAATGTCCTCTGGAAAATCCCAGAAACTAAATCTCTCTTCCAGGTAAAGGGCCTAGCATATTCTGCATTAGTCAATAAATAAACATACTTTTATGTCTTGTGTTTGCTAATCTTATGGTGAACCAGAGAATACAATGCCTTGAGACTGGAATTTAGATATTATCTTTTGGGGATTGGAGGACTCAGTGATTTGCTCAACTTCCTACCAGAAATCTGTCTGTTCAGTCTATTTTGCTGATGTTTGCAAATGGTATTGACAATCCTTTCAAATGTGAACCTGAAAACCATCATTTATTCCAAAAGAGCTTTGGAAACACTTTTATTTCCTTTAAAAAAAATTGTATGCTTTTTCTGTATTACCCAAAAAAAATTTTGTGACAAATTGTATGACATTGACTAAAAATATATCTATGGCTAAATTGGTATGCCCTTGAAATCTCCCCATCTTGAATCTAAATATAAAACTGAGCATCATCACCGTGGTGCAGGCCTTTACACCAACCTTTTTAAGCAATGATCTTCAGACATATTGTGTAGGGAAAAAATGAGCTAGATTTCTTTTTGACTGCTTTGCCTTCAGAATGACTGCAATGATACTGACCCAAATGAAAGCAGCAAAATCATGGATGAAAGCAAGAAAGTCTCTTTGCATGAGGTCCAGCATGGGAGGGATAGTATATGGATATAGTAGCAATAAATTACTTTGATTTCTCAACTAAAGGACCAAGGTTCATCTACCATGACTTTTTACTTAGGAGGGCAAGAGGTGGTGTTGTGTGTTTAAAGTATTGTGGAGCTGGATCAGGTAGCATGTGGAGTGAGATTGGAAGGATGTTGAGAGATGAGCCCATGTCTCAGAAATCAAGATGTCTGTTAGTAGGTGTGATAGGACAAGTGGAACAATACCACATATTTTATGGTTTAGAATACAGCACAGAGAATCATTTGGTGCCTCAAAACTATAGATTCTCAACTGCTAGCAAACTTGACCATATGCAAATATATCCCACTTGAAGATTGTGTGTCTCATTTGTCAGATTCATAACCAGATCTTTGCAGGGAAAGTGCTCCTGAATACCCAAACACAAAGGAGAGCCATAGACCCTTTTGTAACTGAAAGTGAGACGCTAGGGAGACTCTTTGAAAAGAGGCTTCAAGTAAGCACCCCAGTAAGCATTATTCCTTCCCAGAATGGCTCTCAGCATTACTTGTGAGTCTTTGAGATGTAATTAACACTTTTTGACCAGTTTTCTCTGTGCTTAATGAGGACCTCTCTGTTGCTGATAGAGAAGTCAACTTACTTTTCTTATAAAATGGAAAACAAAGAGAGCAATATATAGGATCAAGTATATATTTATAGTACAGATAGCTAGTCTGCAGAACATACCTTATCTCTTCCACATCTCTAAAGATGTTGTCAAAATTAAATGGGCTTTTACCTTAAACTGAAAACCTCTGCAAGGTAGATATTTTTTAATACAATAAAGTATTTATAAATAAAACCATCACTGATTTTGCACACTTTTATAAATTATAGAAAGCCAGTCCCTGTTATTTTTTCCAGTTGAAGTTTTCCCTAAGAAAGCTCTCTCAGGTCATGTTAATTATGAAGTCACAAAAATCAGAAGGAAATTTTAGGAACAGAAGAATAGAAACCATCCACTGATTATGGGCACTTCCTGCTCTGTATCATGTGTTTGTACATACCTGAACGGCGATTTTTAGAAGTCACTTGTAACTGTGTTCTGTTGTCCCAAACAGCTAATGGCAGGGCCTGACAGGGAAACCTTATGGTTTCCTTCCTCTCTTTTTCCACAGTTATTAGAGCAATGACATTGCCCACAGGGCTGTGTCAAACCAGTGGAGAATAAGAATTTTAATGCTTTGGAAGATTTCATTGAAGAATTTCCTAGGAATAACTAGGAGAGACTGTCATGGGTAAAAGATGAGTGGAGTTTATTACAAAATGTATAACTTTGCAGTCCTGAATAAATTTAACTTGGATTCTTGGTAGAGGCAGTCCACAGTATGTTATGGGGAGTATTTAAGTTATCTAATGTAAGATGGTCAATAGAATCTCCCCCTGGAAACTCAATACTTTCCATAATTATGTTTGATGGATTCACTCTTTGTTGGTTGGGACATTGACAGAGCTGGGGGAAAAACAGACAGTCATATTCTTGTATCTCCTGGTGCAGGCTGCAGCATCTGTTTCGAAGTAGAATCAGGAAATTCCAGCATCTTTTCTTCTCAAACGTAATAATGCTAGGTACTGAGAAATTAGATCTTAAACTCACCAATGCAAATATCCCAAAGTTTATCAGAGTTGAAGCAACAATTTTATTATACTTTCCTGTTAATTATGCATATTTTTCAGCAATAGACTTTTTTGCTCCTAAATAGGAAATCTGTCACAGCTTGAAAAGAGCAGAGATCTCTCCAAGCTACCTCATAAAGGTATTTAAAGACAAAATGTCATGCAACCTTTGAATAAATTGCAATATATTAAAGGCACAAAGCAATATTATCACCTCTCCCTGATGCTCTTTCATTTTGTAAAATTAGACCAGGCTAAATGTAAAATGAACACCCGTATAGCAGTCCCACTGTACATTCTGGTTAACATAATATTCATTAATATGAAATCTCTCAGGGCCGTTGTTTGATTGTCTCCCTAAAGATATCCCAGAACACAAAAATTGGCTCAGAAAGAGAATAATCTGACATTGATTTGAGGCAGTGATCTACCTAGTAAAATGCCCAAATGATCTGTGAATAATTTCAGAAAAAAATCCCAAGTGGTGCAAAAATAATTGGCTTGTTTTGTTTGTCCTTATCAGTGGACAAAAATAATTGGCTTGTTTTGTTTGTCCTGGGCAAATAAAAAAAAGACAATGTTGCCAGCTTTTGGTATTTTACTTGTTTTTTTTTTCCACTGGAAGTCTTTGCTATTATTTTTCACTAAATTAGGGTTCTGAAACACAGGTCACTTGTGGAAACATTAGAATCAGTGAAAAGAAAACTACTGGAAAGAAACACTCTTCACCCACACATAGACAAATTATAGGAATGAAAGTACAACCTGAGCATTTTTATTTCCTTGTCTTTCCTAAAACAAAAACCCACTGTTATCAATTTTGGCTAGACACTATGCTAATTTTTATAACAAAATGAAGAAGAATGAACAAATGTATTAAATTATGAGACTTCAACGTCTTGACAAGACAAACCTCACGGCAAATCACAATTTCCAGATGCCTTTCCCCATAAGAACATTCTTTTTATAATGCTCTATTATATGTAGGTTCTTACTATGTCCTGTTCATGAAAATGGCCTCATTTATCACTCCCAAAATAGTGCAAATAAACTAATAAGCCATTTAAAGCTCTCTGCTCTATAATTCTGCACCTTAGGGTATAAAACTCAAACTACCTTATTGAGGAGAGATTAAAAAAGAATTTTGAACAAAAATGTCATTATCGTAAACATATTACCTAAGTGGTATTCCCATCCAAAAATTTCTAAAAGAGCTTTGGAAACACTTTTATTTCCTTTAA
>NW_012155285.1:2606762-2610047 GCF_000956105.1 Propithecus coquereli
TTGGAAATACTGAGCTATAATAATTTTAAATTCCTGAGAATTGCTCTGCTTGAGAAATTTACGCTCGTAAAGCCTAAAGGTAAAAATCTTATGAAAAATAACAAGTCTTAGCTACTTGGAAAAAATGTCATCACAGTTATATTTACTACAGTTCTACTAGGCAAAGTTATTTACAGCATTTCTGGCTGTCTTGACCTTTTATTTTAACAACAACGGATCTAATTCCATTAGTCGTCATAAGAAAAATATAGTATATTAAAATAGTGATAAATTATACAAGCATTTATTCTGTAGTTCCTAGGGTCAAGAGACTTTACCAGGTCTTTCTTGATCACAATCCCAAATGCTGAAAAAGCTAGGTTTTTCTTAGACTCACCCTACTCTTCTTCATTTCTTACTGTTAATATTACATGCCCCACAGAATATATACGCAACTCATTCATCTAACCTTAATGAGATCTTTGAACTTCCTATCTTTTAGAGAAAGATTTTTTTCTGTTATAGCTAGGAATTAATCTTCCTGAACATAACATCTCATAATATCACAATGTAACATAACATAATCTATACTTTTCAGTCTTTTATTGAATCATAATTTCTAAAAATTATAAGGTAAATTCTTATCCTTTAAAAATTCAGGAATATGTACCTTAAAAATAGTGTAATGATAACACGTATCAATTATCCCTCCATGATTAAGATAAAACATTCTGAAGCAAATACAGAATGCCTTGGTATTTCTGAGAGATATTTTTTATGAATCCCTAAGTTCATAAGTATCTTGACTATGTGTAAATTACTCAAGTATTACTAAAATATTTAGATGGTACTTTAAGACCCCCAAGAATTATATTAACTTCAAATCTAAAGCAATTTATATTAGGCTCAAATAAATTCTACCCAAAATTTCTCATGCATTACATTGCATTACCATAGTAATATTAACTATAAAAATTCTTGAACCAACCTTTTTATTACCATATGAGAGCTATAGAAGATGGAGACAAAAATAAATAAGCCAGCTGCTCCTAAGTAGTACATGGGGATTACTTACAAAATGTATCACTTTAGCTGCACCCTATACAGTTCCAAGTCTGGGCAAAATTATTCATGAGCTGTTAGCATCACTTCTTTTTTAATTGTTTTATTTGTAATTATTATGGGTACATAATGGTTGCATATATTTATAGGGTACATGTGATGTTTTGATACAGGCATATAATATATAATAATCAAATCAGAGTAATTGGGGTATCCATCACCTCAAGTATTTATCGTTTCTTTCTGTTAGGAATATTTCAATTCCATTCTTTTAATTATTTTAAAGTATGGCATAACTTATTCTCGACTATAGTCAGCAAAATTTCTAAATCACTGAAACCAGTGTTAAATATTTTAAATACCTAAGTCCACTATATTCTAATGAATAATGTGGTGACATTATAAGGAATACATAGATAACCAACATTCACAGTATGTAAGTGCTCTTGATGCCAAAATTATACTGAAACAATTGAGTAATCCACAGTCTACTTTAGAAGCTTTGTCATTGCAGAGCTATTTTCATTATTGATATCATGTACATGACTAGAGAACTCTGTCTAATAATGTTTCATTTTGTTAGAGTTTTCCATAAACTTTTTTTAAAACAAAAATGCCATTTTCCTGTCCAAATTCAATATTTTAATTATTTTTCTTTATTCCTTTGTTTAAATATGTTCAATTTTTATCATTTCTAAAATAACTTTTACTTAGGGTAATTAAAACGTGTTTTTCCTTTAGGTAAGAGTGAGTATGGCTAGAAAAGGGTGAAATAAGAACTTAGCAAAATTAAGCTGAGCATGTGAGCATATTTGCAAGCACTGAATAAAGTTTTGGAAAAGTACTACTGATTATTATTTATATATGCATCAGACTGAAATTCCCTACTGATTTTAATAATGGCAGCTGACATGGCACAGTGCACAACCTCTGCTTAGCAGACACTCAATAATTACCTATTCAATGAAGAAATAAATAGAAGAATCCTTGAGCTTCTGACTTGTCTGCCCATGACCTAATGAAAAGAAGGGATTTAAAAATCTCAATCTCTGAGATCTCATATTTGGTATTTTTGTTTAAGTCCCTGCCTCACACTACCTAAAGAAAGTATAAGCCATTACACTTTCAAAAATTCAAAATGTTACTTCCGTGCCCAACTATGTCTTTCTAATTTCCTATTAGAAATGAGTGAATCATGTTCCATATGTGAAAGACCAAATCCTTGGCTTGTGCTATGGGCTGTGGGTCCCATCTCCTTTTGCCTTCAGAAGTCAGTGTGAGAGCCCATATTTAGATGTTTATGCTGTTTTATTTTCTGGAATTTTCCTAGAGAGCTAGTTACACAGGAAGGGGTCTCCACATAAAGGAAGAATTTCAGGTTTGTTGAAACTATTAATAACTGTCCTTTCCAATAAGTTGAAATGTGAAAGCCTAGAGCTATACACATCTTGATAGTGAAATAAAAGGGAATGTGATTTGACACAAAGAAAAATATCAAAGGACAGGGGTGATTTTAAAAAAAGAGATCAATAAGAAAAAGTTAAAAAACAAATGCAGAACTTATTAAATAGAACTAAACAACTGAACTAAAATTTTTTGGAGGGTGTTATGGGGGGACAGTTGTTTTGCCTTTTTATAATCTCAGAATATTATGGGGCTACAGATGTTTTGGTTACATGGGTTGCAATTGTACTTCTTGAGTCAAAGTTATAAGCATTCCCATGACCCAGATAGTGTACATTGTACCCATTGGGTATGATTTCACCCATTCACCTGCTCCCCACTCCTACCTGCTTGATTTCTGTTGAGTTTTACTTCTATCTGTGCACATGAGTGCTGATCAGCTAGTGTCAATTTAATAGCGAATACATGTGTTTGTTTTTCCATTCCTGTGACAGTGAAGACTTAGGAGGATGGTCTCCAGTTCCATCCAAATTACTGCAAAAAGTATTAATTCATTTTTTATGGCTGAGTAGTACTCCATGGTGTACATATACCACATTTTATTAATCAAGTCATGAATTGATGGGCACTTGGGTCAATTCCACATCTTTGTGATTGTGAATTGTGCTGCAATAAACATTCTAATGAAAGTATCTTTTGGATAAAATGACTTTTTTGCCTTTGGGTAAATACTCAGTAGTGGGATTGCTGGATCAAATGATAGGTCTGTTTTTAGTTCTTTGAGGGATCTCCATATTATTTTCCATAGAGGTTGCACTAGTTTGTCGTCCCACCAACAGT
>NW_012155285.1:2610500-2617528 GCF_000956105.1 Propithecus coquereli
CTCTATAAGTAAAATATCTCTATAAGAGATAGAGATCCTGTTTCAATCTTCTAGATGTGGTTATCCAATTTTCCCAGCACCATTTATGGAATAGGGACTCTTTTCCCCAGTGTATATTCCTGTCTACTTTGTCAAAGATCAGGTGGAAATATGTGTATGGTTTTATACATGAGTTCTCTGTTCTGTTCCATTTGTCTATGTCTCTATTTTTGTGCCAGTACCATGCTGTTTTGGTTACTATAGACTTGTAGTATAGCTTAAAGTTTGGTAAAGTGATGCTTCTAGATTTGTTCCTTTTGCTTAAATTTGTTTTGGCTATTTGGGCTCTTTTCTGGTACCAAACAAAAAGTAGAATTAATTTTAAAAGATCTGTGAAAAATGGCATTGGTATTTTGATGGGAATTGCATTGAATCTGTAAATCATGTTTGGTAGTATGGACATGTTAACAATGTTGATTCTGCTGATCCCGGAACATGCTGTGTGTTTCCATTTGTTTACATTATCTGCAATTTCCTTCCTTAGTGATATGTAGTTCTCTTTGTAGAGATCTTTCACTTCCTAGATAAATATATTCCTAGTTATTTTATATTCTTTGTAGCTATTGTGAAAGATATTGAGCCTTTAATTTGATTCTCAGCTTGACTGTTATTGGTGTATAGGAATGCTACTAATTTCTGTACACTGATTTTATAGCCTGAGACTTTGCTGAATTTATTTATCAATTCCAGGAGTCTCTCTAGAGCAAATGGGGCTAACAGAACATTCAACCTAAAACTACTGAATATACATTCTTCTCATCAGCACATGGAATGTTCTCTAAGATTGATCACATCTTAGGCCACAAAACATGTCTCAACAAATTCAAAAAATAGAAATTATACCATGCATCTTCTCAAACCATAGTAGAATAACATTAGAAATCAACCCCAACAGAAATACTAAATTCTACACAAAATCATGGATTAAACAACCTACTGCTGAATGATTATTGAGTCAAGGAGGAAATTAAGGTGAAATCAAAAGATTTCTTGAACTAAATGACAAAGGGGACACAAGTTATCAAATCTGTGGGATTCAGCAAAAGCAGTCCTAAGGGGAAAATTCATAGTTTTAAATGACTATATCAAAAAGACAGAAGGATCACAAATCAACAATCTAATGAATTATCTCAAGGAACTAGAAAAGGAAGAGCAAACCAATCCCAAACTCAGCAGAAGAGAAGAAATAACTAAGGTCAGAGCAGAACTAAATGAAATTGAAAACAAAAAAATAATACAGAAGATTCATGAAACAAAGAGTTTGTTCTTTGAAAAGATAAACTAAATTGATAGACTTCTTGCTAGATTAATCCAAAATAGAAAAGGACCCAAATAAGCTCAATCAGAAATTAAAAAGGAGATATTACAACTGATATCACAGAAATACAAAATATCATCCATGAATACTATAAAATTTTTTGGCTTTATTTGTTTTGTTTGTTAGTTTAGTTTGGCTTTCTTTTAAATAAGCACATTGGAAGGTGTCAGAAACATCTTGACATACCCTAAATCTCCAAAAGTTTGTTACTCTTTAGAAAAATGGAACCAGAAATTCAGTTCTATTTTATGATCAAGATTTGCTGTGGATGGGTTTCTAAAGTATCCCTAGATTGCTTGGGATTATATTCATTTACTCAGAAAATATTTAGGAGTAAATATTGGTCTCTGTGCTAAACTCAGAAAAAAATACAACTGAACTATTCATAGTTCCTAACTCTGAGGCATGTATGATCTGTTCAGTAAATTGCCAGCTGATACTTCCTGTTTACCAGGTCATATTAAATAAATAAATAAATAAAATTTCCAACTGAGGTGGTCAAGTGAAGCAAAGAAAAAATCATGAATTGATTCACATTGAAGCTTGGATGAGACTGTAATAGAGGTGGACAATAACACAACAGTCTGGGAGAAAAATGAAATATGCAAGGGCATGCAGACAGGAAAGCCAGTTGTCCAGGATGAATGCTATAGCAGATGAAGTAATAGGAGCCCAGAGAATGGTTACAGTTGGGAAAGAAAAGGAAGGGTCTATTGAGAGTGGTATTATAAAGAATCACCAGGATATGGAGAGCTGTTTGGAGTTGGGAGGGAGATCATGAAGAAATGGCTCTTTTTGAGATGTATTCTTAGGCTTGAATGCAGTGACAGGTTTATAAAATATGAACGCCACAGCCCCCATTTTTATATTTTATCTGTTAACATCAAGGATCTACAAACTCAGCAATGTCATATAAATTTATTATCCCCATTGCCTAGAAGTGTAGTGGTTGCAAGGGCCAGTTTAGAGCGTGAGTTTGATTCTTCTGATGGTAGAACACTGCCCGTGTTCTGGCACAGAAGTCCATGGACATCTGGGCCTCTGATACACACCTGGTGTCCTTCAAAGTGGGAGATTGAGAAACTGACATGGATTGATTGGAACCTAAACCCTCCAGGAAAAACAAACTAATACACTCCAATTATTTATGTCTTTTAATATCATTATTTTTACTGACAATTTAAATAATACCTGTTTAACAGAATAGATATTATTATCCTTCTTTATACCTTCTTTGTAAGAAACATTGTAAACAAGTATTGTGTCCCCATGGTACAATACATCGTCTTTTCACCATAAATCAGTGTGAAAGGTGCATGTACAGAGAAGTCCAAATGTAAAATTGTATATGATGAGAAATAACTACATAGATTTTCTTCCCCCTAACTGTCCTTTTCTAAAAAATGAAATGGCTAAAATGTTTAAAACTATTTTTAATTCACTTCCTTGTGATTCACTTTTACTTTCTTTGAAGATCACAGTAAGATATATATGTATATAGTTTTTAAACATAAAACTAACTCATTTTATCTACTAATTTGCCTTTTTTGTAATTAGAGTCTTAATTATAATAATCGGTATTCCCAAAACCAACAAAGAGGATTCCAGGGAAGATTGGGGGAATATATTTTAACATTTAAACCTGAAATAAGCATTCCCTAAAGATGTTACTTGGAGTTATAGATAAAGTTGAAACTGGTCCGAGGAGGCCCCATTTTGTAACCAGTTCAAGAGTTCGTCTATTCATAAAGTTGGGATAGAGATAAATTTACCAACCAAGTGGCCATAGGAGACCATGGCCAACAAACACACTCCAAGAGACATTTTGGATAATCCCAGGAATATCAGAGTTAGTGGTCCTCAAAATTTGCTGTACATCGTAATGAGCTGGAGAGATTTTTAAAGTCCAATGCCCAGACTGCATACCAGACCAGTTAAATCAGTACCTCCCACAGTGGGACCCAGGTCTCAGTATTTTTGCAAGCTCCAATGTGCAGCTAAATTTAAAAACCAGTGTGTCAGACTACCAAGTCAACAAATTTAACCCAATAAATACTGATACAACCCTTCTGATATGATGAGTGAAGATGAAAAAGTCACAAAACAAAAGCATCTATGGCATCTATAACTAGAATATAAGCCAGACCTTGTAAAGGGGTCCAAAGGGACTTCCCAGAGGGTAAAGAGATTATTTCTTCAAAAATGAAGATAGTAATGGTTTGAAGTAGAGTTGTGGCAATGAATATGAAAGAGGAAGAAATGAATACAATTAATACTATGGCACAAAAACCTATACCCAAAACATAGCCTGGACAGACAAGAACTTTTGAATATCCAAAGCACCTACAATCGAATACTGAAATTAATATATGTACTAGTTCAAATTAATGTATGGTACCCTATAGTTGAATATTCAAATTAGTGGAGTTGATAGGGTATTATAACAACCAGTAATTCATTCTTTGCATGATCTATAATACTCTAGTTCACACTTTAATAATCATATTTCTGTGGTTTTGGCATGCAAAGTGGCCCATGTTTATTTACAGAACTGTTGTCACAAAATATCAGGAAATCACTTTATCTTTACAGAATGATTGATTTGGTTCTCTGCATATCTAGCTTGGGGAAAAAAAGAGTTTAATTTGTTTATCTTTATTCCATCATTTAAGTACAGTAAATACAAGATGAGTCAGAGGAAGAAACAAAAATTTTAGGAACATAAATAGGTACATCTAACCTTTTATACTTCTCATCATGTAAGATTGCTGGATGCTCAGGTATATAATACTTTTCTACAAGCATGTATTATAACTAGAGAATCTACATATAATATCTACACTATTCTACAAATGAAAACATCATTTAATTAGCAAATATTCTTGAAATTTATTTGTATTCTAGGGAATTTAGCATTCAGGTGATTTATGCTTAGAAATAAGATCACTGTTACTCCCATGACTAGATATCTGGTCTTTAGTTATCTTCTCTGAGAGTTTTGTGGAAGGCACATACCTCTAGTCCACCATAAACTTATAGTATTGTCTTTTTTAACCATTAGCACCAGTTAATGTTGGATATGTATGTAATGTAATTTTCACAACATATCTTTACACATAGAAGTTACATAACTCAATAGATGGCTTGTCTCTTATTCAATATTTTTCCTATAGAATAATTGTTCTGTCAAACATTTCACATTTATAGATATATGACCCTTAACATTAGCATTAAAATGACTACAGATGATAATTCATATGAACTCTTTGTATTCTTCTACAGTCATAGCACAAATAAAATATGTGAGAATGAAGGAGCAAATGACTACTTAAGAAACTGTAAAAAGTTGGATCTTGGAGCCACGATACCATGCAGTAGTGTCGCAAAACAGTTCGATCATCCATGTAGCTTTGTGCTATACCTTTTGGGTCATCACTTTCACTGCATAGCTTACTGCAAAAAATACATAATTATCCCTTGGCTCATTTACTCACCAAATCTGTCATTCAACAAGCATTTTAAACATCCTGTGTGTGCCAGGCACTGAGAATAAATGCAGAAAGAAATCCTATGCAGCCACTACTCATCAAGGATTTTAGAAGAGCAAACGAGTAGGTGAGATAGCTATATATAACTGAAACAAAAATAATGGGTGTCATTACAGAGCAGTGATTCATCAAAGTGTGCATCAAAAATCACCTGGACGTCTTGTCAAAACACAGACTCCTTGGCCCCACCTTTAGAGTTTCTGACTCAGTAGTCTGGGGTGAGGCCAGAAAACTTACATCCCTAGTAAGTTCCCAGGTGATGTTCATTCTACTAGTCTGAGGAACCGTACTTTCACTTTGAAAATCGCTGAAATAGGAGTTTGTGATGCAGTAGGCATTATGAGAGTAGCTGGATTAAATCTGTCTGGGAAAGAAGGTGATGACAAGGGTCAGCTTCTCATCACTAGGCCTGAAAGGCTGCATGGTCAGTGTACAAGGGCATTCCAGGTTGCGGAAACAAAATTATCTGAATTAAGGCCATGTTTGCTAAGTCTGTCTGCTGATAAGATTCATCTGGAAGGCTTGTTAAATTCTCCAGGGCTGAGCCTTAGGAATCTACATTTGTAACAAGTCCTCCAAGAGAGTTAGCTCAAGAAGAAAATTTAGCACACGTGGAACCAAGACATGCATATGAAAGAATATATCATTTTCAGAGAAGTCCTAGTGTACAGTGCTTTGACTAGGACATGTAGGTTGTTAGGTACAATATGGAACATGAGCTAAGTTTGAATTTCAGTTAATCAATAGGTAATATTTTTAGTAAAGTATGTTCCATGCAGTATTTGTTGTTTTTCTGAAACTCAAATTTAACTGAGCATATTGCATTTTTATTTGCTAAATATCACAGCTATAAGAATGTATATGGAATATAATGCTAACATTAAAATTCATATATCTAGAAATGTGAAATGTTTGACAGAATAATTATTCCATAGGAAAATTGTAACTATAAGGGTGTGTGTCAGGTGGAGAGAAGAACCAGAAAGAAACAGACTGAAACAATTTTATATTATTATGCCAAATAATAAAATATTATTTTGCATGTGGGATGATGCAGATTTAGCATGTAGCTAATGAAGCTTAAGTTTCAGAGCACTTTGCTTGCAGAAGTCCTCCCAAAGCCTAGGATGGTCCTTAGCAGTGTGTTCATTTCATTGCATGTTTATGTAAAATTTGAAAAAGTATGATCCTTTTGTATTCTTATTCTTAAAAAGGGACTCTATAACTTTATACACTCAGGCTCCACAAAATTTTGATCTGCCCCTACATATGGTACCATTGTAAGTATCGAAACACAAAAGGGATATTGATAAACACCAATTTTTAAGTAAAAATATTAAGTACAATCAAAGCCCAGAGAATTTGAAGATCTTTTTATTCGTGTCTCATCAAGAACTGTTACTTGAAGTCCAAATTGCTTCAACACTGGAAAAATGAAGCCTACTCTTTGAAATACTCTAGCTGTGTGCAGTGAATTTCCCCGTGGCATACAGAGAACATTCCATTTTCTAAATATATTTGACCATGGGGCATTATGTTCATGGAGCATCTTAAAGAACTAGTGTTCCAGGGAGCAAACTTTTGGAAATGTTATATTAGAGAAGCTATCTTTTACCAAAGTGCAAACAAGCATTTATTAAAATTCCGAAGGAGACATTGTTAATACTCCTCTGTGTAAATCAGTTCCTATTTCCTAAATAATATTGCTGTTTTGTAGATAATCAAGTTATTTATAAACTAACAAAAGAAGAGAATACTTAAGGACAAACAACTCATCAGCATGGGTAACTTAATTGAAAGTCTAGATTTTAATTAAAACAATACACAGCTGATTTTTCCCTTCTGTTCCAGTGGAAATTCAGGGAATGAAAAGTAAATAAATAAAAAACAAGGTGGCCAGGCACGGTGGCTCACGCCTGTAATCCTACCTCTCCGGGAGGCCGAGGCGGGCGGATTGTTTGAGCTCAGGAGTTCAAAACCAGTCTGAGCAAGAGTGAGACCTCGTCTCTACTAAAATTACAAAGAAATTAATTGGACAACTAAAAATATACAGAAAAAAATCAGCCGGGCATGGTAGCGCATGCCTGTAGTCCCAGCTACTTGGGAGGCTGAGGCAGGAGGAT
>NW_012155285.1:2626602-2628179 GCF_000956105.1 Propithecus coquereli
TTGCTTAGGAGATGTGATAACTTTTATTTCTATTAATGTTTTCATTTCTACCTCATTCTCCACTGAAATTGCTACTTATAGTTTTAGCCACTTGAATTTGAAGTTGAGGTAAGCTGA
Organism: Propithecus coquereli; assembly: GCF_000956105.1. NCBI lineage: Eukaryota > Metazoa > Chordata > Mammalia > Primates > Indriidae > Propithecus > Propithecus coquereli. The sequence continues at coordinate 2,626,720 of NW_012155285.1, forward strand.
ATATATCTAATTTTCTTTCATACACATTACTTCGTCCTACATAAGGAATTTATGTAGTAAGGTGAATATGATAAACTAAAATTAGATTTTCTTCCTATGTTTGACTCTGAATCCAAAATTGGGGTTGCCTGCTATAAAACCAAGTATATTTCTGAGAACCTTCTCTCTCGTATAATTGCTGAGGTATTCATCCACTTGCTATAAAATTTCTAACCAAACACCTTCTAGGGAATGTGCAACAAGAGACTGCATGGACAACACTCAACTTTAAATGTCTGTAGATGGTCTGGTTCTGCTACTATTTAGCTTATAAGCTGAATCAATTTAAATATTTCAGAAATGTTGGTGTTTGGATTTGAGTTTTACAGGTGAAACAAGTGACATTCTTAAATGTGTTATCTTTGGTCCTCAATGTACTGTTGTAGAATTATTTATAATTACAGTTTTCTCAGAAACCATTCTAATAAAATTAAATTTGGGATGTAGGTGTTAAAGTACCAGCTTGTAAAAGAATGTTTAATGGCAACCATTAGTATGTCTAATATCTGTGTGCTCAATGTAGTGTCATCCTTACTAGATGATTTACTTCATAACTTTTTCATTACTGTCCCCCAAATGAAAGCAAATAATCTATTAACTAGTTTCTAGCTCTTATATTTGTATACTATTGCAGAGACACAGGAGCACTTTTAACTGAAACACTGTGGTTTAAATGGTTTGATGATGGTAAGGAATTGAGTCAGCATTGCAATGCAATATTGAAAAAATAGAATGCAATAAAGAAACCTAGATATTCCATGTGGCTACTTCATGTGCTACCCAGACTCCTCATTTATTGTTTGGACACAGAGCTATTCTTTTATCTTGCCAAAAGGCCGTGGTCAGGAAATCAGTGCGACGCCATCTTGCTCCAGGGCAGAAGATCTAAGAAGTGAGATATTTTTAAAAGACATAGTATTACAGGATAGAAGTTAGCCCCCACATGAAACTGCATATCCATATAAAACTTTGTATTATCAATGTGCACCTGTTCTTATTAGTCCAGGGAGAAAAAATAAGATTCCTAGTTTTCTGCTGATCCGACGCCATCTCCCATAGGTAGAACAACACACCAGCACACAGTTAGCACCACTCTGGTACAAAACTGTTGGAAGAAAAGAAAAAGTGATTATTCTGAAAGCAAGTGAAGCAACAGTGATAAGAAGTAATTTTTTCAGGTGGTACGATACTATATAATATGAATTCTGGAGTCTAAGTTTTCTCTAAAAGATCACTTGGGCTGGATCCAGAAGACTCAAAAGTTCCCTACGCAACCTTGACAGTAAATTTTGTCATGCTTCAGCTTTTGGCAGTTTTGATTCATTAACAATTATTAATATCATTATTTAAATACAAATATTGTTCCTTCCTATTATGAAAAGCTGTTACAAACATATATGGATTTATATAAAGGTTGATGA
>NW_012155285.1:2628229-2630034 GCF_000956105.1 Propithecus coquereli
CTGAGAAAAACAATCTCAGACCTTCTTAACATCAGGTTCCAAAGTTTTTGTCCAGTTTGAAATTCAGCACTGGAGGGATTATGAGATCTCAATAATTAGACTGAAATTGATATGTTGCAATAAAATAATGATTTGAGAAGCATCAAGGAGCACCTTCTTTTCATCTTCATTCAATTTCAGCATGGAACACATCAACACTTGTGTCTTAGTTGGACTATACTATCTTAGAGAACTTATAAAAACGTGTATAAAATTATTTCAAGTCTAAAATTCATAACTTACCTAAGCATAAACAATTAATTTTTATGAAAGTGTTTTATCACCACTGTTCATCAATGACCTAATTACCCTGCTTAAGTAGATGAATCTCAAGCAAACGGTTCAAATAAACTAGCGGACCAGTAGATTTTGCCCTGTGGTTACGTGTCTGATATGTTTATAATCTCTACTCCACTGGTAGCCCTGACTCTGTTAGGTAACAACACTCTGAGAAATTGGAGACATGCGTTCAGAAAAAAATCATAAATGGAAGCAGAGATTGTGGAGAAGGGGTAATAGTACTAATAAAAAGAAAGAAGCATAGATGAGGGCTCCATTTTCTACAGGGCAGGAAGAAGAGGTCTACGGATGTATAGATATAATCCCAGATTAGGATGGGCAATGACATAAACTACCAGACAAAGTCAGAAGATCATATGTCTTATCCACTGAGTTTCAACCTAATGTTTTTGGTTTCCTTGGCTACATCCTCAAAATTCCGTGAATTTCTTATTCTGAGTTGCAGATTTCTTTGTTTTTTCTTAATCAACAATTTTATATGTTTCTTTCATTAGATTACCTTGAGTTCAGGATCGTGTGCTATAGGGGAGGGAGGGAAAGTATGACATGTTTTTCACCCTTAAGTTGCTCGCAGTCTATCTGAAGATTCTAAGAGAGGAAGCAGTCATGAGCAATAAAAGACTAAACATGATTGATTATAAATCACGTGATTCATACGTTAGTGGTAAGAGAATCTGAGTCTCTGGGACTATTGGCCTTAATGGGGAACACTTCATGAAGGAAATGCAACTTCAAGTAGGCCTTGAAAGAGGCATTCGATCTGCCTAAGCAAAGGATCCAGGCCTTCGGACAACTTGGGCGAAATAGTCATAAAAGAGGGGAAGCCCTGCCCCATCTGTGCCCCTGCCTCCTCCTCTGACCACCTCTCCAACCGCTGTCTCTTGTTTGCTCTGTACCAAATATGCACCCTGTGGGTATTTTGTAACTGCTGTTCCCACCACACTGAGTGTTGTTCCCCCGAATAGCCACAGGTCTTCCTTCCTCACCTCTTTTTGGTTTCTTCTTAAACATTAGATAAGTATTCATTAGAGAAGCCTTCTGTAACCATCTTATAAAAATATAGTGAGTCTCCCCTTCTCTCTTTATCATGGTATTTGTTTATTATCTGTCTATCCCCAGTAAATTGAAAACTCTATGAGGGCAGAAATTTTTTTTCCTGCTCTATAAACTGCTATAACCCCAGTATCGTAGAATAGTGCCAGGCACATGTTGGGCATTCAACAAATATTGGTGAAGGAAGGAAGGGAGAGAGAGTGGGAGAGAGGTAAGGAGTTCAAAATGTGCACCAATTTCAGGAGAACCTTGAAAGCTTCAAGTATTTCAATTATAAAGTTGAAGTCGTTAGATGTATCTCATTATCTAGTAAGTAATTTTAAGGTAGACTTACTAATAAATTTCAAAGTTCTTTGCCTGGGAGTTCCTTTGCAGGTAATATTAACACCTAGCTCTTCGATCCCTTAAATATT
>NW_012155285.1:2641359-2644000 GCF_000956105.1 Propithecus coquereli
CTAACTTTTACTAACTGAACTGTGATGAAAAAAAAAAAAGACTTTTTCCTGGATCAGCTTCCACTTTTACACTCTTCGGTATTTTTGGCTAAGCTTCTCTCAAAGCTGCAAACATCTACCTTCTGCTTGTACACATCTTAGAACGGAAGGCTCACTCCCTTGCGAGGCAACACATTTCCCCTTCAGACAATGGTTAGAAAGCCCCTCCTTACATTCGTCTGATATCTGTGTCTACTTTTAACTCCAATCACGATAAATCGAGCTCATCTTTCACAAGGCACATCCTCAAATATTTGAAAAGAGCTCACTTGTTCCCCTGAGGACTCTCACTTTATAGAAAAATACAAAAAAATAAAATTTCCAGCCCTTTCAAAGTATTGCTTGGATGACACGATCTCTAGACACTTCATTATACTGGTCACCCTGTTTGAACATACCCCGGCTCATCAGCAACGCTCTGCAAGCATCTGGACACAGAGCTTCAGCTGCAGGCTGATTGTCGTACAACACAGAGAACATTCATTACCTCCTTCTTATAGCCCAAGGTCACAGTAGCTGTCTCAGTAGCCGCTTCACACTGTTGGCACAACCAGGGTACTATTATCCCACAAGTACAGCATTATTACTTCTCAGCTGCTCTTCAGCTATCTTCTTACTGATTACACACAAAGAACCCAATCCTTTGTGATACACTAGTAGGAAATGGGACAAGGAAAGCCCTGGGTGGCTATGCTACAGTTACTGCCTAATTTTTTAAGAAACCAACATCAGCCAAAGGAGAGAAGCTATTTCCTGCCAACTTCCCTGACTCAGATCCTATGTAATGTCCTCCAGAAATTTATTCAAAAGCAATTTCTGTGTCCACTTCTCTATCAGGAGTGACTCACTCATTTACTCAGGCAGCCAATGTTTATTGGGTATTCCCACCCATCCTTTCATATTCGGGGAGTTAATTCCTGATTTGAACAAATACTTCATAGCTGCCAGGCTATAGAAGAGAATGAGCACTAGATAAATTCCACCTTCTAGTTTTATTTATAAAACTGTTTACGAAACTGCAGTACATTCAACCAGTTCTCTTTAAAGCAGAATTATATGCTCCCCTTCCTGGCCTCTTCACAGGACCAGTTATTATGCATCATGCTTGCTGCATCTAAAACACAAACGGTATGTTCTACAGTGTTAATTCCTAGATACCAGAAGTAAATCTTCCATCTCACATGTGAAATGTTTCTCCTTGTTTATAATGGCATTGGCTTTCTCAAAGACAGGTTGGCCTTCTGAGTCTCCCAGACACCTGTGCATATCCTAACTCTATAATTTGCAAGCCATGGGTTATTTGGCATAACTTCTCTTGGCTTCTTGTCCTCACAAATAAAAATTATGAGGCCAGAACTCAATATATGTTTACTTCTCTCTTTCCTTCTATTACTTGGAATTTTATTTGAGTGCGGTTCAACCAGGTGACATACAGATGTCATCATTACAGTCGTCACAGCCTAAAGGCACTATAATGCAATTTCAGGTGTTTCCATCACAGCCCCTCTGCAATCCTCTCCTGGACATAGGCAGGCTATAGAACAGGGAGAAACCACTACAACCACCAGAAGACCAGCCTCCAGGACTACTCATTCTTTTCCAGGCCTATGGTGCTGCCATACTGAAATGTTTATTCAGTCTTTCATTCAGCCATCCACACTCGATCATTAACTGAGCACCTACTCCATGATAGGTTCCAGAATAAGCACTGGAGATATGAACACTCTGTGTTAAGTAGCATATATTTTAGCAGGGGGAGAGAGACCAACATGGTTTTAAGAAGTGCTAAATGAAATAATATGTTATTGCTCTAAGTCCATACAAAGTATGGAAGAGCACAAAGGAAAGAATGTTGAATTCTACCTGAACGGAGGTAGAGAGTAAGAACGAGAAAGACATAGAAAACAACTGTGGACTAGACCATAAACTCCGTGAGGAGAGAAACCTGTTTATCTTCTTTGCTATTATTCTCCCCAGAGCATAACAGAAGGTCAATCAAGTGTTCAGGTACTAAAAAAGTTTGAGACAAAGTTTGTCTACAGTTACAGGCAAAGTTAGGAGAAAAGTGAAAGACTCTTACCCAGAAGACATGGGGTTTGTGACTCTTCTCACAGGGAAGGTCTGAGAAATTTATGGCAGTCAGGGTCTAGGTAGGATAAACCTTGTATAGCCCCTGACAAGGACCCCACACCAGACTGACCCCACCACCACCTTGGCCACTGGCAGAGAGAACTATCTCGGGAACAAAAGTTTTCTTTGGTAAGCTTAGACTCAAAGGTTAAGAAATTGTGTTGTCGCGCTTGAAACACGGACTTGGAGCGGGGGGCAAGGGCAACCTACATAACCTAAACATCTATACCCCCGTAATATGCTGAAATAAAAAAAAAGAAAAGAAAGAAAGAAAGAAAAGAAATTGTGTTGTCTTAAGGATGCTTGCCTCAGGTTATAACGGAATCCGGTGGGCCAGATCTGTCACTCAAAGCAGTGCAAACTATTACCTGGATGTCAGCTGCCCCTGCATGGATCCTCTGTTCTCGCCCACACCAGTTTTGAAGTAGGGCTCAGCACATCTTTCCATTCCTCAGAAGAAAAAAAAAAAAAA
>NW_012155285.1:2646142-2648138 GCF_000956105.1 Propithecus coquereli
TTAAAGATGCAAGCATTAAAGAACTCAAATGTATTTGGCTGAGAAACACACAAGGAAATTTACCAGAAACCTGGGTTTGGAAGCACAGCTAGGAGAAACATAAAAAATACAGTTAGGTTAACAGAGCTGGACAAAGATATGAGAAAGCAAGCTGAGAATGCATTTGTAATATTTATAAGAAATAAATAGGTCAGTGCTATTTGAGGTGACTTGCAGTATAAAACCGAGAGATGAAAACAGAGTTTTTATATACCACTGAAATAAAGGGGATTGGCCATTTTTAATCCCAAAAGAGTTTGAGACAAATCGGGAGGATCAACGGTGACAGAAGAGATTGAAAGCAGTTAGACTAATACACATATAAAAATAGGCCGTGGCTCAGAAAAAATAGAGCAGTGACACACAGTGGCAATGCAAGTCAGGAGGAAAATAACAGATCTGAGCCAGTGAACCCAAGGTATGTACCACTTGTTCACTTTCTGTTGGCTTCTCACGGTGATAGGTGCTTGGAAAGGGAACTGACAGCATTTCTAGAGGCAAGAGATGAGTGTCGTTACGCCACTGCTATGGAAACTACAGGAGATAGAAGGGGATGCTATTTGGTATAAACCAGGGTTTCTGAATTTTCAGCTGCAGAATCCTTTTTCCAAAAGCCGATGCAGAAATTGAACATGTAGAGCAGATGAGCACGAAAGCTCTGAGCCCAGGAACCTGTCACTCCCACCCCTTTGCTTGCAACTCCTCAGCCTCCCTGAAAAATTTCAAAAACCAGTGGTAAGTGAAAGGGCAGAGAATCTCCTTTGGCTCTGTCTTATGTGGTTGAAAGACAAGAGTTAGCTTTGTCTATAAAATGAATGAAATTCAATTAACGGTATCTAAGGCTCCTTCCTTCTCTGGTCACTGCAGGTAAGGCCTCTGCAAATAGCAAATGAAAACTGTCATATTCTAACTTTTACTAACTGAACTGTGATGAAAAAAAAAAAAGACTTTTTCCTGGATCAGCTTCCACTTTTACACTCTTCGGTATTTTTGGCTAAGCTTCTCTCAAAGCTGCAAACATCTACCTTCTGCTTGTACACATCTTAGAACGGAAGGCTCACTCCCTTGCGAGGCAACACATTTCCCCTTCAGACAATGGTTAGAAAGCCCCTCCTTACATTCGTCTGATATCTGTGTCTACTTTTAACTCCAATCACGATAAATCGAGCTCATCTTTCACAAGGCACATCCTCAAATATTTGAAAAGAGCTCACTTGTTCCCCTGAGGACTCTCACTTTATAGAAAAATACAAAAAAATAAAATTTCCAGCCCTTTCAAAGTATTGCTTGGATGACACGATCTCTAGACACTTCATTATACTGGTCACCCTGTTTGAACATACCCCGGCTCATCAGCAACGCTCTGCAAGCATCTGGACACAGAGCTTCAGCTGCAGGCTGATTGTCGTACAACACAGAGAACATTCATTACCTCCTTCTTATAGCCCAAGGTCACAGTAGCTGTCTCAGTAGCCGCTTCACACTGTTGGCACAACCAGGGTACTATTATCCCACAAGTACAGCATTATTACTTCTCAGCTGCTCTTCAGCTATCTTCTTACTGATTACACACAAAGAACCCAATCCTTTGTGATACACTAGTAGGAAATGGGACAAGGAAAGCCCTGGGTGGCTATGCTACAGTTACTGCCTAATTTTTTAAGAAACCAACATCAGCCAAAGGAGAGAAGCTATTTCCTGCCAACTTCCCTGACTCAGATCCTATGTAATGTCCTCCAGAAATTTATTCAAAAGCAATTTCTGTGTCCACTTCTCTATCAGGAGTGACTCACTCATTTACTCAGGCAGCCAATGTTTATTGGGTATTCCCACCCATCCTTTCATATTCGGGGAGTTAATTCCTGATTTGAACAAATACTTCATAGCTGCCAGGCTATAGAAGAGAATGAGCACTAGATAAATTCCACCTTCTAGTTTTATTTACAAAACTGTTTAC
>NW_012155285.1:2649948-2728814 GCF_000956105.1 Propithecus coquereli
GCGTAACTTTGTGACGCCCAAGGCAATAGGTCTCTTCTTCCAAGTCCCTGTTAGTGCTACACATCTGAAGTTTTCTTTCTTAGCCATTCCCCCAGGGGGGTCCCGTCTCAAATTCTAGTCTTCTTTGGGGCCCTTTCAATCTTTTGCTCAAGAAATGATTTATCTCTGGGCCAGGTCCTTCAAATTCATCTGTTCTTACTTAAGCACAGACCTTAAAAAGAATCTTCTGGCTACCAGGACCCACTCACCTTCAAATGCAATGGAAGGTTATAAATAACATTCACAAGAAATGTGTATTTCTTTCATCACATGTTACTAAATAACATTGCAGAGGTGTAGCTTAGGGATTAAGTGTATGAATTTGAAATATTTAGATTTATTTCAAATTTTCTATGTGCCACGCACCTACTTGAATGTGACCTTGGGAGAGGTATTTAATCTCTCAAGCCCTTGGTTTCCTAATCTCTTAAAAATGTAAATGCATTGATTCGACAAATATGTATTGAGAGATTACTATCTACCATCTGTTCGTTCATTTATTACTTCATCAAATATTAATTCCATACATTCTTATTAGTGCTCTTAGGTTGTATGAAATAATTAATGTAAAAGTCTTGATACAGAATTTATCACATAAGTATTGAGTAAGCCATCATTATTATTATTATAATTTCTTCCATTTTTGAAAAAGGGTCTATAAAAATTTCCGTTACTTGGAAAATCTATTCCTATTGATCTTTGAATTTGTATCCATCCATCAATTTGTCTTCTGTTTTTTTCTTCTCTGTTCATCTCTGCCTCAACCTTGAGGAACCGAGGTATGTTGAACTTTTATCAGTTAGCTCATCTCATATTTTCTTTTTTTTTAATTTCTTTTTTTGATCGCAAGACCATTGAGTAGCTCATCTAATATTTTCAAACAGTTAGGAGATAGTGACCTTCATTTAACATCAATATTCTATTAATTATAGAGTAATCTTTCTTCAATAACTTGAAGTCATAAGCCAAACTCCTGTTATCGCTGTCTTGGGATATAAGGAAGTTGAGGTATCTAGCTGATAAAGTTCTGAATTGGCTGATTTTATTGTCCATCAGTTATGAAGAAATAAAATATCATATCAACTGTTATAATAATAAATGATGATTTAAATAACTCCAAAAATTCCGTTTGCATTTCCCTGTCTTTCATCTTAATCTGTCCATTGTACCCATCAAGCCAACCCAGATGATGCTGACTAGAACAGAACTAGTTTCCCCATACATCCAAGCCCAAATGGCAGATACTTGAGAAAAATAAATTATCATTGTTTTAAACCACTAAGTTTTAGGGGTGGTCGTTATGCAGTAATAGATAACCAGAACACCTGTACACTGTAATGTCTAAAATCATAAAAGGCAGAACACCAGGACTGGAAAACACTCTGGAAGCTATCAAAAGAAGGTTTGTTTGTTTGTTTTTACCTTTATAAAAGGCCTCACTACACTGAAAGAAAGAAATAACGTTATTTGCCTGTGGTCAAAGAGATAGAACTTACACAACTGGAACATACATAATTCCCATTTCTTTCCCATTATTTAGGACCTTTTCCTGGGTTGTCTTCATTTTTTATGTTCTCTTTTGCTTTCTGGAATAATTTTTACTTATTTGGTATCTTTTTCTTTCCAAAATAATTCAGGATTTATTTTGATTCAAGCGCAACATTTATAAAAGGGATAACATACTTGGTATATTTATTTGGAGGGTTTTTTTTTAACTTCAGTGATTCATAGTTACAACAGTTCTGCATCATCTATATCAAAGCCAAAACTAGTAGAAGAAAGTCTTTTTCACATCGTTTTAAGTCAATACCTTTTCCTCCTGAAGGCAGAGCTGTGAAGCTTTAATTTCCCAAGAAGGAATTGATGACAAAGGGAAAACACTCTGCTAGAGAGTAAAAAGCAGAGAAAGCCTGCTATTTCCAGGCTAGTTGAAGTGTGGAAAGAGGCAAAGGTAGAAGAAGGCCGTGGGAAACCTGTGTCCCAGCTTCTCTTCTTTGTGCCAAAATCCCAGTTAGGAAAGGCATTTTCTATAGGTTAGGGGAAAAATGAAAGCAAAGGAGTCTTTTCTTTGTTCTATTAATACTTTGAGACCTTGAGAAGAGCATGTTGGGATGATAGGCTCAAAGCCCACGTGGAACAGTTTAGTACAACAAAGCAGCTCAGGGAAATGAACGGACAAATGAATTCTTTTCTCCTTACAACCTTCAAAGGTCACTTGGGGACAAGAAGCCGCTGAGCCTTGAGGATGGAATGAAGAGGCGTTGAGGGAGTAAGTGGTTTGACCTGGAAACAGGGCCCAAGTGACATAGAGAATTCATTACTCTCAGTGAATAGCTAGGGCCACAGCCTTCAGCAGTCTATGTCAGAGAGGTCAATGTGCACCTCAACACTAATCCAAGGGCCAAACAAGACCGTCCACTCCACAGCAAAGACCCTAGAGGATCCAGAAAGGGCTGCATGAATCTGAAAGCCCCTCTCTCCTTCATGTACTTAGAGGTCTATTGCAAGAAAGAAGAGAGAAAATCACGTAAAAGACCATTTAACCAAAAGAAGCCAATTTATCCCAAAGATATTATTTAAACCAACACTGACAGGGATTTACATTAAAATTTACTGACTATTTGACTGAAATAGGATACACAAACCAAAGAGACTGATACACCAAGTCGTGTTCTGCTTACAGTGAGGCATGAACTCATAAAGAAGGTAAGTAAAAATAAAAGACCACACCAGATTAAGCAAGTCATGTTTAGCATACTCATTTATTACTTATTCCTCATGAAAAAATGAAACACATACACACACACACACAAGACATTTAAGATATAAAGAAAGCCAGTATCCACAAGGGCAAGAGGACCAGACAGACAACAACAGCAGATATAGGAGATGTCAACACAATATCATGAGTTTGAGAGCAGACGTAGATTTGGTAACTGATTTAGAAGACAAAATAAAGCTAAAAACTAAGACTGCAAGGGAAGCAACTAATGAGAAGAACACCAATTTTCAGAACTCTGGAACTCTAGAAAATTCCATAGATTGAATGAGCGAGTAATGTGGAGTTAGTGGTACGGGCGGACCTGAAAACAAGAGTTAAATTACTCTTCCATCACCCTCGAGTAGACCAGAGCATCTTTCTCCCAGCATGGGTTCTGTGGAAGCTGAAACAGATGAGGGGCCTAAGTTCGCAGGACTCCAAATGGGGTTTAGAAGCTCTTTGTTTTATGGGAAAGAAGGCCATCGGAGGCAGGAACAGATAGAAAAATGAGAACAGATGAAAAGGGATGAAAGAGAAGACTGTGGGGAAGTCATGAGGAGTGGAAAGCTCACAGAAAGAGGAGAGGATGGAGTATTCATACTAGGCACCCTCCAAAGACCTGCTTGACAAGGTCCTGTCCCCTTGTGTGGCGGAAAAAAAGGTGCAAGGTAGATATACCAGGCACAACCCCCAGGCTTTTGATTTTGTAGTGTTTCAAGACACAAGTTGAGCATCTCTAATCTGAAAATCCCAAATCCAAAATGTTCCAAAATCTAAAACTTTTTGAACACCAACATCATGCTCAAAAAAAAAATGCTCATTGGAACATCTGAAATTTCAGATTTTTGAATTAAGAATGCAGAACCAGTAAATATAATGCAAATATTCCAAAACCTGAAAAAATCCACAGTCTGAAACACTTTTGGTCCCAAGCATTTGGACAAGGAATACTCAACCTGTATTAACTTGAACCACTTGGTAAAATAATTTATTAAACCTCCACGGGGTCCAGTGATAAATTATCTCAGATTATCTCAGGTAAATAAAAGCAGCTCATTGACCCTCAGCTCTGTAGTTGCCAAGCAGACGCTGGCTCACCCCACTACAAAGCAGTAGAAAAGGAGTAGAACTGAAAAGGAAACAACCAAGCTTGAGGACTTAAGTCTAGTTCTTTTGACTAACCCCCAGCAGGCAGCTAACAGCTTCCCCTGCAGGTCAAAAAGAAAAGCCTCTGATCCAAGAGTTACACTGCTAAAGTTATCATGATGTAGTATTAAAAGCAAGCATGGGGATTGGAATCGCTAACACTGGTTTTAATGCTTGCTCTGATACTACCTAGTTATTCAGTCACTTAACTCAACAAATATTTAATGAGCACCTACTTTGTGCCAGGCATTGTTCTAGGCACTCAGAATGCAGCAGTGATAAGATAAACAAGGTCCTCACCCTCATCAAGCACATAGTCAAGGACAAACAAGTGAGGAAATGTATTTTGGAGAAAAAAAAGTAATCATGATAATCTTTATGAAGCAGATAGAGTAGCATGAGAGAGGAATTTAGAAAGGAGCCAGGAAAGTCCCCTTTGTAAGGATAATTGACTCGACTCCTGAGGAAGCCAGGCACACAAAATATCCGCGAAGAGAGCTGCAAGAAGGGAGAACCGCAGAGGCAAAGGCTCTGATGTAGGAGAACAACAAGGAAAACAGCCTTGCTAGAGCCCAGTGAGCAGAAGAAAAGCAGTCTGAGAAATGCCAGAGAGGAAGGTACTTTGAAGAACTTAAATATTATTCTAAATGCAGTGCAAATCCACTGAAGACATTTATATCAGTAGTTTGACATACTCTTTTTATAAAATATCAAATGATTGGGGAAAGGAGGAGTTGCCAGCAAAGGAGAAGGAAAAGACATGGCCAGCGAGAGGTGTGGAAAACTTGGAGAGCGAGATATCGAAAGACAAAACCAAGAGAAGAAAGACAAATTAGATATCGAAAGACAAAACCAAGAGAAGAAAGACAAATTAGTGACTGTCTGGGTACAAAGCAGCTTAAAATCTTGAACAGAATGAGGAGAGAAAGAAGTGCTTTACATTTTGCAAGATGGGAGTCATTGGCAAATATAAAAAGGGCAACTTGAGTGGAGTGAGAGACAGCAGCCAGATTGCAGGGGGCTCGGAGAACGACTGAGAAGTGAGGAAGTGACGATCAGCGGAGACAACCCTCTGGAAACATTTTGCTGTAGCAAAGAGCGAAAAAATGAGGTGATAGCTCACGATGGTGTAGAAGCCTAGAGGGAAGGACACAGAATACCAACGTTTATGCTAGTGGAAATTTCCAGTTGCAAAGGAGAAGGTGATGATGCTCAAGAAGAGAGTGTATATTTTTAAAATATACGATAAAAAATAAGAAAAAGAGAAGAGGATGTACAACTGCAGCAGCACGTCATTGAGAACAGACACAGAGCATTTCACACATTGTAAATGTGGAGGGAATGACTGAGAATATGTATACATGTGAAACTGTAAATATGTAAGTGCGAATCTGGCTCAAAATATAAGGGAATTTTTCTCTATTGGTTTGTATTTCTCAGTGAGGAAGGCACAAAAAGAGATGGAAGAAGATGTAGACAGTTTAAGGAGAGAGGAGAAAGCATTAAGCAGTCTTTGTAAAAAGTGGAAAAGTGAATAAAGCAGGTACAAACCTCATCTCGCAACATTACTGTGCAGGAAATGTAACTTTCTATAATCTTCTATAATGGAACTTAATCTCTACTCCAGGACTCCACTAGATGAGGAAGCTTAATGTTAGGCACTTCAGGACCTTTTCTTAAATCTTCCATTTGATTTCTGATATTGGCTGGAGGGTTAACTAGTGCCTGGGCATGAGGTTGTGACCTAATGTTATCAAAATGACCCCGACATCCACCAAGATATCTTTGTTCCTATTCTGTCTAAACTCTTGAGTTCACACAGATCACATGAAAGTTGTCCCTGATCTCCAGCTACAAAGCTCTTTCAAGACGAGATTACCCTGAACTAACTTTGTCCTGCTGTGAAATATGGGATTATTCCACTGCCAGAAGAAGTGTTGATGTCAAGGATTGGGAAGTGGGATGGAGGAAAAGATCATTTGATGTGTAGATATTAAAGAACCGATAGCTCAGTGTGTTAACTGGTTTATTTATATGAAACTTACAGTTGTCATACATGATGATGGAACTAGAGAGAGAGAGACAGAGAGAGGAAGATGAAAAGTCAGGACTTAAAGTCTTAAGGGAAGAGGAGAGTACGGAAGGCCAGTAGCCAGCAGCGGCAAGGATGAGGAAAGATGATAGAATCATTGAATGCACCAAGTTTCAAAGGACCTGGGTTTCTGGTTTTGGGGGGTTTTATTTGTCTATTTGTTCTGAGTTAAAAAAAAGAAGAAAAACGGCATGCAAGCAACAATTGAGAGCCAGAGATCCACCCACACCATTTTCTCACCTTGAGATTTATGAGATATTGAAAGAAAAATAGGGTCTTTATTTGAGAGAACCACAGGAGAAGCCTCACCATCATAGAAGAGCCAGCTGGAAGAAAAGGCAAGGATGTAGAGGGAGCATTCAGAGAAATATTTGAAGATACAGAGAAATCAGCAAATCACAGTGGAGAGAGGAGGCTGGAGGTTGGATCAGTCTAGAATTTGTACAGAGTAGTGGAAGATGCATATCCAGTCTTTTATGGTCTGAATGTTCTTGTCCCTCCAAAATTCCTATGTTGAAGCCTAGGCCCCAAGGTGATGGTTTTAAGAGGTAGGGCCTTTGAAAGGTGATTGGGTCATAAGGGCTCCTACCTCAAATGGGATTAGTGCTCTTATAAAAGAGACCCCCTGAAGCTTACTCTGCCCTTTTCCCATGTGAGGACATAGTAAGAAGGTCCCATCTATGAGAAAGAGGGCCCTCGCCAGACACCTAATCTTCCAGGGCCTTGATCTTGGGCTTTCCAGCCTTCAGAACTGTGAGCACTAAATTTCTGTTGTTTATAAGCTGCTAAGTCTAAGGTATTCTGTTATAGCAGGCCCAGTGGACAAGACACAGTCAATGCCAGATGACAGCAAAGGCAGAGATCTATGACCTTCCCAGATTACTTGAACTCCCTGGGCCTGAACTACCTCTGTGTACATTACTCTGCATATCTGTGGAAATTGCTTCTGTACATACACATTCCACTACACATAGAGTAAGTGTAAAGATTAAATGAAAGTACTGGTAAATATTTATATGCCCAAGCCTGTGCAGAGGACCACACAATCAAACATGGGCACCCTAATCACCAAAATCAAAACAATCTGAGAAAAATAAAGACAATGAAATGTCAAATTAAATCTCAAACGTCCAAAGGTCATGAACCTTCAGAGGGAAGAGCAGGCAGGAGGAGTTTTGGTACCTACTGTGTGAGGGCTGCCATGAGGTGGAAAATGACCTGGGCTTACAAAACTAGGTAGAATTAGTACAGAGAGAAGGAAGAACATACCAGGTACACTAATCTTCAATTTTTTTTTAATTCCCCTATTTGTCACTCCCTTTTAAGGAATAACGCTAAGCCTTCAGGCTCCCTTACAGGTTGTTCTTTCCTCTGAGTTTCTTGGAAGGATGCTCTTTTATCATCCCCACCTTTTCTCAGGGTCTACTCTCCAGATCTAATTAGTTCAGCACTTCAAAGCCAAAAAGGCTTTTCTCTGTGCTCTCTTTGAATTTCTTATATCTACCAGAAAAGTTCTCTCGCACATATTGTTTCATCATATCCCCTTTCATTTTTTTTCCTCTTTAGATATGCATTTTCTATTAATGTACTAATAGAGTTTGATGCTGTATTTGTTAGAGAAGCCAGGTGGTTTCAAATTATAAAACAACTAGGGGCCATAAAAACAGAAGAAAATCTTCAAGTATTTCTTTCAAAACTTGAGAGTCTCATTTCATTTCTCTCTCTTTAGAGCACATACTGTCTCTTGTTTAGAGCTCACTATGTACCAACCACTGGCTTAAATTCTTCCATATCTTATCTCATTTAATTTTCAAAAACACCCCATGAGGCAAATACTATACTTAATCCTTATTTTTCTGGTTAATAAATTGAGATTAACTAACTTGTCCAAGATCACGAACCTAGGAAAGGGTGGAGCTTAAACCAGAGAGCTAAAAGAGCTAAAACTGCTCTTTGAGAGACACTACCTGTTGTGAAAATATGAGCCCCTCCTCTTAGACACCTATGAGCTAAAGTGAATCTGTACACCTGCTCTTGAACCCGTGGACAACCAAAATCAACTTCCCAGATATATGAGGCTCTGAATAACAGGCCACAGCAGGTGGCTAGAATGATCGAAAGTTTGGTTGAGGAAAGTTAATGGAGAAGCCACTTGGTCCCTTGAATACAAACTACAAGGCATCACTCAAACAGTCGCCATGAAGATGAAGAGCACTGGCCTCTCTCATAATTTTTCTAAAATTACAATGCCAGTGCCAAGGTAATCCCTAAAATTAAAATTACAAACAAAATCTGAGGAGGAACGTGTGCTCTGCATCTGAAATTATGCTTTCAACGACATTGCCGCTCTAGCATTAGGCCCATTCTTATTAGCAGAATAGAAAAACCTGGTGATGATAGGCCCTGAAACTTTTGGATCTCCTGTCTGGCAGGCAATTTTGCTTTCTTAAGCATTTTGATAAGTTAACTCTGCTCTCCTGCCAAAAGGCCTCTGCTGAGAACACCCAGTTATTAGTACAAATCTAAGGAGCTATCACCCTGTCCTATTTTCAATTGCACTTGACCTTGAAGAAATATTAAGTATGACTTGTTTAGAGGGGAGAAGAAGAGAATTACTTCATTCTCCTGCCTCTGTCAGCTCTTCTTAATCAGAGGAATTTCACACCAAGAGGAACCTGTGACATAATGAATTACTCAAGTGTGAAATCCTCCAGAGGAGGTGTGCTGCTGCTTTACAGTGACGGGGCTGAAAATGTACTACTGTAAATAGATTTTCATAAGACATCCCCTGTCACTTTTCCAAGTGAGATGAAATAATTTCCCCATCACTGAATCTTTGGATTGGACGTAGGAGGAAAGCAAGAAAATGCTTAGATCTATTTTTAAGGAAAACTTGTTATTATGTTTCACCTTCAACTTGATCTTCAAATTATATGAAATGATATTACTTACATTTTACAATTAAAAAATAGATTTTCATAAGACATCCCCTGTCACTTTTCCAAGTGAGATGAAATAATTTCCCCATCACTGAATCTTTGGATTGGACCTAGGAGGAAAGCAAGAAAATGCTTAGATCTATTTTTAAGGAAAACTTGTTATTATGTTTCACCTTCAACTTGATCTTCAAATTATATGAAATGATATTACTTACATTTTACAATTAAAAAAAACAAGACGGTGACAACTTTACTTGCCAGAGATAGTTCTAAATTGAAAAAAAAAAAAAGAAAACACGACAACTAACATTTTTATTTAGGATTCTTCAAAGTCCATCAAAGGTCTCTCTGGGGAGAGCTAGATGTTTCTGATCATCTTTTGGGATCCTCCACATTTTGTATATATCTGCCCTACCTCAAATTCACTTTCTTGTTGCTTTGTCACCAAGGACAATGTTTCATAGTCATTGACTCCATTCTCTCCTTTATTTAGCACAAGAAGTCAGTCCCCTGGTCCCCTCAGTTATTTTAAATGTGTCTCATACTGTGTTAGTCCATTTGTACTGTTATAACAGAATCCTACAGACTGGATAAGTTATAAAAGAACAGAGAACTATTTTTCTCACCGTTTTGGAGGCTGGGAAGTCCAAGATCAAGGCCCTGGCAGGTTCTGTGGTTTGGTGAGGGCGGCTCTCTGTTTTGAAGAGGGCACCTTGCCGCTGCATTCTCTAGAGAGGTGGAACACTGTGTCCTCACAAACGGAAAAGCAGAAGTGCAAGCTAGCCAGATGCCGTGAGAAACCACTTTTATAAGGTCCTTAAACCCATCAATGAGGAAGGAGCCCTCACGGCCTAATGACTTCTTAGAAGGCTCACCTCTTAATACCAACATGGTGGCCACTGAGTTTCAACACATGGATTTTGGAAGGGACACAGTCAAACCATTGCACAAACCTCCTGCCCTTCACTCCTATTTTCAGTACCAACACCTTTATTCTGGTGCAGCTTTATGCAATGACCTTTATATAAGGAAAATCTCACCCTCCCAGCCTGCAGTGGCTTCCCATGACAATCAAGATAATGTGCCAATGCCTCAAAATCGCTTACAAAGCCAAAGGTTTGGCTTGGAGTTCCATCTCCAGCTTGATCTCCCAACTTCCCCATTAATACATTAAAATGCTATCATCAGCCAGTTTTCTCTCCTTCCCCCTTGGTATCTGTGATAGGCAGAATAACGGCCCCAAATACATCCATGTCTTAACGTCCAGAACCTATGAATATGCTTTTATATGGCAAGGGGGAATTAACATTGCATATGGAATTACAATTGATAATCAGCTGACCTTAAGATAAGGAGACTCTCCTGGATCATCCAGATGTGTCCAATGTAATCACAAAGGGATTGAATGGAGAAGAGGGAGATAGTAAGGTCAGAACCAGAGAGATGACTTCATGAGAAAGATTCCACCAGCCATTACTGGCTTTGAAGATGGAGAGAGGAACCATGAGCCAAGAACGGGGATCAGGGTCTAGAAAGAGATAGACCTAGAAATTTCCCTTAGGGCCTCTAGAAAGGAAAACACCCCACTGAAACTTTGATTTTAGCCCAGTGAGACCCATTTCAGACTACTGACCTCCAGAATTATAAGATAATAAAACTTGTGTCATTTTAAGCTATTGTGAACATTGTCAGAATCAAAATGGAGCCACCAATGTTAAGAAAACTCTGAAAAATAGAGCCACAGAAGGTCAAGAAGAGAGAGGTCTCATGCCTGTATGGCTGATAACAAAAAAGCTTTTACAAAAGCAAACCTTGTACAAAAGCCATTGCAGCTTTACCAAAAAAAATACTTCCATAAGGACATCTGCCCAGCAACTGCCTGTCCAAACTTGGACTGGAATCACCCTTGTTATTGATCTTTGTAGCCAAGGATAATTACTTCAAAACAATTATGTAATCTTCCTCACTTTTTCCTTTAAAAACCTCAGTCTCCCTGAGGTTTTTACTTCCCTGAATACACACATAGTTTACTGTGCCATGTGTATTCCCTTTGCAATGCTCTGTTCTCAAATAAATACCTTTTCTTTTAGAGAGCCTCTCACTGGTTGCTATTAATATTTAGGTTGACACTACTAAGCTTGTGATAATCTATTACAGCACCAATTGGAACCTAATACAGTCTTTCAACAAATTTTCATCTTGGCTTGAGTTCTTATTATGCAGAAATGTTGAACAACTTCTCTGGTCTGGAGTAATGCTTCTAAGTGTGTGTGTGTGTGTGTGTGTGTGTGTGTGTGTGTGTGTGTGTGTGTGTGCATGTGTTGGGATGGGTCATTGAATGTGAATAGAAATCAGACACACCCCAGAAGTTCTTTCAAAATCTGCCATACTTAAACCAAGCAGTGTTAAACAGTGTATCAAGAAATATCTTGGAGACATTTTTCAAAACACACAAGTTTCCCCCTACACACACACACACACATACACAACGGAGGACCATTGCTTTAGAATCTGTGACTATTGTTGATCTAATCCTTAAACTGAGGCAATTTCCTCCATTCAGAGAAAGAAGTGTCCTACAGTTTCCTATCTTATAAGGATACATAGGAATGCAGCCCAAAGTAAGGATGGGAAGGGAAGCTGCCCTGTCTCCTAGATTAGGGATAAGAGATGAAGAGCAGAGGAGGGCTTAAATAGCAAAAAGTACGTTAAAAAAAAACTGTGGGGCCAGGCGCGGTGGCTCACGCCTGTAATCCTAGCACTCTGGGAGGCCGAGGCGGGCGGATTGTTTGAGCTCAGAAGTTCAAAACCAGCCTGAGCAAGAGCGAGACCCTGTCTCTACTAAAAAACAAAAATAGAAAGAAATTATCTGAACAACTAAATATATATAGAAAAAATTAGCCGGGCATGGTGGCGCATGCCTGTAGTCCCAGCTACTCGGGAGGCTGAGGCAGAAGGATCGCTTGAGCCCAGGAGTTCGAGGTTGCTGTGAGCTAGGCTAAAGCCACGGCACTCACTCTAGCCAGGGCAACAAAGTGAGACTCTGTCTCAAAAAAAAAAAAAAAAAAAAAAACTGTGGGAACGTAAGAGTTGATGTGCTCTTTCTATTTTAATGAACTACATTCCACCAACAAAAGATTTCTAAAAGACTTCAATTCTGATGGGAATTCAAATATTCCTAGAAATGGCAACTGCTTAATCCCTTAAAACCAGCTGTCAGGGATAGAAGTGATTGGAGCCCTCAGAGACTACTGAGTCAAATCATTCATTTCGTAGAGGATGAAATCGACCTTAAGAGGGGGACTTGTTCTAGTCACACATTTGTGGCAATGACCATTCTAACTACAGTTTTAGTACCTTCTTTCTCTACCCCATTTTCTTTCTTTTTTAAAAAATTATTATGGATACATTATAGTTGTATATATTTATGGGGTACACGGAAAGCTTTTATATAGGCACACAATGCATAATAATCAAATCAGGGTAATTGGGAAATCCATCACCTCAACCATGTATCATTTCTTTGTGTTAGGAGCATTCCAATTCCATTCTTTTAGTTATTTTAAAGTATACCCTAACTTATTGTTGCCTATGGTCACCCTTTTGTGCTGTCAACTGTTATATCTCGTTTATTCTAACTATACTTTTGTACCCATTAACCCTCCCCACATTATTCCCCCATCCCTGCTACTCTTCCCAACCTCTGGTAACCATAATTCTACTCTCTGTTTCCATGAGATCAATTGTTTTAACTTTTAGCTCCAACATATGAGTGAAAACATAGGAGATTTGTCTTTCTGTGCTTGGCTTATTTCACTTAACATAATGTTCTCCAGTTCCATCCATGTTGTTGCAAATGGTAGGATTTCATTCTTTTTTTTTTTATTATTTCAGGATATTATGGGGGTACAAACATTTTGGTTACATGTTATGACTTTGCCACATCCAAATCATGATTTGAGGCATGACTTTTCCCCTCTACAATGCTCACCACGTCCATTAGTTGTGAGTTTACCCACCCCCAAGCCCCCAATGTCTGAAGAATATTACTACCATGTGAGCACCATAGTGTTGATCATTCTTTTCTGCAGCTAAATAATATTTAATGTGTATATATACCACATTTTCTTTATCCATTCATCCATTGATGAACACTTAGGTTGATTCCAAATCTTGGCTATAGTGAATAGTGCTGCAATGAACATAGGAGTGCAGATGTATTGTTGATATACTGATTTCCTTTCTTTTGCATATATACGCAACAGTAGGATTTCTGGGTCATATTGGTAGTTTTATTTTTAGTGTTTCAAGAAACCTCCATACTGTTCTCCATAATGGTTGCACTAATTTACATTGCCACCAACAGTGTATGAGGATTCCCCTCTCTCCACATCCTTGATAGCATTTGTTATTGCTTGTCATTTGGATAAAAGCCATTTTAATTGGGGTGAGATGATACTTCATTGTCATTTTGATCTGCATTTCTCTGATGATTAATGACATTAAGCATTTTTTCATATACCTGGTGGCCATTTGTATGTCTTCTTTTGAGAAATGTCTGTTTGGATCTTTTGCCTATTTTTTAATCAGATTATTTGAGTTTTTCCTACTGAGTATTGAGGTTATTATATATTCTAGTTATTTATCCCTTGTGAGATGAATAGTTTGAAAATATTTTCTACCATTCTGTGTGTTGTCTCTTCATCTTGTTGATTGTTTTCTTTTCTGTGCAGAAGCTTTTTGTTTGATGTAATCCTATTTGTCTAATTTGGTTTGGTTTCCTGTGCTTTTGAGGTATTATGGAAGCAATCTTTGCCCATGATGTTTTCTTTCAGTAGTTTCATAGTTTTGTGTCATAGATTTAAATCTTTAATCCATTTTTATTTGATTTTTCTATATGGTGAGAGGTAGGGGTTTAGTTTAATTCTTCTGCATGTGGATATCCAGTTTTCCCAGCATCATTTATTTTTTCCCCCCAGCATCGTTTATTAAAAAGATTGTCCTTTCCTCATGGTATGCTCTTGGGACTTTTGTCAAAAATGAGTTCACTATAGATGTTTGAAGTCATTTATAGGTTCTCTATTCTGTTCCATTGGTCTACGGGTCTGTGTGTAAGCCAGTACCATGGTATTTTGGTCACTACTGCTCTGTAGTATAATTTGAACTCAGGTAATGTGATTCCCCCAGTTTTGTTCTTTTTGCTCAGGACTGCTTTGGCTATTCTGGGTCTTTTGTGTTTCCATATAAATTTTAAGATTATTTTTCTATTTCTGTGAAGAATACATTTGGTATTTTGACAGGGATTGCATTGAATCTGTAGATTGCTCTGGGTAGTGTGAAAATGTTATTAATGATTCTTCCAGTCCAAGAGCATGGAATATCATTCCATTTTGTGTGTTCTCTTCAATTTCTTTCATCAATGTTTTATAGTTTTCATTATAGAGATTTTTCACTTCCTTGAATAAGTTTATTCCCAGATATTTTACTTTATTTGTAGCTATTATAAGTGGTCTTACTTTCTTGGTTTCTTTTTCAGATTGCCCACTGTTGACATATAGAAATGCTACTGATATTTGTATATTGATTTTGTATCCTGCAATATCACTGAGTTTGTTTATCAGTTCTAATAGTTATTTTCATGGAATCTTTAGGTTTCTCTAAATATAAGACCATATTATCTGCAAAAAGAAAAAAAAGAAAAAAAGGACAATTTGACTATTTTCTTTCCAATTTGGAAGCCCTTTGTTTCTTTCTCTTGATTGCTATAGCTAGAACTTCTAGTACTATGTTGAATAACAGTAATGAAAGTGAGCAACATTGTCTTCTTCCAGATCTTGGAGGAAAGGCTTGTAATTTTTCCTCATTTGGTACCAGCTATGATTCTGTCATATATGGCTTTTACTGTGTTGAGATAAGTTCCCTTTATAACTAATTTTTTGAGAGTTTTTATTATGGAGGTTGTCGAATTTTATGGAATGCTTTTTTAGCATCGATTGAAATGATCATTTGGTTTCCGTCCTTCATTCTGTTGATATGAGGTATCACATTAATTGGTTTGAGTATGTGGAGCCATCCTTTCATCCTGGGATGAATCCCTCTTTATCCTGATGAATAACCTTTTTGATGTGGTGTTAAATTCAATTTGCTAGTATTTTAGTGAAGGATTTTGCATCTGTGTTCATCAGAGATTTATAATTATACCTGGGGTGTGTTTTTATAAATCTAAAATTTTCCCTTCTTTCTGAGATGATCTGGTGACTGATGTCCTAGTCAGCCATCTTGCCTAAATCTCTTGCCGTTCTTTCTTGAGAAGATTTTCCAGGTATTCAAAGGGAATTGAGTGTTTTGATCTAAGTCTTTGGTCACTGCAGCCATTTCATCCCTAGAGGGGGCCCCAAGCCCAGTAACATTACAACTCTTGCAGGAGTTGGGGGAGGGGTGTTGTGAGCACTCCCCCATGGCCACCACAGCTAGGACTGCACTGGATCACATCTGAAGCCAGCCCAGTGTCACCCAAGGCCTGTGGCAACTACTGCCTGGCTACAGCTGATGTTTATTCAAGGTCCAGGCGCTCATTAGTCAGCAGGTGGTGAATCTGCCAGGACTGGGTTCTTTTCCTCATGGCAGTCAGTTCCTTTCTGGCCCAGAGTGGGTCTAGAAATGTCATCCAGGGGCTAAGGCCTGGAATCAGGAGCTTCAGGAATATGCTTGGTACTTTATTTTACTGTGGCTGATCTGGTACACAGTTGCATGACAAAGTTGTCTGTACTCTTCCCTTTCCTTTCCCCAAGCAGAAAGAGCCTCTCCCACAGCTGTACTACCTGGAGTTGGGGCAGGGGTTACACAGCCACTCCCTTGTCCACCACAGCTGGTGTCTCACTGGGTCATGTGCACCCCAAATCCACAGGCTCTGAGCCCAGTTCAGCACCAGGACTTGCCCAAGGACTACAGTCCTTGTGGCCTGACTGCATTTCAATTTTATTCTGGGCCCCAGGCCACTTTCATCAGCCAATGTTGCAGCTGGCCAGAATTCAGGTTCCTACAACCGGGGGGAGCATTCTCCTCTGGCCAGGGCTGGTCTAAATGCTCCCTCTGTGGTCACTGGCAGAATTCTGCCCTGTATTGTATCTCCTGCGACAGGGTGGCCCTGAGTTCCAATGCAAAGTCCCACAATCACTTCACTTTCCCTCCCCCAAGCACACAGATTCTCTTTCCATCTGGTGCTGTGGGACAGCAGAGTTCTAACTCACTTTCTTTACAATCATAGGTGTGGGGAAACTCATACAAGCCTCACTTTCAAAGTATGTAATTTCAATCCCGATAATAAACCCTGAACTTCCAAACATACACCATTAGGAAGCAGGCTGAGAACCCTCTACAGCCTTCAGAAAGCACTCACTGTCCAGTGTCTGCTTCAGATTTAGTAGTAGACAATAAAGAGCCAAAAAGGATTCCCATAAGACAATGCCAGTGGACACAGAAGCCAAATGATAAGGAATTCCTTCCAGTGGGAAGAACCAGAACTACCAGATGGAGCTAATTAAGGAATTTACTCCACTGATGAGGCAGGGAAGGTTCAAAATGCCTGTTGAGTTGGATTTATAAATGCTACGACTCTGTGATGCAATATTTCCCTTTGTGTGCTTTTCTGAATGAGAGTTTTTATGGTGGTTATCCAGTCCCTACTCCCACCATTGTCTGTTGTGTGCAGTTGTGGATAAGGGGTGATTAACAGACCACAGGGTGCATCATCCAAATATGATGGAGATGATTCACATCATGCAGAACTTCTGGACCCTCCTAATGTGTTAACCATATGTAACTGAGGTTTTCTTCCTGGGTGGGGGTGGGGTCAGGTGATGGAGTGTGTTCTATCTGTGAGAAGAAGAGTGCACATAGGTATTTGGCTGGCAGAAAGATGGATCTGTGGCAGAGACTGCTGTTTGTCCCCCATTCTCTTCTACTCTCTCATAATAAAGTCCATAGGGAAACATGACCCCTACCCCCACAATAAAATAAAAACCACTTTTTTTAATCTTTCTTGTAATTAGATGTGACTATGTGATTAAGTTACGGCTAGAGGATTGTGAGAAAAATTGATATGTGGAATTTCCAAATTGTGCCCTTAGAAAGAATGGGCACGCTTTCTTTTCCTTTCTGCCCTCCTGCTGTCTGGTATGTGGAAGGGATGAGAGGAGCTGGAATAGCCATCCTGAACACTGACATGAGTGCTACACATTGAGGATGGCAGAGCAACAAGGTGGAAAGAACCTGGGTCCCTGATGAGAGTGAACAAATTTATCATAACGGCACTAGATCACTTACCAGAGAAATAAACTTCTGACTTATTTGAGCCACTATTACTTATAGTTTCTATTTTAGATGTTATGAGGGAATTGTGAAACAAGTTGACTGTATCTGCAGGTGATGTTGGCTTATTTTAGAATTAAGCAAAATATTAATAACAAAAACTATAGTATGACTAATTATTCAAAATGTTATCCTAACTGGCTTCATAAACTTTTTATTTGGAGTCATGGCCTCTTCCAGCAATGTTATAACAAATAGAAATACTAATCATTATTTAGACATGTAGAGGAAGAAACTGGAAAAGGAATAAGCCAGACATCTAAACAAGGTGGACCTAGAGTAAGAATTTTTAGACTTTGATGCTATTGATCACAACTTCATTTCTTTCAACAGTAGCTTCATTCTGAGATGGTCAAGAGGATATTATATGCTTTGATCTTTACCATGATATTCATGGTTTCACACTATCACCACTAATACCAAATTCAATCATTAAATGCAAAGATATTAATTTAAATATTATCTTCAATTGCTTATGGCATCACTGCTAAGAATTTGTCCTACAAATGTGGTCACACATGTGAAACATTGCAAGAAGATTATAAACAACTTAAATGTCCATCAATAGTGAATTGGTTAAACAAATCAGAATATATTCCTATAATTGGTAACTATACAGCAGATAAAAAGAATGAGGAAATTCTATGTATGAATACAGACTGATCAGTGAACTAAAATGTTAATTGCAAAAAAGCAAGAATCGTTTTAGAAATACAGTCTATCTCTTGAAGGACATACAAATCATATAAATCATGCAATATACAAGTATACAAATTAATCCAGTAATATTGATTGCCTTTGTATTGGGAAAACTGGTGGAGAAAGGAGAGTGGTTAGGAGAGTTTTCACTCTAGATCCTGTTGTACCTTTTGAAACCTGAACCATGTGAATGTATTACCTATTCAAAAAATAAATCACATTTAAATTATAAGGATACTGTGCAGTTTTATTAGAGGAAATTTAATGCACTTCACAGCTATTACCCCATTTGGTTTGAAATGCCAAGACAATAGGAGGCGGGAATGTCTGCCCCTCTTTTGTAGACCACCAAGATCAGGCACAGAAGGGTGAAGCACCTGTTTCTGAATCAAGACAAAGTGTAAACTCAAACAAATACATATGGGATTAAATGTTTGTTTAATGAAGCAATATGGCTCACTGAGTAAGAGCCCAGGCTCTGGCAGCAAATGGCTGCATCCAAACCCAGCTCTGTCTCTTACCAAATAAGTTCTTTACTAAACCTCATTTTTCTCATCTGTAAAATGAGTGATAATAATAATATCTGCTTCATAACACAGAAGGTCAGTAAGAACAAATTAAGTAAGCATTGTAGAGTGTCCAGCATGTATTAAGAACTTAATAACTATTGGATAATATTGTTTATCCCCCCCACTATATTTTAAGAAGGTTAAAAAGACTCAAACTAGTATTAAGAGCCTACATCTTTGCTGGTGCCAATAAATAACACAAACAAAAACAACAACCACTTATGTCATGTGTTCAACAAAACTGTTTCATTTTCCTGTTGGGCACACAGAAAGACTCATTTTTTGGCACCTTGTTGCAGCAGGGTTGGGCCATACAGTAGCTCTGGCCCATGGAGAGTAGGTGGAAGTGACAGATAAAACAACCTGGCGTAACTTATAAAATCTCACCCCTTGAGCCTCCTTTCTCACTTCCCCCTTCTGCAGCCACCTTGAAGAAGACAGAGCTGTCACAAAATGGGGTGAGCCTCCCCCTGGAGGACTACGTGGGCAGAGCCCTCTGCCCAGTGGCACTGGATTGTCACACAAACAAGCAATACAATTCTACTGTGTTAAACAATTCATAGCAGGGATTTTTTGGTTTGAGAGTTCGGGGTGGGTTGGTTTGTGGTGTTGCTACAGCACAGCATAGCCTTTGTTTTACCTGGCTTTGTTAAAATAGTGCTACCCGTCAATACAATATGTTAAAAGATTTTAAAATGTGGCTGTCACTTCATGAGAGTAAAATGACACTCTCAAGAGTAACTCTCAAGTTACTCTCCCCCATGTTTTTTGTTCCTTTCTTAAATGGCCATAATATAGGATTGAGATGTTTGCTGTGGCATTGGGTTTATTAGGTAAGCGTGTCCCTCTAAATTCCCGGGGCCTTTGTTGCAATATTCAATGACTGCTCTAAATTCTTACAGCCGGTGGGAAAATCAGCTCTTTTAACTAGAAAACGTTGCCTGATAAGGTGAAGGCATATAGGTTACGATAGAATATTTGTTGGTGGTTCCAATTTTTAGAGGGTGACCTTGGGAGATTTGCTTTTGTTTAGACAAAGAAGTAAGTGACATACCTCGCAGAGATATTCTGAATTTATTGGATAACTCGCAGTACTGCCAAATGTTCAGAAATATTCCCAACCAGTGAGCATTTTTACCTACACCTTGTGGTTTTAGAAAAATCCACACAAATCACCATTAGGGGCAAATGGAGAATTACTGAATTGTGCAACTTGACTGGTCCATTTAATATAAGGTACCCTTATTTTAGTTCTGTCAAAGCCTCTCATTTATTGCTCTTGTGTGGCTGAATCTTTAGATTTAAAATAAACAATACCAACAAAACCAAAATGATTCAGAGTGTCAGTGCAGTGTATTTTCTTTATTGAAAAAAATGTACCAGAATAACACAGCTGTGGCTTAAAAAGAAAAGAGAGAGAAATTATTTCAAATGTGTGAATAAAGAGAAACTGACAGAGATAAAAAAGAACTAATCCATTTTTCCCAGCACAGCAGCCAAATGTGTCCTTCAGTTCAATATACAACTGGGCTAGATAGAATAAGTCAGAAACTGAGACATCTTCTGAATGTTCTCATAGAGAGTACTCACAAATGCTGTGTACAAGTGAACTTGACAGATTATGCTTCTAGAAGTTTCCCAGATAATAGTCAAAATTCTAGCCACCTACAGGAAGAAATAATTGGTGGTTTCAAGGACATTTTTACAATAATAAATACGTCAAGAAACTCAATTGCTATCACAACGAATGAAAAGCTCAGGTGACTCTTTGCCTTCCCATTGCTCAGGTTGTTCTTTCTGTCTTGCATCAACTGTTTTTTAATCATCTGTGAAGATTGAAGAGTGACTACTTGATATATGTTACATACTTATAATTAATCTTCAATAACAACACTTCAGTTGGCATCAAGCTTAAAAAATAAATATAAATAATACACTAAATTTTTTCAGCATTTCAAAAGATGTATTGGAGCTTGACATTTATTTCTGAAACCCTGGTGAACAGGTATGGGGTTTCTTGGCCTCAGAACATAGGTTTATACTTCTTGCCACAGTCACCACCGTTACTATGACTCTTCATCCATAGCATGGGTTCTAGTAAAGCTGTACCTGCCCTATGTAAAAGAACAACATTTTTGAGGTGTAACATATCCACTGATTGGATAGATCCAGCATCTATTCATTCACAGCTTTTCATACCTGTTCACAGAGGGCAGAACAATGTGGACATTCTACAGTCTCTGAACTATACTCTCGGAGACCAGACTCATTTATTTATCTATTTATTTACATTATTTATTTATGGACACTATCTATTTACTTATGAACACTGGGGTGAAGATGGGGGGGTTGTTTGATATTTTACAGGGCAGCAAGTTTAATGCTTGCTTTAGGAAACTTCAGATAGACCCTAAAGATGAAAGCCTAATGGGAAGGAGAGAGCTCCAAGAGTAATGGCTGAACCGAGTAAAACTTATAACCAAAATACTCTATTTTATTGTGCCCCACTAGGAAATGTGTAAAAGCAGTCTACTGCTGACATTTCTGTAATTAAAATTAATTATCACAAGAGTAAGAAATGTCCAATTTTCCCATTTGAGAGAACTCCAAAAATAATGCAATTATTATTTACCACATCTTTAAGAAAATGTCTGGTTGAGAGATAGACCTACTGGATCCAGATATATACATGTGTATATAAAGATGTATATACATACATATGATATATAAATAGATGAATGAATGGATGAAAAGAAAAGAAAGAAAGAAAGAAGAAGGGAGGAAGGGAGGGAGGAATGTAAGAAGGAAGGAGGGAGGGAGGGAAAAGGAAAATGGAAAGAAAAAAATAGAAAAGAAAAAAAGACAAGAAAGAGTTTTTTCCTCAAATTCTCCCATGGCGTGGACAAATACATTATGTAGCTATAATGGTATTTGTTACCTTATAATTTGGATAGCCCTCAAAATGATTTTTTAAAAAGTAGTCCTGGTATAGTGGGATTATGTCTCATTGGACTTAGACTGAAATTTCACCTCTGCATGAGAAAAGCACCTTTCATCCCAGCCCTCCCTGTTACATCCACTAAGCAGAGGTAGCAGCATGTCTAGAAGTGAAGCAGCTATTTCTCCCGAGGCCCAAATGTCCAAATGTGCACCTGCTCCAGACACTGCTCCTTCATCATCCCACAGAATGCAAACCACACACATTGCATATATAGTAAAGCCCTTCATTCATTCTGTTACTTATTTTACTTGTTCATTTGCTTCGGGGGCCTTGATTTCTCTGAAAGTTAGGGCCATGTCTCTTCAGCTTGATTTCCTGACCTTTGCATTATACAACTATGTCCACAAAAGTGTATATTAAATACACTTGGTGATAAGAGCTGACCTGAGGCTACATGACAGTCAGTGATTGACATGTCACCATGTACCTCTCTCTGTGAAAAAAATGGGGGATGAGGGTTGAGGGAAGACTTCTGATCGTGTAACCTCTAGGATTCTGTGCAGAGCTAATTTTCTAGAAGCAAATTCTTCTAGATATGCTTCTTTTGATGACTTTTTTTTTTACCTTAGCCAGGCTCTCAATAAGAAAATAGAGTATATAATCTTTCCAAATTAAAAAGATGCCTAACTGGAAGCCCAATCTAAATTCTTCTATATTAAGATTTAACCCGAAGAAGGTAGTTTCGGTTTTCTCTGATTCTGCTGAAAAGTTTCAAGCACTTTGAGATTCTCTGGTTTTATCTAAGATTTTCTTCTTTTAAAATTTGTTTATATGTATGAATAAGGAGTTATGTGGAATGACACATATCATGCTGTGAACACTAAGATAATATTGGAGGGAAGGTGATTGATTATCTTTGCTTTTATGTCTCTGTGCAATATTGTTCTAATTGTTCCAATGAGATTGTATTACTATTATAGAGGTTGTATTACTATTTTTTTTCTTTTTTTTTTCTTTTTCTTTTATTTCAGCATATTATGGGGGTACAGATGTTTAGGTTACGTATGTTGCCCTTGGTCCCCCCTCCAAGTCCGTGTTTCAAATATGTCCATCCTTCGGGTGGTGTGCATTGCACTCCTTGTGTATTACTATTTTAATTTGAAAACATTTAAAAAACTTTTAAAAACTCTTTGTAGTATTTTTTGCAGTATCTTTAGTCTCTGTATGGTGAACTGAATTCTGTCTACATGTTCTCTCATTTTGACATTATAACATAAGAGAGGCAAACTTAATTACAGAGGGAATCATTTTCCCCCAATAATTCAACTTGTGACTCAAAATATTTGTAATCTACATAAGGCTTGCTCTGAAAAATAACTGGAAATGTTACTTATAAGGGATTTAGCAGTGGAGATTCTCAAAATGGCGAATTTTTCCTAAATAGTAGTATGATAACAAAAGGACAGTTACTGGCAAAAGAACTGCTAGAACCTAGTCTAAGACCAGAAAGACCTCCCATCCATTCTTTTCCAACCTAACTTAAGATGAAATTCCTCACAGTGCAACTAACTCACCTTTCACTGACTTATCCTTTCCACTTCCCCATCAAGTTATAAGATGCATTCTTCCATTGCTAACTTCATGTACCCCTGGGACTTCTAGTTAGGCATCCTTCTTAATTTGGAAAGATTATATACCCTGTCTTATTATTTAGAAAGTGATTACTGCAGACTTTCTCATGTCTTTTACCAAATTGCCACAAATCCCTGAAATTTACCCTCAGCATTTTCAGACATCTACCTACCCCTGCTATACTCTAAGGTCTCCTTTTCCCTTAATACTTTTTCCTTAATACTATTATTTGTGTGGAGACATGTTCCGGATATTTTGCAAAACATCCAATTAACTTCCAGTAGATAAAGCAGGTGGAAAAGCCCCAAGTCATGCATGCAGTCATCTCCAGCTCTGTTACTATTAATAACTTTCTGTGCTAACTGGGGAGTCTTTGGGGTAAGCTCTATGTCTCAATACCTGGAGGAGTGAAACACGGACAGGCTGATTGACTTCCTGTGGCAAGTGAGTACACTGAGCATTAATTGATTTCAAAGTTTGGTGTTAGCAAGAGTTCCCTGGGAGCACAGAATGAGCATTTCTCATTCTGGATTATCACAAACTAATTAAACCAACCAAAAAAAAGCCACAATTTATACTCTTACATTGCAATGACCATTGACTACCAATACTCATACTTGGAATGAGAAACCAGGTGGGCAGGACAGAAAAAAAACACATTTCTTCCTAGGGTCACAGATCCCAAAATCAATACTTATTGCATCTGTTAGATTGATGCTTAGTGTGTGATTGGCTCTTTTGTTTTTCCCTGATTTGTTCCTCTTAGACTGGCCGACCTTCCTCTCAGAGGAGCAGGTTTCACGTTTGCACACTCAGACATGTCAACCGGCACAGGAGCTCTGTCATTTGGTGCTGCCTTTCTGCTCTGGCTTTATTGCTCCCCTTTTTTCAACCATTATTAATAATAATCATTTGTTAACTTTGCATCTCCGTATATTATATTATTTGATCACCAAAAAATATTGGGTTTATTGTTATCTTTCATTTTCAAATAATAAGCAAACTAAGCCTCCAAGAGATTAAATTGTTTTCCTGAGGCCACACTGTCAAAAGCCTAAGAAGTGATTACTTAACCCTGGTTGTCTAATTCCAGGACTAATGCTCTTTTTACAATATCATGGTGCCTCCGTATTTTTAATAATAGGTTTTAAATTTACATCTTCCTTAATTATGAGAGTGGATATAATAAATAGTGAGAGCATGGTGCTTTACTCTGTGTCTCTCCTCTTTCAATCTGTCTGGAGACATTTATTTTTAATCACCTGCAATGAATGAATGCTTATTATATAATTTTATGGTCTAGATATATACAAGCCTAAAGCCTACTGAATTGCCCTTGGTAATTATAGCATGTGGAAAAGAAATTATCACATTTGCTTACCTTGACCTACTTTAATGAAGCGATAATGCTCATTATTCACAGTAGTACATCCAAATGTTCCCTATCTCCACACAAGTTTGTCTCAGCCAGAATAAATGTCCAGTTAATCAAATGTGTTTAGTTTGCCTTGCTAAAGCTCTAATAATGCTGGTGCTTAATTCTCTATAGCTATTACACAACTGTCCTGCTTCCCATGATACATTTGAAAATAATTGCATAATTTTCTTAAAATTTTTTGCATAATTGTGTACTCAGGGAATAATATACCAAACATGTCATCTAGAAGTCAATACTTTGACCTTGACAAGAAAAGTGAGATAGACAGTAAATAGCCACTCATCTGACTCTCCATTTGGTGCTATTCTCAGATATATAATGAACACCTCCACCAAGGAACCCATTAGTGGTTTCACAGAGCCTCTCCCATCACAGCTGGCACACAGCCAGAGCTTTCAAAACAGGTTGGGATGGGTGGATATCATAATGAGCGTTTGTAGGGCTTTCTACAGTCTAAAGGAACAAAAGAATATGACGGTAGCTCACAGTTATTCTAAAAATACCTAAATTTTTAGACTTTTCCTTTCTCCCCAAAAACATGCAAAACACAGTATAAATGCTTAGGGAAGCACCAGACTTTGCTTCTAAAATATTTTGAAGAGTATTAGTACTAGCAGATGCTCCAGTATCAAGTAATTCTGGATTAAGGCAGTCTCCTCCACCTCCCATTCCTCTGCCACCCCAGTTTACATCAACCAGAACAAGCCAGGAGTTGCAGGCAAATCCTTTTTGTCAATGCAATATTTGTGGTGCACTCAAAGAAAAATTGTCCTGGACACAAATATCTAGGCTCTAATTACCAGCTCTGTAATGAACTCATGGCCTTGGGCAAATATGCACCTTCTCTATGCCTTATCAGCTGAATCAGAAAAATGCTTATCCAAAGGCATTAGGAAGTTTATCAAAGACAACAGAGGTGAGAATAATCTAAAAAGTACAAAACAATTTTTTCTATGGAAATAGAAAATATTAAACAAAATTCCTAGTGTGTTTTGTTGTACCTTTGTTTCCCATGTAACTATAAGAAAATACGAGTATGCCATAGCCACCAGAAGGTGCTCATATTTTCAGGCAATGTTAACACTCCTTCTCCAAATGCCTAGCATGGTGGTTGAGAACTCAGAGTCAGGGGTCATATAGAACTGGGGGTAAATCCTGCCCCTGCTTGCCTGATGTATGGCCTTTGTCAAATTATTGTATATTTCTGAGCTTCAATTTCTTCATCTGAAAATGGAGTAATATATTCATCTGTAAACCCAACCTCATAGGATTATTATAAGGATTTAATGAGGTAATACACATAAAAAATATTTAACAGAAAGGCAGGCATATAGGGAGTGTCTGCTAAATGATTTAAATACTGTCTGTTAACATTTCTTTTATATGATGTAAATAGACTCCTGCAAATAAAGAGTTCCAGACTCAATTAAGTTTGGAAGATACTGGTTTAAATGAGTTCTTAGGTGCAGACTTCTCAGAGCCACTAACATTCTCATGTACGGGACAACACTTCAGAAAGGAGAGATGGTGTCTAACATTTGCCCAGAGTATTTGGAGGTTAGAACCCTTCATTTTTGCATTAGCTTTGCAGGCCTGAGTTTCTGGGGATCATGCTTTGGGAAACCTTGTTCTCACAAATCAAACATTCATATTAATAATATTGTGATGAAATCCCAGGATATTATTTGCTTCAAAATAATAATGACTCCACAGTTTTATAATAAAAATGCAGGGAGAGGGAAAAGGAAGGAAGTGGATGGGTGTAAACATGAAGGAAGACAGGCTATGTGTTGGTCATTGTTGAAGCTAGGTGATGGAGACACAGGAGTTACTATACTACTCTTTCTCTCTTACAGGTTTGAAAAATTCCACGAAAGTTTTTGAAAAGATATTAAGCAAACCAAAGATATATCTATACGCATATATAATATATGTATTATGTGTACATATATACATGGTGTATCTTAGGACATACATAAAAGTCTAAAAGAAATCACTAATCTCCTAAAGTTTACAGACCCACTCAAGCTAAAGTGAATTACCTGCTTCTTTCACTACCTTGGCAATAAAGCTCTTCTCACACTTCATAATGAAAAAAGGTCACCTGTAGCAACAGCAGTCAAGAAGAACCCAGCTGGGTCACCCAGAGGCAAGTATCATCTTCTTCAGTCAACTTTCTTCCCCATAAAGCCGTTTGCAGAAAAAATAATGGACTATAAATTGTATTTTTAACTTAATTTTTTTCATATGCCTGCCAGATGTGCTACTATAGTCAAAATCAACCAAAGGTTTGACGGGAGGAAAAACAGAATCAGCTCCTGAATAACAGAGAATTGAATCATCAAACATTCAATGGACCTGGTGCGACAGTAAACATGACTTGAAGACTCGTGCTCATCTTTCATTTTCACGGAAGCTGTCTTGTGGGAGTGGCGAGGTTTCTAGCTTCCAGGGAATCCTAAGAGACTTGCAATTGGCCTAGAACCCAGTTCACTTGGCAAAGCACCTAATTTATTATATTAAGAGAATTATCTTTCAAGATTACAATTAAATCACCAAGCAACTATCATTTTTTGACTTTTTAGAAAAATTCTCCCTAACTGCTCTCTTGTTCTAGATGCTATTATTGTACACATTCCTCATTATTTTAAATTATGCCCCATTAAAGGTACTTGCATATTTGCATCATGTATTTCGTGGTTTAAACTCACTTTGTGAGTTAACAAGATATTATTATTCATTTCACCTTTAGAAAGTTCACAGATTGCTAACCCACCTGTCACCAAGCTTTGTGTTTATGCATCAGTCATTTCCCAACTGGGCCATTTCACAGTCTCCTAAATAGCCCTTTTCATTCATCTATTACGTGCTTACAATTCACTCAAAGTTTACAAGGTGCTTGTTTCCATCCCCTAAAGTTCCTGTTTCCACTCTTCCTCTGGCCATAATGACTTTCTTCTTTACATAAGAGTTACCTTTAAAACTAAGGTAGACTCTTCTTATTTTGTTTCTATTGCATAGTACCAAACAAAGAAAAAAAGCTATTCTATTCAATTATGGGGATAACGGCTCTCCGATCTCCTCTTTACAAAAAAACAGATTCAGGTTATCCTAGTTTAACTTCTTATTCTCCAACGACTTCTAAGAGGAGGCATTCCCAGGAGCCTTAAGCAGGAAGAAAAAAAAGAGGAAGTCAATCAATTGCAAAAAATTAGACAGTTTTTGCCTACAAGCAACCCACATCTGGGAACCTGCAGCTGGGAGGAGCAGTAGTCTACACGTTAGCTGTAATGAGCAAGAATATTTGGGGCACAGAAAGCCCACGCCATCCTCACTGAAACTGGAGCTGGCCTGGAAAGACTTGAGAGGGGCTCAGATACTGGAGTAAAGGCATCAGGGACAAACCCTGCCTCATGACAATTCTTCCTATCAGTAGAAGATCCCTTTGCACTGCTTTGCCAGACATAAAAAATATCTTATCACCAATGCACTCACCTCTGCCCACTCACCTCTGCCCCATACATCATCCGCAATAGAACGAATCAAATTACAGACGTGGAGTGTAGCTGCCCCAGACAGAGACACATCCTGATCTCCTTTAGTCAGGCTTTGCAGGCCAGCCTTCCAAGCCCCAGCTCAGTAGGAAGTGAGGACCTTACTCATTAGACTGAGGTGTGCATTGCAGGATGTTGAAAGCATGCGTTTCCAGCACTCTCTAGCTGGTAACTCTACCATTATACTAGAGTGGGAGAATTCAGGTAAGATACGCGGATATTCTCAGGGTGCATCATTGCTTTGCTATTCCTTGTGAATTATTTTCCCCTGACAGGGTAGATGGGGTAACAATGGGAAGTCAGAGAGCTAACATTTGCAAGCTAACTTCTCTGCATGTGCCAGACGCTGTATAAGCTCTTTAAATGTGCTCTTCACAACCAGCACATTTGCTATTTCCACTATAGAGAAGAAAAAAATGAGTTCCAGGGAGAGGCACACAGCCAGTAAGTGGAGAGATTCCAAAACTAAATTCAGAGCCTAAACATACCACATACACACCAAAAAGACAGGGATTGGGATGAACATCGTCATCAAGGACAGCTTCTCCCAGAACTCCCATCTCTCTTTCCCACATACAATTAGTGCTACAGATTCCACTTTCCAGGTGCATTTCATCCTGCTCTCTTCCTGGACATTCTAGTGGCCACAACTCTAGTTTAGGCCCCTTTCTTTCTATACCACCTCCAAAGTCGCCCATCGCCTTTCCTTGTCTGTTACTCCTGAGCATTGCCTACAGTGAAATGCAGCCTCCGATGACTAACCTATAAGGCCCTCTAGGATCTGCTCTCTGCTCACCTGTGCCACCTAATTTTCTTCTACACACCCTTCAATCCATTCAGGATAAACTGGTTCCTGTCTTCCCATCATGCCTCTGCTAAGCCAGCCCTTCCACCTCCTTCCATACCTGAAAACCTAATCTATCCTTTAAATTTTTACTCAAATAGCACTTCCTCTTGAAGCCAAACTGTCTCTCCAACCCGACTCTATCTTTTCTGTGAGAGAATAAGCTTCTTGAGGGTCAATTCATATCTTATTCAACATAAGCACCCAGTCACGTTCTGGGCCAAGGTTCAATAACTAACCAGAGGCATAACCCAGTTGATGACTCCTTTAGCGATATCCTTTTCAATAAGCATGTTGCTTGGGGCGTTGCTGGAATCACAACAGGGTTTCAAGCTGTTCTCTTGTGCTAGTCACGGCCAAAGCAAACTGTATCCTCGACCGTGTGTACTTCTAATACATGGGTGGGACCTCTTATCCCACCTTTGGATTGTCTGTGACACATTAGCTTGTGGAGTTCTGAAGTCTGAGGATTTTATTTGGAGGATTTGATCAACAGAAGTGTGAGATGACAAAAACGATCAACCAAATAACATTTTCTTACCAAAAAAAAAAAAATGTTAATGATGTTGGTTCATGTGCAAATTTTTATTAGTTCTCTGGTGGCCAATCTGCCCACAGAACAGACTCCCTAATTGAACTGAATTGCCCTACTTACCAGGCTTCATCTCACATTTGGCAAGAAAATTTCAAAAATACCATTTTACATATCAGGCTCTTCATTCCAATAAATATACCTTCCAACGAACTACTCTGGACATAGTTTCAAGTTTCTGGAGAACTACATTGGGTACTTATTTCCAAACTGGTGGGCATGTTTCATTTCAGAGTGAAAAACAGGGAAGTTATTGAGCAAGAATCTGAACTGACCTAGGGAAAAAGCAGGAAGAGGTATAGTTTTGGGTGGGAGAAAAATATTCTCTATCTCATGTGAATAACCTGAGTCAGAATTTTTTTAATAAGGAAGTATACTTCCTTTTCCTTTGCTACCCACCACCCACAGGCACCTAATCGCCCACTCTGGTCAATTTTTATTTCCAAAATACTTCTAAAATCTAATGGTCCTTTCCCTGCAGCCCAGGTACCAATATTCAGACCCTCATCAGCCCTCACCTGGATTAATTTTTCCCCTATTTTTTTTTTAAAAACCATCATTCAGTGCTTCTCAAACTGTCGGATGTACAAGAATTACCTGGGACATTTATGTAAGTGCAGCCTATTCAACATGATGACAAGGATGAAGACCTTTATGATGATCCAATTCCACTTAATAAATAGTAAGTACATCTTGTTTTCCTTAGGATTTCATTAATAGCATTTTCTTTTCTCTAGCTTACTTTATTGTAAGAATACAGCATATATTACATGTAGCATAAAAAATATGTGTTAATCCACTGTTTATATTATTGGTGAGGCTTTCGTTCAACAGTACACTATTAGTAGTTAAGTGTTTGTGGAGTCAAAAGCTATAGGTAGATTTTCAACTATATGGGGGCTCAGTCCCCCTAACCCCCATGTTGTTCAAGAATCAACTGTACTTACTCATCTGTTTTTCTACCACACCATGACCTCTTTTCATGTAAGCATCAGCATGCATTAGTTTTTGCCTGGCTTCCTATATAGGAAGTACTCAATAAATAATGTGTACTTGAATTTATTCTCAGATGCTATCACATCCCATACAACTGGTGCCCTTATCCCATAAACCAAGTTAGGATTTAACAAAACTGGTCCCAGGACCTCCTGACTCCCTTAAAAGGAATAGAAATCAGTTCTTAATTCGCCATCCCACTTGTAAATGAAGCAAGTAAATAGAATTATTTTAAGAGACCTAGAGTAGGATTTTAAAGCAAGCGAGAGGAATGAAGAAAATCAAAAATCTAAATACAGAATAAATTTCCGTCAACCATATAGCTTTTTAGAGGCACAGGCTTTAGAGACAGACTGAGAAAGTTGGAATCCCAGCTCTTCCATCCACAGGCTGTGTAATTTTGAGCAGGCTGCATAAATTCTCTGTGCCTCGGTTACCTAATAGAGGACAAAGAATATCCCCTAGGGTTGTTAAAACATGTAAAACAGTAGAGCACATATTGGCAAAGTTTTTCTGTAAAGTGCCAGAAAGTACATATTTTAGGACTTGCAAGACAGTCAGTCTCTCTCTCAACTACTCAAAAGGAAAAGCAGCTATAGATAATATGTAAACAAATGGGCATGGTTGTATTCCAATAAAACTTTATTTACAAAAACAGGCAGGGGGCTGGATCTGGCCAGAGGGCTGTAGTTTGCTGATCCTAGCAGGTGACCAGTGCTTAGCACATATTAAACTTAATAACATTGTAGCTGTTATAATTTTCCTTGGAGAAATCTGCTTTCTGGTGAATAACTCAAGCTGCAACCTTTTATGCAACCTTTAGTCATGTTCCCACTATAATGAGAACACATCTTGCCTATTTGTATTCATTGGAATCAACACAAAATGAGCTGCCATCTGAGACTCACTACCTCAAAAGATTCCTCGCTATTCCTCATTTATATTTGTCATCAGAAATAAAACAAGCAGGGTATTGTCTGGGATGATATAGCTTCTCCTGTAATTTCGACCATTCTGAAGTACAAAACTTAATTTGAAAAACCAGTAAGACATGATAATGGCAAATGCACCAGTAGCAGCAGCCTGACTGATTGAATGATTTTGTTCATTTGAAATCGTTTCTATTAAACGATGAACTGTTAATTAATAATTGTGTTAAATTAAATCCAGACAACACTCAATGAAACCACAGCACTAAACTGCTGAACATGGAATAAATCACTCCCTTTCTTCCCTCCAGTATCGAATTTCTACTTATACTGTAGTACCAAAAAAAAAAATTCCCAACTTTCAGAAATATTTAGAGATTTCTGACAAGCAAGTCATGGCATCAGTGCCACAACTCAGGAAATTTACGGTTGGCCTGGGGGTGAGACAAACAGCTAGATACCCTCGTTGCGGTGTTTGTACATTATAGGTACAATGACTAAACCACTTCTGATATTTGCTCCAGGAGCTAAAAAATACATATATTTTTTTAAATGAACTTCAAGAAGCCACACCTGCTTCCTTTTTATAGCAACTTTTACAAGCAAAAATGTTTTTTGCAGGATTTGTCTAGAAGAAGTTGCTGCTCTCCTCTGCCCATACAGTCTCCAGCTTATTAGAGCCTCTGAATGCCTGTCTTCATCTGCAGGGCCTGGACCCACAGCAACTCAGCTGCTGCAACCCAGAACAAGACAGAAAATTCTCAGTAATGCTCTCAGACACTCCCATGTGCCTCCACTCTCCCTCTCATTTCTTCCCTATCTGCTCAACCCCAATACACTCTGGTTGCTTTAACCCTTGTCACGAACACCTTTCAGCCAGTCGCTTCTTGCAGTGGAGCCTATCTAGTCTCCTGGCTCTCAGGCTCACCCGATCGTTGATTTCCATGCTTGCCCAGGTACCTCAACCGACAATATAGAAAAAGAGGTGGGGAGGGCCTTCTCTCACCTTAGAGCAACTTCTCCTTCTTTGAAGAGGTATCATCTTTGTGGAGTGCCTGGTTTCATCCCCACCCTGAGCTAAGCCCCTCATCTATGCCCCACATTCAGACTCAACTGCAGAATAAGATTATCCTTTGGATGGATGCTTTACCAAATCCCCACTGGCAGTGAATTCCTGCAAAACGCTA
The DNA here is from genome assembly GCF_000956105.1 of Propithecus coquereli. Taxonomy (NCBI): domain Eukaryota; kingdom Metazoa; phylum Chordata; class Mammalia; order Primates; family Indriidae; genus Propithecus; species Propithecus coquereli. The sequence goes on from NW_012155285.1 coordinate 2,682,677, forward strand.
GGTTGGAAGTGTTTGTACAATTTTCAGGTCTAGTCCTATAGGTGCCAGCTTCTCCACTCTCTGGCAGTGTAAACAGTAACTTGCTGCTTTCATGCTATTATTCTTTGCTTCCAATCCTTTAAAATGTTTTGTCAGCCCGAGCTTTGCTTCTACATGGATGGAATGTCAAAATGTGCAGATTCAGATCTAATTCTGAACCGTTTGGATAAATCCCACATGCTTGCTGACAAATTTGACTCACTTTTTAAATGGATGGATGTTTTTCTTCCCCTCTAACAAATTAGACTTTGTTCATTTTGTTCATTTGGGTGTGTATGTTATGTGGGGCAGGTGGGCGTTAGAAGCGAATGTCACTTTCAAAGTAAAAAATACTTAGAAAAGTATAACTCTTGATATTAAGAAAATGATCCTTCTCTCTGAACAAGTTAGCTCTAATTAGGCAATCCCTGCTAATATGTACGTGGAGAAACGTTCTCTCACCCAACAGATTCATTTTCCCTTCCCTGGTTTCTTGGAGAGGTGAATGGATCTTTGTCCCCACTGCTCCATAGGAGGCTCTGGTCTTAGAATTCTCCCTTCAACAGATCTAATGCCATAGTGTCCCTCTGTCCTAAGGGTGGAGCATACCTTAGAGAGTATCCTGCTCACAGAAGGCTCATCTCCAGTACCCAGGTACACTCTCAAGACTCCAAGTTCCTGCCCGGGCACAGCCGCCCATTGGCAAGGGTGCTACAGCTCAGGCAAGTTCCAACTGATACTAAATCCAATGGGAAAACACTTGTAACCACATCAGTCTTAACAGGACCATTGACTCAACCAACTTTAATAGGCATGCAAATCACCTTGTTAAATCACAGATTCTGATTCAATAGGTCAGGGGCAGGTTCCAAATTCTGCATTTCTAACCAGCTCTCAGGAGACATCCAAGCTCTGGGTCTGCAGACTGTGTTTTGGGCAATAAGAACTTAAATCATCCTATATACAACAATATCACAACTAGACATTAGCAAGGTAAAAATCCTAGATAAGTCTTCAAAACAGAATCTCCTCTGTTTTAAATAGACTCTCTAGCTAGGAACCAGAGGTCCAGGTAACTGAGAATATCTGTAACTGGCATAAACTCCAAAGAAAATTTCTGACTCTGCCTCTTTTCCCAAAAAGATCCATAACAGGAAATTATTGTGTTCTCACCTCAGTGAAGTGTCTATTGGAAGACTGCTTGTCTTGATCCTTCCAACAGAGCTAAACAGAGAAGGTGTTCTGATCCCCTTCTCCTTCCAGGATGACTCCACTAGAATGGAGCAAGCCCCCCTTCTCCTCGCTCAGAGGCACCACCTACCACCTGCACCAATGGCTCAAATGGGCAAGCATTGTCTCACGGTATCTATCCCTAACACTAGTGGTTTCCTGTGGCAGAGATACCAATGGCTATTCGCACAGAATATTGGTGGGTTTCTCACCTTCTCAAACAGTTTGAACATATTCCAGATCTATGGTGACCAGACATCTTGAGAAATATTCTCCTACCACCTTTAGAAAAGAATTCATGGCTATCACTACAAAACCCCTGGGGATAATTAAATGGCTCTTCTAGTAATGATGATAACAATAGCTTCCATTATTTTATACTTTCAATGGGCCAGAACTGTCCTAAGAATCTTATAGACTTTACGTGAATTATAACAAATCCTAATAAGGTAAGACCATCTCTATTTCATAGCTAGGACAACTGAGGACACTGAGAGATAAAGCAATTTGCCAACATAGCTGGTAACTGACAGAACCTGAGTTTGAGATCAAGTCTGGCTAATTCTGAAACTGTACTCTGAACTTCTATGCTGTGTCTTCAATGCTCTCGTCATTGTTTGGAGAAAAAGGTGTAATCCGCACTGCCCCAAATCACCTGGCCAGCTCCATTTTGTTGTATCCTGGAAAAGAAAACTAATTCATAAAATTTTCCTATGTTCAAAGCATACATTCAAACATACAGAGATAACAGATCATTGCCCTAAAAGTGAAAAAAATGTGTTTTACTATGAAATATATTCCTATTGTCTCATTCCACTTGGAAAAAATCAAAATATACTTAGGTTTTATTATGATTCTTGAAATTCAACTTTTCACATTAGTAGGGTATTTCTACCCTCAATCCCTATTTTATAAATTCATTTATTCATTCATTTATTAATAGAATAGGCTATGCTTAAATGGAGGTCCAGGAATCTAGAATTTTACATTCTTGATTTAATACTCTATCCTGTGTTTCCAAATCCTTTTCAAACATAATGTGATAGCCACTTATTTGACTTTAACCATTACATTCCCAAGAGGCCTTTCATGTGTCCAGGCACTGAGCCAGTTATGAGAACCCAAAGGAGAATAGGCACAGCACCAGCTCTAGCATTTTGCAGTCATTCTTGTACACTCCCCCACCAGACACACAATGTAAATATATCCTTTTTGTAAGCTAAAATAAGCCGAAATCAAATTCGTTAAAGTGTTTGTGGACTTCACAGAGTTTCTTAAATCATTGGAAGTCCCTGGGGAAGCAAAACACATTCAGGAAGTTATTCACTGACAGCCTGGTGTACACAAGCCAACCCTCATGACTCCTCGTTCCTTTCTTCCTCCATTCTACCCAAAGGATCGTCTCTCTTTTTCTGTATCAATACTGGCGATAATTCTGGTGCCTCCCAGCACTCAGAGTATTACAAAAAAATGTGGAACCAGAGCATGGAAAATTGAAATCATATTTTTCAAATTGGTAGCAGAAATAACTCTAAGATCTCCCCCAAAGCTCTTTTTTTCCCTCCTCACTATGCTAATCTTTTCTTATACATGTTTTTTTAAAGCTATGAAGACCACATTCTAGTTAAACAGTTAAATGAGAGAGTATCATCGACCTTCAGGGACTTCTATAGTATATCAACGTCAAATTCCACCCTCTAGACAAATCTACACTAACTCGAATGCTCCTTTTTCCTCTTACTACCTCCACCTCTATCATCCACTTCCACAATCATCCTCTCAAAACAAACAAAACTCTATCATTTCGCTTCCTTTAGAAATCTTTTGAAACCAGCACTTTTTTCTCTAACAATCTTTTCCTACCTGCTTCACTCACTAATTCTATAATCCCCATATCATTGACTATGATTTGGGATTATTTTTAAGTACTTATTCCAAATCTCTTCACCTATGTTGCAAACGTTCTGCATTCAACACGTCGTAAATACAATTATTTTCTCTCCCCATCCCATTCCCTCTCTGGTATTTTTCCCTTCTATAGACACCATTATCCACACTGTTTCCTAAGCAAATGCTCCCAAGTCATTCTTGACTCTTCTGCCTTCATGTAACCAATTGCCAAGAACTCCTATGTTTTAAAATATTTTCGACCTAAATTCTCATCTCCACTTCTATTGTCATTCCTTAATTCAGGCTCTCATAAATTGTAATTTTTTTATAAAGCTCTCTAGCCGGTCTGCCAGCCTTTCATTGTGATCCTCATTCCCACCCAGACAATCCACCCTCCACACTGCCACCAAATGGGTCTTCCGTCACCCGCCTAAAATCCTAAATGGTCTCCCTGTCACCTTCAGGGTAAAATTTGAATAGCTGCATGAGCATCAAGGCCCTTGGGGTATGATCTGGCTCTTGCTGGACTAATCATTTCCAGCCTCACTTCTGACCATCACCACCCACCTTATTAATAATAAGAGCAATTGCTAATATACAGGGGCTTCTTCCTCTATTAAAGGCATAGTGCTGAGCGACTTAGTGGACATTATCTCATCTAAGCCTCATAACAACCTGTGATACTATTGTTACCAGCCCCATTTCACATGCTTGCCAAAGAGCACAGAGCAGCGCTGCAAACCCAGGCAATCTGACCCTGTGCTTTAAACCTGTGTCCTCCTCCATCCGAGATGCCACACTCTTTCACACCTCTCTAAATTATGCATCTGCCCAAAAGTCTCTGTTCTAATGACAATTCTGCCTTTTTTCTACAGACTTTGGTAAGCACTTCCAAGCCCTGGGCAGAGTTCTTACTTTTCTTGCTTTAATCATACAGCACGTTTTATGACATCTGTTTACTATTTAGCATTTATCTAAAACCGATGACACACATCAACTCATTCCTCATCCCCGACCCCAACTCTCAAGAAAAGTGAAAGAAGTGGAGATTAGTGGAGAGAAGGAGTGGAGAGACCATCAGTGGCTTGAGAGGAGCCACTTTCTTCCTCTTTTCCCCATTCTCACTAGCAGTGACCAGAAAGACAGAATCAGGTTGAGGAGCAAAGCTTATGTTCATAGCGGAAAGGAGACAGATGGAACAGAGAGCATGAAGGACACCTGTCTAGGCCTTGAATTAAAAGAATTGCAATATGAATGGCCCTGCTCATCAGATCAGGAGAGAAGAACAAATAGACACTGAGTATAAGGCCTGTTTAGACCTAGTATTTACATGCCTTCCTCTTTCATCAGCTTTTGAAGGGCAAGGATCTGTGTTTTAAATCATTCCATCCATACATGTTTCTCTTTACCTGTAGACCGCAAAAGGTATTTGTTGAAAGAAAAAGAATGAAAAAAAGAAAGAACAAAGAAAACATACACAGATAGCTATTTTCACTAAATTCATTTCTTAAGCAATTATACCTTGGAATGCCCTAATATAACCACTATATTAGTAATTAGAACTTAATGAAAAAAAGCCACGGGGGTAAAATTATCACGGGAATTATTTTTGTCCTCAAATTCAGAGATAACAAGAGAGTTTTCCATTTAGGGATTTAAGGCAAAACTGATTTCCCTAGAGGGCTCCTTTGCAGAATCCCTGCCATTCTGGTGTGACTCTGCATTAGCATGAAAGGAGAATGACTGTGAGAACCAGAAACATCAACCAAAGAGTCATGGCCCCATACACGTGATCCCCCACCTAGATGAACCCCACAAACTACCCCTGGACCCTACGTTAAGAAATAATAATGACAATGATGTAATGAAATTAATTAAATAACACCCTAATAAATAACACTTTCCAACATTTTTCTTAATATCTCAGACTTAATAATGTTTGGCATCACAATAGGTTTTAACAAGAAAAGAAAGTTCCAGGGATGCTCATCCTAATAATATGCTTTAAATCTAATCTAATTCCATATATCCTATAATCTAATTCTGTTTGGCTATTGGAGTCTCCCAGCAAACCCTGGCTTGAGGAAACATGTACAAAATATAAAAATATAATATAAAGAGAAAATTGTGGCCACAATCAAATGTTAACAGCAGTAAGGAGGCAAATAAGTGAATCAATGTGTCCATGAGTGATGCTGTGTCCATCTTCCATCTTCATACCTCTTGATGGATTTCCAGCACAGCAGAAGACTTCCTCACTGTGGTTACAGTGTGCAGCCTGGATATAGGAGAAGAAAAATGCGATTTTACATTCATACACACACACACACACACACACACACACACACATAAAAATACACATATATGTATATCGTGTCAAACTTGATTGCCATGAGGATTATGTGCACAAGACTTGAATCAGAGAGAGAAAATAATAATTCAATCTAGAATATTCAAAGTCAAGAAATCCTTTCTTCAGCGCTTTCCAAAAGCAAGCCACTTGTTTATGGCATATTGCCCGTGCCACAGTGAGTTTCCTATTTTCTAGGACAAAATTCATTGCACACCTACCTACCACTCAACTGGGCCTTGTGATCCACCTACTGGGAGAACATTCTTTGGAAAGACAGCATTGCAAGCTAAGGTAGTCAGGGAAGGTTTTATTACAATAGCAATGCCAGAGTGTGGGGCTTTATTCTCCCTTTATCTTTACTAAAATACTAGGGATATAAAATGCCTCCATCCTTCACTACATGCCTCCCGTGTCTTTTGAACATTTAATTCTTCTCTATCTGAGATTGGCCCAGCATCTAAAGTCTCCTTCCCCTGTCACTGACTATGGGTGGCCTCATCAGTCTCTATGTAAACAGGGTCAAACATCTATGACTCCAAGGGCTGCACTACCAATGTTTTCCTTTCTCAGCCTCTGGTTCACCAACTTGCAACAATGGCTATGCATGAGAATCACCTGAGAGACGTAAACAGTCAAACAACTGAAGCTGAGGCCCAATCCACAACAATTAAAGCCAAAGCTCTGCAGGTGGCACCAGGTAGCCATAGTTTTTCAAAGTCTCCAGGTGTCTTCACTACATAGCCAGGGTGGAGAAGCGCAGTTTACAAAATTCAGGCGACTACATTTGGATACCCAGCTGTGGGCAATAATAACTTTGCAAAAAGGGCTCTTGGCCACATTTTTTCCTTTTATCAGCTTCTACCAAAATCTCAGGGGACTCAATTCAGGGGACAAAAATGGGTTTAACTTCTAATGATCATCTGTCATGGAATTAGAGTTAAAAAAAAACTTTTAATGTTCTGTTAAAATTATTCAAAATTTATTTCCACAATCTCATGTTCAATACATTAGCTTTATTATTCAGATTCAAAATATTTTCCAAGAGGGTCCCCCCTTATATGAAAATACATTTCAGAGCTTAGGAAAAGAAAGAACAAGGATATTAATTAATCTAGTTTAATTCAATGCAATTGTTCTGGTAGTACGTTAACCACTCTGGACTGGCTTTGGACCACTTAACCTCACTCTGCAGGCCTCCATATTACTCACCTGCTTAGCTTCTTAGCAACAACAAAGATAAACATCTTTTTTTTTGTAAAGATAAAAAAATCTCTGGTGGCCACCTTCTACCCTTCTGCTCTTCTCTGAAATATCCCCTTCTAAAATCTGCAACTCAACACCTCTTCAGCATTCCTTCTCTCAAGATGCTTCAACCTCTAGAACTCAAGGGGTCCTGGCTGCGGCAGCATTACTGCCTGCTTTTCCCACCGAAAGCTGACACTCTAGAGTAAGGAAATAGCCCTTGTCCTCCTCCGGCAAAGCAATTGCTGTATTTTCTATAAACGGCTAATGGGAACAAGTGAACTGAGCTGTCTCTTGCCTGGCTGATTTTCCCAAAGGTTTGCGGCCCTAAGTCACTTTCTTCCACATAAATTTCCCTCTTCCAATTGTTGAGTGTTGAATATTTATGGGCTTCTAACAGTCATGAGTGAATGTGCAGAACGCAGAGCCAGTCTGAGGCAAAATTATGAGGCAGGTGGAATTTGCTTACAGCCATTCCTGTCAAATACCCATCCTTCAGATGAAGAAGTGTCCCATCACTTTCTCCCACAACTGCTCTATTAAAATGATTCTCCCTACCTGCATTCATAATAAAATATCAACACCTGATGAGGGCATAGTGTTACTACTTCTAAAATAAATGCATTTTAGCATTTGGATTTAATTATTCAATTTAACAGCAAAGGCATTAACCACCAACAATATAAAAAAATGGCTAACAATTGCCACCTACACCTTTTTACACATCCATTTTGCTTAATGCTTACAGCTTCAGGAGATGAGTATTGTTATCAGCTGATTCCAATCCTAGGCTCTAAGTAGTTATTTTACCCAAAATTATAGAGTTATTGTAAACGGCAGAGTCCTGAGCACTGGCCTTCTATCTCCAAATTGTTTGTCTCTACCCCTATTCCACAGCCACAATGACCATACCACCTTTTATTTGTGCCTTTTTATTGTATTTTTCATTTGATCCCTGGTAAGGAACCTAAAGTTCAAAACATTTGCCACTTGCTTAAGTACAATGAAAAAACAAGACAAAACCCACATCTTCCCATAGCTAGTTCTACCTTTTTGTCTACTGTCCTCTACTTACTCAAGGAAAGAAGTATTGAAAAATATCTAGACCTCAAGGGAATAAGAATTAAAAGGCTCATACCAGGGCCTTCTTAATGCCCCTCACCTCAGACCATGAATTCAGGTGCCTGTTCCACTTTTTACCACTGAGATTGTCCCTGAGTAGACACAGAAGACCACCAATCATCCTGGACTCTCTACTCACCCTGAGCATTTTGGGCCTTTGGGAAAGATGGTGCTGTATTCCCAAACTCTCTTGTTCATTGAGTAGCAAGAACAGTATAAATGAAGGAATACATATTTTAAAACCCAATAGATCTGAGTTTAAATCCCTACTCTGCTACTTTCTGGCTGTGTAAACATGGGCAGCTTCTTTACCCTTAACCTCACTTGAACCTCAGTTTCCTCATCTGACAAAGAAAAAGAATAACATGAGGCTCTTGTGAAAATAAAATAGAAGGAACTGGCACAGAGCAAAAATGTTTTATCCCTTCTTCCTTTCCTCTGCCTGCCCAACTCCTATGCTCTTAGCTAGTGATGGTGATGTCCCAGACGAGAGGATCATTCTTTTGTGAGAACTTAATTTTGGATCAATGCCATGTGAAGCAGTACACTTGCAACAAAACAGATTTGAGCCCAGATAAGGAAGGTAATGGCCATTGATACACAGTAGTTTCTCAAATGGACATAGCTCTATATGTTAGTTGCCCCAGAATCAAAAACAGAATCACTTTTCTCACTATCTATCCATCCATACAATCCTTACATATCTGATTACTTGATTGCTGGAATTTTGATGAACAGAAAATAAAATTCTTGGCTGGGTGCAGTGGTTCATGCCTGTAATCCTAGCACTCTGGGAGGCTGAGGCGGGAGGATTCTTTGAGCTCAGGAGTTCAAGACCAGCTTGAGCAAGAGCAAGACCCCGTCTCTACTAAAAATAGAAAGAAATTAGCTGGACAACTAAAAATATGTAGAAAAAAATTAGCTGGGTACGGTGGCGCATGCCTGTAGTCCCAACTACTTGGGAGGCTGAGGAAGAAGGATCGCTCGAGCCCAGGAGTTTGAGGTTTCCGTGAGCTAAGTCAATGCCACAGCATTCTAGCCCAGGCAACAAAGTGAGACTCTGTCAGAAAGAAAGAAAAAGAAAGAAAGAAAGAGAGAGAGAGAGAAAGAAAGAGAGAAAGAGAGGAAGAAAGAGAGGAAGGAAGGAAGGAAAGAAGGAAGGAAGGAAGGAAAGAAAGAAAGAAAGAAAGAAAGAAAGAAAGAAAGAAAGAATTTCCTTACACTACTCCTAGGTGATGGGCTTTAACCCTAAGAAGACAGCACATCCGAATGACTTGAACACCACAACATTTTGCAAACAAAGAGAATGTTAATTCATTTCTGGCTTCTGAAATGTTACCTGAAGTCTTCCAAAGACTTCTTCTTGGTTGCTTTCAAACCACTAGTTCGGCAACAGGCAAATTTGTAATCAATGACCTGGTAGATGATCGGATTGTACATTGCTGCTGATTTTGCAAGTAGGGTTGGAACCACAGAGAGCTGGATGGGGATGGAGTCTGGCCTTCCAAAAGCTGACCACACAGAGACCACTGCGTAAGGAATCCAGGCAATCAGGAAGCCGGCACAAATCAACATCGCCACCTGATGAGAAAAGGCAACAGAGAACAGCGTCAAGAAACCTGGTAAAGGACGGAGCCTGAAATAACGGGGGTGAAGGAGCAGGTCACCTCTTCACACCCACAACGGTCTATTATTTATCTTGTCCATAGGAATCACTTCATATGGACTCCCGAGAAGTTCATCAGAGGAAGTGATTACAATTTTTTACTTCATTTACCACATCTTACCCATTCTCCACTCTAGAATTTGAATGTTCCCTAAGATCCAAAGTATAACTCCAGAATAGCTGTCAGATTGTGCTTACATTGGGCAAGAAATCATAACAAAACAATATCAGTACTCCTGAGCTTTCCAGACTTCTCAATCCACATTCACTTAAAAACTTGATGGAAAATATGTTCACCTTGATGAAATTTTAAAGCATCCATATTTGCCTCAGGAAACTTGGAAACTCTGTCCTGGTTTGAAATTCTAATATTCATCTTCAGAGGTTTCTATTAAATGTTATTTCTTTTGGCTTAAGTTTTCCTCAAGTTTGGGGCTCAGATAGTGGAAATTCACTAGGTATAAAGTAAAATACAGTCATCAAGATTCAGCCAATGTGGCATAAAATGAGTTGTATAAAATGAGAATTTTCCAGAAAGCACTTTTCTCTCCCACAAAATTCTAATTACCTTAGGGGTCTCTTTACTTTCAGACCAAAGAATAATTAGAGATAGGGTCTTAAACAACCTCACAGGTCTCTTACCATCTGCAATTCAGTCCCTTTAATAATGTAGTCCTAATTAGTGCTGTGTAACCACCTACTTGACACATATATATCATCTCACTTCAATTTACAAACCCTTTTTAGCAAATCCTTTGTGCAAGACACTATGGCAAGTGCTGTGGGGAATATCGGTACACCACAGTGCCTGAGTTGTTTCCCTCTAGAATACAAATAACTGTACTACAAGGCTGAATGTGATTTAAGTGCCAGCTCAGAGGAGGACAAATTTCATCCTAGTGAGCAAATTGAGAAGAGTTTTATGGTGCATATGGCACATAACCTGCACCTTAGGAAGTAGAAATAAAGGAATAGCAGTGAGACTAGCCTAAGCAAAGGCTTACACAGGAATGTGGGAGTTTGTATAGGAACTAGTGACCAACCCACTTTGGTATGAGAAAGCAACAAAGGGACATGGGCTGGAAAGAAAGATAACATCCCCTAAGACAGAGCAAGATGGCGGACTAGAGACATTGCTTGCCGGACTGTCCCAGAGAGAAGGAAGGGTTTCGGATAAGGGAGATAGGAGAGGGGACACAGCACAGGTGAATTTCAGTGAGAGAAGTGCTGGAGTCTTCTGGAGACCTCACAGAGGAAAGCTGTGAAGCAGAGAAGGAAGAGGATAAAGGAAAAAATAGATATCGATGGACTAAACCCAGGGCGGCTTAGAGCCCAGCAAAGGGATAGGGGGGATCTCTTTCTCCTTCTCACAAGCCTTTGGCGATCAATGGGCTACCAAGTTACTGGGAAGTTTTTCCACCCCCACAAACCCATACACTGTAGCAACCATGGAATTGTGGGGAGAACTTGCGTGAAGCCAGAGCTTGGACACACCCTGCAGGGTTCCCCTCCAAAGAGAGTGACATGAGAGGCTGGAGAGCCGGCTTTCTTCCATTCAGACTCTTATCTCTCCCCATCCCTCACCAACCCACTGCAAACAGGAGAGTAGTTTGAGTCAAGACTTTGGCGAGCAGTCCCCTCACCCCAGCTAGAGCATCCTACAGTCTGAAATTTCCACAGACTGGGACCCATGTCTCTCCCCTTGGGAGCCTGCAGGGGACCTAGGACACTCAGTCTGGGAGCTCTGTCCCCACTAGCATTTCACAGAGATGCACTCCAGTGGGTCAGACACACAGGCTGGATTCTGTGCCTTCAGGACTTGAGCAGGTCACTGGGCGACACGGGTGGAGGGAGAGGTTAGGAGCTGGACTTGGGAGGTGAGGGAGCCCATGTAGGCAGAACTGATGGGAGAAAACTATGGGAGTCCGAGACATGTTGAAATGGGGAAGCACCCATCGCCCCCACAAGAAAGCCCTCCTGTCAGAGTAGGACAAGTCCTAATCGGGAAAGATCCCAGACCATGCCACCATAGCAACGAAGTGCAGCATGTTCAGGGCCAGAGGCAGGGGCAATGCAAAAGGGGCAGAGCTCACTCCCCACAGTCTGGGAAGAGCAACCTCTCCCTCACAAGCAGTCTTTCTGGCTTAGAAAGCCAACCTTGACCCTCCTCCCAGCAGCTCCCCTAGCTGCCGACCTCAGAGGCCTGCTTTCCAGACTCCCACAACTTGACCAAGCCCAACCTCATCCCTCCACTCTGCTCTGCTGTGGGGCAGATTAAGCAACCCTCTGGGAGAAACAAGGCCACTCTCAAAGCCTGAGGCACTCAAGTGCTCCAACTAAGGGACTAGAGCTTACCACCGGCACAAAAGAACATCTCTGCAGTTCGCTTTCTCCTGCAAGCATCAACTACTGACAGGGAGAATAACACTATAACTCATCACAGCATCTACCAACTCAATCAAAGAAAGCATGGCTGAAAATTCTTATTTACAACGTCACCCACCATCTTGGAGATTAAGCTGGGAATCCCCATAAAATTCACATTGCTTTGAAGAGGGGAAGAGAGCAGGATAGAAGTGACCTAAGGGGACACTGCTTTGTAGGAGAGAAACAAAAGTTACAGGCAGCTCGATCTGCGAAGGGTCCCGTCCTCAAATGCAAACCTCAGGACTGATCAGGGATCTGCTCAGAGTCTGTGCAGAGACATTCCACTGGAGAGCAAGTGCAGCAGAGAGCTGGTGCCTGCCTAATCCCTGGTTTCTGCAACTGATGCCATGCTGATCATTCTGGTCCATGGAGCCAAGTCTGCATGGGACCCTGTCTCCCAGCAATAGCCTTTGCATCAGCCCCCACCCCCGAGCCAGAGAGGGAACAGATGCTCCCCTGTGTAGTGCCCTGTGACAGGATGCTGAGCACATCTCCCTGGCATCAGAGCCAAACAGAGCAGGAGCCCCGGATGCCACAGGTACAACTTGGGAAGCCTGGGGCAACTGCATCAGTGGGTTCTAGCTATGGGGGGGGGGGAACCAGGGCTGAACAGCAGTGCCGGCCAACCTACGCAAACCCTAGGCCATTGAGACTACATGATAGGACATCAACAGTCCCCATGCTGGTGGAACAGCCCCCCATAAAGAGAGGCTCTGACCCTTAAATCCCCAGAGACATCTCTGAAGCTCTTGCTATGCCTGAGTCCAAGGCTCTGCCTCTATAGCTCCAGGGCCCCCACCGGGCCTGTGACTCCACCCTAGAGACTTCAGAATTATGCCTGGAACCAAGCTCCCACTACTGAGTCCCCACCACTACTGCTGGGCCAGTGGAACCTCCCCAAGGTCCAACACTTCACTCAGGACTTCCAAGCCCTGAGCAGCCGTCACTCTTGGACTTGGTTTGAGAGAGTCCCCAGCCAAGGACAACTGGTCTCCTGCAATCCAATTAACACAAAGCTGAGAGAAGGGAAGCCAGATGAGAAGAAACCTGCAAAAGAATCCTTGCAACATGAAAAAACAAAATAGTTTGACACCCTAGGGGAACAAAACAGCTACCATAGTAGACCTCGCCCACAAGGAAATTGCCAAAATGACAGAAATGAAATTCGGAATGTAGAGGGCAAATAAGATGAATGGAACTGAAGAGAAAGTTGAAAACCAACAAAAGAGGCCAAAAAATATTTCAGGAAATCAATGAAAAAAATGAAAAAGTCACTAGAGAGCTAGAAAACATAAGAAAGGATATAACAGAACTTAAAGAAATGAAGGAGTCATTTAGGAATTTCAAAATGCAGCAGAAAAAGCTTTAACAACAGGCTAAACCAAGGAGAAGAAAGAATCTCAGAGCTTGAAGAAAAGGCTCTCAAGATAACTCAGTCATTCAAAGACGCAGAGAAGAGTATAAAGAAGTCTGAGCAATCACTGAGAGAGATATGGGAATATGTGAAGCTAACTAACATACAAATTATAGATACCCCTGAGGGAGAAGAAGAAAGACCTAAAGCATGGAAAACCTATTTGAGGAAATTATTGAGGAAAACTTCCCTGGTATCACTAGAAGTTCAGACATACAGATACAAGATGGATATTAAACACCAGAAGATTCATAGCAAATAGGTTATCTCCAAGACACACAGTAATCGATTTGGCCAAAGTCAAAAGAAAGGAGAAAATTGTTTAAGCAGCAAGATGAAAGTATCAAATAACCTACAAAGGAAAATCCATCAGACTAACTGCAGACTTCTCAGTGGAAGCATTACAAGCTAGAGGGGATTTGGGCCCCGTCTTCAATTGCCTTAAACAGAACAACTGCCAGCCTAAAATTTTCTATCCTGCAAAACTAGGTTTCACAATCGATGGAGAAATTAAGTCCTTTCCAGACAAGCAAGCATTGAGGGAATCTGCCATGACCAGACCTGCCCTCCATGAAATATTCAGGACAGCACTATACACAAAATGTGTATGTTATATCAGTATAACATATACCCATCAGTGGAAATTCACCTAAAAAAAAAAACAAAAAAACTCCAAAACTTACAACTCCTATAAAAACAATAGAACAAGAGGTAAAATAAAGCAATAAGGGACCACCCAACAGGATGAACAGACCAGCATCCCACATATCAATGCTACCAATGAATGTTAACAGACAGAATGCACCTCTCAAAAGACATAGGCTGGCTGAATGGATGAAAAAATACAACCCAAGTATCACTGTAACCAGGAAACACATCTAAATGACAAGGATGCATACAGACTCAATGCAAAAGGATGTAAAAAAACATTACACAGAAATGGAAATCAAAAGAGAGCAGGAGTAGCTATTCTCATAACAGATAAAACTGATGTGAAGCCAACAAAGGTAAAGAATGACAGAGAGGGTCATTACATAATGGTAAAGAGAGCTATCCAATAAGAAGATGTAACAATCCTAAATATATATGCACTCAACACAGGAGCTCCCAATACATAAAGCAAATTTTACTAGAGCTAAGGAAACAATTAAATAGCACCATCATAATTGCCAGGGACCTCAACACCCAACTGTCAGAGTTCAACAAGTCATCAAAGCAAAAAATAAAGAAACAATGGACTTAAACCAAATTCTAAATCAAATGGACCTAACAGACATTTACATAACATTCTACCCCAAAACTATAGAATATACATTTTTCTCAGTAGCACATGGGAAATTCTCTAAGATTGATTATATCTTATGCAAGCGGTACACCTTTTTAGCACCAAAGATCAGTTTCCTGGAAGACAATTTTTCCACAAATGGGGGGATATGGGGGGAGGCGAAGCTCAGGTGGTGATGTTTGGAAGCCCAGTTCCTAACAGGCCATGAACCAGTACTGGGCAACAGCCCGGGAGTTGGGGACCACAGTCTTAGGCCACAAAACAGATCTCAACAAACTCAAAAAAGTGGAAATCATACCTTGTACCTTCTCAGACCACAGTGGAAAAAAACTAGAAATCAGTTACAAGAGAAACACTCAAACCTACACAAAGTCATAGAATTAAACAACCTGCTGCTGAATGATTATTGAATCAAGAATGAAATTAAGATAGAAATCAAAAAATTCTTTGAACTGAACAACAAAGGGGACACAAGCTATCAAAATCTTTGGGACACAGCAAAAGCATTCCTCAGGGGAAAATTCACAGCCTTAAATGCCTACATCAAAAAGAAAGATCACAAATTAACAACCTATTGTCACACTCAAGGAAGTAGGAAAAAAAAAGAACAAACCAAACCCAAAGCCAACAGAAGGAAAGTAATAATGAAGGTCAGGGCAGAACTAAATGAATTGGAAAAAAAAAATACAAAGATTAATGAAACAAAAGGTTGTTCCTTTGAAAAGATAAACAAAATTAATAGACCTCTTGCTCAACTAAGAACAGAAGAGAAAGGACCAAAATATGCTCAATCACAAATTGAAAATGTTGACATCACAACTGATAACACAGAAATGCAAAATATCATCCATGAATACTATGTAAATCTCTACATGCATAAACTAGAGAATACAGAGGAAATGGACAAGGTCCTGTAAACACACAACCTTGTAAGACTTAACCAGGAAGAAACAGAACTCTTGAACAGATGAATAATGAATAGTGAGATTGAAACAGTAATAAAAATCCTCTCAACAAAAAAAAGTACTGGACCAGATGGATTCACTGTTGAATACTATGAGACCTACAAAGAAGACCTGGTACCCATAATATAGAAATTATTCTATAATATCAAGAAGGAGAGGGAATACTACCCAAGTCATTCTAAGTTCATTCTACAAAGCCAGTATCATCTTGATACCAAAGCCAGGAAAGAACAAAGCAAAAAAAGAAAACTACAGAAAAATATCCCTTCTGAATATAGATGCAAAAATTCTCAATAAAATACTAGCAAACTGAATTCAACAGCACATCAAAAAAATAATCCACCAGGACCAAGTGTGCTTCATGCCAGAGATGCAAGGATGATTCAACATACAAAAATCAATAAATGTGATTCACCACAAAAACAAAAGCAAAAACAAAGATCATATGATCCTCTCAATAGATGCAGAAAAAGCATTCGACAAAATCCAGCACCCTTTCATGATAAAAAACCATCAACAAACTAGGCATAGAAGGAATGTATCCTAGATTAACAAAAGCCATGTATGACAAACCCACAGCCAACATCATACTGAATGGGGAAAAGTTGAAAGCGTTCCCCTAAGAACTGGAACAAGAAAAGGATGCCCTCTGTCACCATTTCTATTCAACGTAGTGCTGGACGTTCCTAGCCAGAGCAATCAGACAAGAGAAGACTATTCAGGGTAACCAAATCAAGAAAGAAGGGGCCAAACTATTGCTCTTCACCGATGATGTAATCTTGTGTCTAGAAAACCCCATAGATTCCACCAAGAGTCTCCTGGAATTAATAAATAAATTCAGCAAAGTCTCAGGATACAAAATCCATCTACACAAATCAGTAGCATTTCTACATACTAATAATAGTCAAGCTGAAAGTCAAATCAAAGACCTAATACCATTCACTGTAGCTACAAAGAAAATAAAATACCCAGGAATATACTTAACCAAGGAAGTAAAAGATCTCTGTCAGAAGAACTACAAAACTCTGAGGAAAGAAATCACAGAGGATACAAACAAATGGAAAAACATAGCATGCTCATCGATATATAGAATCAACATTGTTAAAATGTCCATTCTACTCAAAGTATGTTACACATTCAATACAATCCCCATCATATTACCAAAATCATACTTCACAGATCTAGAAAAAAATAATTCTACACTTTGTTTGGAACCAGAAAAGAGCCTGAATATCCAAAGCAATCTTAAACAAAAAGAACAGATCTGGAGGTATCACATTACCAGATTTCAAACCTATACTGCAAGACTATAGTAACCAAAACAGCATGGTATTGGCACACAAATAGAGACATAGACCAATGGAACAGAACGGAAAACCCAGTTATAAAACCATCTACCTACAATCAACTGATATTTGACAAAGCAGACCACAACATACATTGGAATAAAGAAGCCCTATTCAATAATGGTGCTCGGAAAATTGGATAGCCACATGCAGAAGATTGAAATGGAATCTCTATCTCTCACCACTCACAAAAATTAATTCAAGATGTATAAAAGACTTAAATCTAAAGCATGACACCATAAGAATTCTAGAGGAAAGTATAGGTAAAACTCTTCTAGATATCAGCCTAGGCAAAGAATTTATGACTAAAACCCCAATGGCAATCATGGCAACAACAAAAATTATTAATAATAAATGGGATTTGATTAAACTAAAAAGCTTCTGCACAGCTAAGAAAACAATCAATAGAACAAATAGACAATCTACAGAATGGGAGAAAATATTCACAAGCTACACATCAGATAAAGGACTAATAACCACAATTTACAAAAAACTCAATCAAGCAAATTAGCAAGAAAAAACAAACAACCCTATTAAAAAATGGGCAAAAGACATGAACAGAAGCTTCTCAAAAGAAGAAAGACAAATGGCCAATAAACATATGAAAATGCTCAATGTCACTAATCATCAGGGAAATGTAAATTAAAACCACAGTGAGGTATCACCTTACCCCTGTTCGAATGACATTTATGAAAAAGTCCAAAAACAATATATGCTGACATGGATGCAGATTGAAAGGAATGTTTATTATATACACTGTTGGTGGGACTGCAAGTTAGTACAACCTCTATGGAAAACAGTATGGAGATTCCTCAAAGAACTCAAAGTAGATCTACCATTCAATCCAACAATCCCACTATTGGGTATTTATGCGAAGGGAAAAAAGACTTTTCATCAAAAAGGCACCTGCATTCAAATGTTTATTGCAGAACAATTCACAATTGCAAAGATGTGGAATCAACCCAAGTGTCAATCAATTCATGAGAGGATTAATAAAGTGTGTGTGGTATATGTATACCATGGAGTACTAGTCAGCCAAAAAAGATGAATTAATATCTTTTGCAATAATCTGGATAGAACTGGAGACCATTCTCCTAAGTGAAATTTCTCAAGAATGGAAAAACAAACACCACATATACTTACTATTAAATTGGAGCTAACCAATGAGCACACATGTGCACAGAGGGAAGTAAAACTCAGTGGAAATCAACCACAGGGGGGGATGGAGGAGAGGAGGAGCAAAAATCTACCTAATAGGTACTATGAATCCTATATGGGTGACACGCACACCTTTAGGAGGAGCAAAAATCTACCTAATGGGTACTGTGAACCCTATATGGGTGACACGCACACCTTTAGCCAGGACTCAAGTATTACAAAAGTGATCCATGTAACCTAAAACACTTGTGCCCCCTTCATATTTTGAAATTAAAAAAATAAATAAATAAAATAATCAGAAAAAATATAATATCTCCATATTCAGGGTTTTGTATACCAGATTACTGAGTTTGCACTTAATTCTGTAATCTTCGAGATGGTAGTAGTGTTTTGAAAAGCAAACATGATGAGAGTGCTCCCTCAGATTAACCTGTAGAATAAAATGCAGCAAGAAGAAATAGGAAGTAGAAAGATCATTGTCTAGTCATTCAACCTGCAAGTATTATTGGGCATCTCCTATATGTTTTGTGTGGAGGATAAAGCAATAAACAAACTTGACACACTCCTGCCCACATAGAATTTCTACTCTTAAACAAGTTTGGTTAGGCAACAGTCTAAACAAGAAATAAGAGTGGTCTTAATTAGAGCACTGACACTGACAAATGAAATCAAATATTCAAATCAAATACAGAATATTCTTTCTGTAAAATAAATAAGGAAACTATATGCAAATCATCCCTCTGTCTGGTGGACATTTGTTTGGTTTTGTTTGTTTGTTTGTTTGCCTTTATTTTCATCTTCCCAATATCTTCTACCTCAGCATCCCTGTGTCTCTCTGTGTCCTCGGTTGTTTTATGCAGTTGACATCATAGGTATCACATGACCCAAGTCTGACCAATCAGAGGATGACATGCCTCTGGCTACCATAACAGGAACAGGGACCAGCACATGACACAAAAGATCTTGATCAGACCCATCTTTGGCATTTGATAAGGGAGTTCTAGGAAAAGTGGACCTTCCTTTTATCTCTGAGTTCCCTAAAACCTTAGGGAGGTGTAAGGACGGAGCTATCTGAGGCCAAGCATCACTTCCTCTTTCTCCCATCCCCTAGTTTAAGAAGTAAAACGACAATTCCAACATCAGGGTCATGACAAGTTATGTTGAGGATCAATGATAAGGAATGAGACACAAAATGTTTTATTAAACATTGTTGTTAAAGCAACAATATTAGTGAATGATTTTTTGTTTTAGAAGTTTGGATGTGTTTTTATTATAACGAGGTCATTATGGGGCATGTGCATTTCAGTATGTTTTAGTGGGAACAGCACTATTATATGCAGGGTATGGTCCATAGCCCTCAGTCTACTTGACCTGTTGAAAAGCCAGAGTGTGTTTGCCCTGGGAACCCACAAAGGGGTGTGTAACAATGAAACATGGAAAATCTGCCCTAAAGTCTGAGGCTCTAAAATTCCACCCAAGCATTTCCAGGCTCATCTCTGAAAATTAACTGTTGCAGAGAGAAACAATAACAATATCCATTTTGTTCCACTTTGCAAATAGAGAACCTGAATTCCCAAGGGAAGAATCAAGTGAGCCCAAATTTCCTGCATGTCCTGCAGCTTTGCTTTAAGGGTCCTGAACCAAAATTCTCACCTGTGCTTACAAATTGTCAAGGACTAATGCACACACTCAGCTCTCCCACTGGGATGCTTTTCCATCTTTCCACAGAAGCTTACCCAGGAGAAATTTTTATTAATATTTGGTTTGGTCTGTGTGACTTTTGTTTGTAAATGGAATGCATGCATCAAGGCTCACAGCGAGGGTTTTCTTTTTCTAAATCCCCAAATAAACACGAACTATATAAATAAAGCTTGCTCTAGCAGATGTCTGGGGACTTAACATAGCTCCATCCTTACTTCTTTAGTGAGTCATATGATGATTTCACAGTATCTCAAGAGCCGTTTTCTGTGTTGCTGCCAAAGTCATTGACAAAAAATAGATTAACACTCAGTCCATAATATTTTCTACATTTTACATATTTTCTACTTTTATAGAGGTTTGCAATTGGGAAACAGGAAAGACTTAAAATATTTGCATTATGTTATCCGTTTTAAAAGAACATAGGGGAATTAAATATACCATGGTTTTATAAACACATAGCAAATGAATCATTGTGGTTTTTCTGAGGTTAGAATAAAGCTAAATACTTTAAACTGAAAGACTAAAAACCGAGAGTTTAAAGTAGAAAGAGGGATAAAAGGCTAAATCTAAAAGGTACTATAGAATGTTATTTGTGTTTATGTTTTTGAAGTCAATACAAAGTATAAGTCACATTCATTTTCTATAAACTTTTTGTTTTATAATATACTCCACAAAATATTGAGCATTTAAATATTAAAACTATTTTAAGATATCCACCGCAAACATTTTCAAAACTTTCATATTATACCCCTTTTTTTCAGAACTTTCTACTCAGCTTGGAATGTGTTCAATTTTTTCATCAGTCTGTTTCTCACTTTCCTCAATTCTAAGTGTGTCCTCATTTCTGTTTTCCAAAATTTCTTCCCCAGAAAAATCCTTAAGCCAGTTCTAACACAGGCACCTGTACCCGTCAACTTGTTCTAGGTTGTTTATTTTTTTAAACACTTCACTTTTATCACTGCCTTTTGGGTCACTGGAAAAGCAGTAAAACTTCACATCCTAAATTAGACAGGTTTTGTGGGAGGAAATTCACAGATATGTCTTTAGCTTCTACAAAAGAATCACACATCTGCAACCCAGTTCAGTTTAAGTACATCTTGCTGCAAAGGACCAAGGGATATAGGCACTTTCCAGCTCTAGTTCAAGCTGGCATTGTGTCACTAAAGCCATGTTGTCCTTAATTGCTCAATTCCAGTGAATTAACCAATTAAAGCAATAACAGAATAATGTGGTTGAAAGTAAATTCTCCAAGTTATATATGGCTCTGCCTTTGGGTCCAAAACATCTGAACCATTCCAGCAGATGAGGTTCCTAAGAAGGGAGTTCCTACCCTCTCTCATCGTGCTGAAGCAGTGTGGCATAGCAGGAAAAGACACTGGCATGGACATACTCTGGGTCTCTTCATGACACCAATTATGGTCAGTTCCACTGACCAGTGTGAGTGGGGCAGAGTCCCTGATTCTCCATGAACAACCATTTCAGAAGGGGTGCCCAGGTCCTCCCAGCAGGCTTCTTTGCCCAGATACGAGTAAGACTTGAGCTAAGATTTGAAGCTGCGGCCAGGCGCGGTGGCTCACGCCTGTAATCCTAGCACTCTGGGAGGCCGAGGCGGGCGGATCGTTTGAGCTCTGGAGTTCAAGACCAACCTGAGCAAGAGCAAGACCCCATCTCTACTAAAAATAGAAAGAAATTGGCCAAACAACTAAAAATAGAAAAAATTAGCCGGGTATGGTGGTGCGTGCCTGTAGTCCCAGCTACCTGAGAGGCTGAGGCAAGAGGATTGCTTGAGCCCAGGAGTTTGAGGTTGCTGTGAGCTAGACTGATGCCACAGCACTCTAGCCCATTCAAGAGAGGGAGACTCTGTCTCAAAAAAAAAAAAAGAAGCTGCATGCTACCTTGGATAATGAAATAGACAAGAAGACATGGAATTTACCTGAAAATAAAGGCTGAAAATAAGGGTCAAACAGATAGAAAAAATTCCCCATCCATAACAAGACCAAATCACATTCAGAAACATTCAGACTAGTGATAACAAAGACATTTCAGGGGCTGGGGTGAGATAAGGTCACCAGGAGAAATCACCACATCAGTGCACCAAGGAAACAGGAAGGAAGAGGGTCCTGCCTGCTTTAAGACAGTGAGCAATTGACAGGAGCATAGGGATGATAAGATTTGGTTTTTCTACCTTGGGCCTACCTGGCAAGTATATGGATTTGCTCCCAACCAGTAGGAACATTATATTAAAAGACAGCGATGAGGTAGTAAATGCCAGCTATGAGACTACTACCTTCTACATGTGGGATCACCTGAAACTGAGTGACACCATCAATGACAGGTAGGGAAGTTGACAACTTGAACTATCTTCTTTGCCCTTCAAGTCCTTCATTTGTAAATATAAAAATAACGGTGGTGTCACTCCGCTTTCACACTACCTTTTAAGAAATCGAGCAACCAACAACTTTAAGCGTGTCTAGTTTGAATTTCTTCCTTCCTTCTATTTTATCCACAGAATGACAATTAAAGCCAACTGTCCTAGACCCTCATCCATAAACTTGTAAAGAAAAAATTTCTGAGATCTTTGGTACACCTACCCCATGTTAGCCCTGGTTGTGATCCAAGCAAAAGATATGAATTCATACTTAAAAAAGGAAGAATTCCACACTTCCCAGTTGCAATTTTCTCAAATCTTAAAATACCACTACTCTGTAAACAAGCAAAAGCTGCAACTGAAAAGAGAGGAGGCAAATTAGGTCATGTCACTCTGTGCATCTGTGTTTTAGGATTTGGGTCCAAAATTAAACACAACATCCCCCAACTAGGCAGTAACTGGCTTAAAGAACGGAAAATGATTTACAAGTATGTGGTTGAACAAAATAGGGGAGACTTCAGTGTTCATTAGGGAGACCCTTGAGATGGAGATGTGCTGCTTGGAGGGGAAAGAATACTCAGGTCGAGAGGCCAGATGGTTTTAGTAATAAGAGCTATTGCCACAGACATTTGAATAACTGAACCAATCCAGCCATTTCCATAGAACCTCAGAGTTTCAGAAGGTAACAAAGACATCATTTAATTCCCTTCCTCCACTTCCTTTCACAGATGAGAAAACTAAGGCCCACAGAGATTTCATGGTTTGCCCTAGGTGAATTAATCAAAATTGCAAGCAACAGAAATTGACTTTGCCTGAGAAAAGCAAGAAAAGAATTTATTTAAAGGATATTGGTTAATACAGAGCATTCCTGCAGAATGCTGCACTTAGAATTGAGACCAAGCAGACAGAAATGATCCCCAAAACTATGACGGTGAACTGGTTCTGATGCAGAAACCACTGCTACTGTAGCCATGGCCTCAGGAGAGAGCTCCCTGCCCCTAGATCTGGTGTCACTAGTTCCTGACTCAGGCTGATAGCTGGCGCCTGGGGTCCACAGCTCTGCTCTAGCTGCAGGGCAATCCTGGGAAGTGAATGTCTGGGCTTTTCAGTATCTTTTTTTTTTTTGAGACAGAGTCTCACTGTGTTGCCCGGGCTAGAGTGCCGTGGCGTGGTCTTAGCTCACAGCAACCTCAAACTCTTGGGCTCAAGCAATCCTCCTACCTCAGCCTCCCGAGTAGCTGGGACTACAGGCATGCGCCACCATGCCCGGCTAGTTTTTTCTATATATTTTTAGTTGTCCAATTAATTTCTTTCTATTTTTAGTAGAGACGGGGGTCTCGCTCTTGCTCAGGCTGGTTTCGAACTCCTGAGCTCAAACAATCCGCCCGCCTCGGCCTCCCAGAGAGCTAGGATTACAGGCATGAGCCACCGCGCCCAGCCAGTATCTTTTAAATTAAGAAACACATGGCTCCTCTTCCCACTCCCAACTGGGCACAAAATGTTGGAAATTCCTTAGCCGCTGAAAGGGTTCAACAACTGGCAGCCAAAATATATAACAAACACCAACCATGTGAGACCTCTCAGCGAGCTAGTGGCAAAATCAGGACTGACCTCTAGTTTGAAATTCTTTTCAGTATTCCGTTTCTCTGAATGTGTCTTTCTTCCTTCAACAGATATGTCTTAAATACCATGTATGAGGTGTTATGTTAGGTCCCAGGACACGAAATGAACAAAAGACATGGTTTGTCCCTCTCCCCACCCCTCCCCCTGGGCTTTACTGACCAGTGGTAAAGACAGACATTGAACAAATAATCACACAAATAAGTATGTAATTCTAAATTAATTAAAAATTGTGACAAGTTCCATGAAGAAAATATAAAGGCTGCAATGAAATATCATATAGGAAAAACCAAACTCAATTTTGGAAAAGCTTCTCTGGGAAGTGACATTTCAGCTAAGAACAAACTAAGAAGAACAAAGAGTGGTAATTAATTAATTTGGTTTTTGTTTAATAAAAAAAGAAAAAGCAGCACAGTTCAGCTTTCCCACAAACTGCCCTTAGAGTCCATACAGGGGGGTCCTCTGAATCTGACCCCCAGTGACAACATTTGATGAGCAATAAAAGAGAAGCGTCACCTGAGGGAAGCAGACCTTTGTGCTTCAGAGTTTTAAAAAGGCTTCACAATCATCACAATGTGAAAGAGTAAAGTGAAACAAAATGCCCCGTCAGGTATAAATAGAACAGAGGCTCTCAAGCCAGGGGTCAAGAAACCTCTTAACAATCATCAAGGTAATTCCATTAAGTTGGTCTATCCAACTATGTATTTGTCCCAGCGATATCGATTAAGCACCTAGCAGGTGCCAGGCTGCAGGGTGCAGCGGCAAGCAGGACCTGCAGCACTGCCCTCACCTGGCTTACTGTCCTCCAAAACAGAGTTAAAAGCATATGACTTAGTTAAGTATGGCAAGTGTCACTAAAGGTAATGCTCAAGTGCTTTGGGGGCCCATAACAGGGGGACATGAACTAACCAGGAGAGATCAGAAAGGCTTTCTGGTCTAAATAAGGGACACTAAGAGAAATTCAGGTACCCACAGGGTCTAACTGCAGGCCTGGAGCATTACAGGTGATCAACGTGTGTTAAATGAATGACAACGAAGCACCAACATGCAGGGTACAATCATATTCGGAAAAATTAATCCATGCTTCTGGGATTGCCTTCCTGCCACTCCACCATTCCCCTCATTAAATCAGCAGCAAGAGTGTTCACTGTACTGTGTGAAGATTTTTACAAGCAAAAATACCCAAAGAAGTAAAACATTCATTTCTCAGCTTCTCAGTTTCAAAACAGAAATTCAAAAATAGGAGAGAAAATAGTTACAAGAAAGGGTTTTGAATATGGAAAAAGATGACTTTAGGCATCCACAGCCAGAGGCCCAAGAGACTTAGGGCATTAAGATTACTATGTGAATAATTTAGAGAACGCACATAAAAATGAGCCAGCTTTCCCACCCCAGAGTAGGTGAAGGGCCTACAGCCCAAAGGCAAGGGGGAACATCAGAGGAGACAGTAACCGACCTTGAGAAGGTGTCCTGAACCTACCCCACTGAGCTGGGCACCAAGAGACATGGAGGGGGGGAGGGGACAACAGAACCCTCAATACATTTGGAGATATGAAAGCAGAAAACTTCCATTTCACTTCTCAGGGTCCCAGCCAAACACCCAACATCCACTTGATGGGTTGCTTTAGAAAGATGGGGAGATAGCTTGCAGTGCTGATGAGCCTATAGTTGGAACAATGAAGATGCAAAGTAACCCATGACTACCGTAACTAAGACCAGAAGGGACCTCAAATATCTCAGCAGCGCCAAGGTCAATGAGTGACAGCAACCAGATCAGGAGCCTCCATCCCTTAGCACCAAGACATTATGAAATCTTCCCTGAAACTTTTAGGTAGCCCTGGGAAGAGAAAGGAAATTTCTGTTTCAACTGAAGTTATCCTGATTGTTCAGTATGAAATTTGTGTTATAAAATCAAATGCAGGCACAGATATGAGATTATGTTGGATCACAGAAATATAAAGATTGTCATATATATTTTATATCTATTACACACCTCTGTTCGTAGTTGTGAAATTTCAGGCTGCTCTAAAAGTCTAGCCAAACTGTCATTTTTTTTTTTCAATTAATTAGATGGAAGCTACAAAGTAGACAAATGTTTGAGGCTGGAATGCCAAATTTTAGCCTGACAAGACCAGACTGACAGAATGCAGGCTCCAATAATAACCCAGATAGAAATACGTAGAGTACACAGAAAACTAAGTAGTTTTGATCCTAGAATTCAGAAAGGTAACCTTTAGGTAATAAGCTCTTCGATCAGGCTGTTCTGAAAATCAGAAGCACGGAGTGAACAAGCAAATTAACAACCCGAGCAGTAGTTAAATAGGGGGAAAGGCTTCTAAGACTATGAAAAGTCCCAGTGTGAGGTTGTTTCTACTTATTTTTACTCAGTAGGAAAAATCAAGGGCAAAATTTAGAAGTAATTGAAAATAGTTTAGATTTAGTGTAGAAGATGGCACAATAGTTGTGTTTATTTTCAATATGGGTTGAATTTTGATGAAATTTTTTGCAGAAATATTAATAATTAGAAACACTCCATATTTAGGTTATTTTAATGTCGATTTCATATATATAAATAAATATAGATGTATCGTAAAATATTAAATAATATTATATAATGTCACTTCGTATATAAGTTAAAAGAATATACACATATACAACAAAATCATACATGCGTACGCCTACACATCATTTATTAGTGAAGTTACCTTGGTCAGTTTCATTTCCAGCACGTGGCTGCTATGGATCCGACTGTCGAAATGAGCTATTTCTTTGGAAGAGGACTTAACCTTGGCAATGATCTTTACGTAGGAGAACACGATCACAGCCGTTGGGAGCAAGAGGCAGAAGAAGAGGATGTTCAGGATGAAAACCTGGCCCCCTACCGAGGCCTGGGCGAGCCACCAGTCCAGGGTGCACGAGGTTCCGAAGGGCTCAGGTGCGTAGTCCCCCAGACCTACCAAGGGCATGGTGGTCCAGAAGGAAGCATAGGCCCAGATGACCGCCAGGCAGATGTAGGCGTGCTTTCTTTTCAGCCAAACCCCTGGAGGCGGAAGAAAAGCATTACCCGGATGTAATCTGCCCTGCACCCAAACACCTCCCCTCGATATGTCAAAGTCCACCTCCAAAGATTTATTCCATGGAATTCTGGGAGACGTGGGCAGACAACTGAAGCCTGAGGGGGAATGGAGTAAAGGGAGGAAGGTTCCAGAGCTTGGGCCTTTCTCTAGGAGAATAAAATTTGAGGCGATTTCACAGGGAATGTTTTCTCTAGGCATCTGGGAGCTTTGGGAGCAAGAAGTGACCAAAGCTGGGAAAAGGGGACAGTAAAAAGATGAGAGGATGCTGAAGACAAATGGAGGATCGTGGAAAAACATCTCAAAGGCATGCGTTAGTGGATCATCCAAGGGAGAATCCTTCGGGGGAGGTGAGAAGTCATGAAACGTTGCTTGTGTGTCTTTAAAGTCCCCATCTTCCTAAAAGCTTTTGTGTGTCTAATCTCATCTGTCTTCCTAAGAACGTGTTGAGCAGGGGTTGGAAGCTCATGTCCATGACACTGTGGTGTGAGGTTAAAGTGGTAGACTGTGCTCGATGACTTGGGGAGCAGATTTCGAATCTTCGAAGGTTATTCACGCAACAGTCGCCCTCACACAGCCATAGCAGGAGAGGTAGAGAAGCTAAGTAGGTTGCATCATGTTCTGCAAAAGTTATTCTGTGAAGATATTTTCAGGAAGACAAAAAATGAGCTCCGTTTTTCAGCACTAGTTTCTGTTAACCAAAAGGGAGTTCCAAGAGGAAGAAATAGTGCAGTCGTCTAAGAAAAGCTGTAAAGCACTAGTGATCATTTTCCCAGGTTCAACACAACCACCAAAGACAGGTAGGCCCAATTCAGTGCATCAGCCTCCACAGGAAATTCCTAATGCCTCCACACCTCATCATTACCTTCAACGAAGAGGGCCAAGGAAGTGACTCCTTACTGCTTTGCTTTTATATTAGCAGAGAAGAAATATCGAAATGTATTCAAAAAAAGCTAAATGATTTCTTCAACATAGACTCAGGGCCCACCTTTGCTTAGTGCAGTGTGAGGTTTGGGATGTCAATCAGGCCTAATTCTTCTGTGTCTAGTATTTGACCTTGTCCATGTCATCTTTCTAGATGTCCAGTGTTCTTAGCGGTAAAATGGAGGAAATAAGAATATATTGCTTACAGGTTTGGGTGAGTGTATAAAACAACATAAGGGGACTGCTTTGCAAACTAAGAAGCACTACATTAATATGAAGTTTTACTCTTGTGTAAGTTTATCTCATTTATTTAGCACTAACAAGAAATATAAGAGATTGTTTCTATACCCTATTGTCTCCATTTTTTTTTCAAATACATGGTGTTTTGTTTCATGAAATGCAAACTTCTCAAACTCAATCGTATGAGGGTAGCAATAATGTAGCCACAATATATATCAGCTCTTGATTGTCCATTATAACGGATGTAACATTGGCACGGGTAATCACATATATTTATGGGGATGTGCATAGGCATACGTATAAGCATTTATGGTTAGGGTTACTTGTGAGGTGTTTTATACTTACATTCGAGTATGGTGAAAGGCTGTCAAGTACAGGAGGGAGTAGATTAGTAGATTGGTTCTGTGTTGCTCCAGAAGTCAGAACTAGGACCAATGGGTGGAGGTTACTGGGAGGCAGTTTTGTCTTAATATAAGGAATAACATTGTAACAACGAGAGCAGACCAATCAGAGAATGGGCTGCCTTGTGCAGTAGTAAGCTCCCCGTCACTGGTCACTGGAATTATTCAAGAAGAGGCCAAGTGGTCGTCTCTCAGGTATGCCTTAAAACAGTTCACCACATTACATGGGAGAAAGGTCTACATGTCCCCAAGCAACCTTCTAATTCCAACATTCTAGGACACTGTGTGGAGGGTTTAATAGTGCATCAGACTAAATGATGAAACTATACGACCGAGATACAACCTTAGAAGAAGCTGGAAAATGTATACAGTTCCCACATGGAGTTACACCCTGCAATGATTCTGGCAGTAGACAGCATCATCTCCTCAATGGACAAAAAGCCTGAACTCAAGAAAACATTTAAAAACAGAGGCATCAAGGTTTAGCATTCCTCAAATACTCACAGGAAGTTTAACTTTTTGCCTTCCCAGACATAAAATCTATAGTTAAATTTAAAATATATGTGGTATGACCAAAAATAAGTCTATGAAAGAATTAGACTCTGATGTCATCCAGGATATGTATAATTGTATATTTTTTATCTTATTGAAAATTTTGATTCTAGCTATCTCTATTGGAAGTTTTAAATGTTTAAAAAAGGAGATGTAAATTTAAAAAAAAAAGAAAGAGAGAAAGAGTGCTAGATCATGAAGAGGATGATTCACGACCGCCCCCCACGTCCGTGCATGGCTTCCTTGGCGTTTGGAAACTGTAAATTTTAAAAGAGAGTGTCAGGTCCACTTGATTTTTACCACTGAGTCTCCAGGCCATACTCTGACCCCAACCACTCTAATGACAGATTGACAACCAAAGAACTTTATCTAGGTGGAGTCAATACTGCTTGGATGTGCCTGGTTTGTATTTCTTTCAGCTTCAATAAATTCCCAGAGCCGCAAGAAGCAAAATTACTAAAAATTATTTTTAACTAGTAGAATGATCTAATCATTTTAAAAGAAAATTCTTAGACTCTGAAAACTTACTGGTGGCTCACCCCTACTAGTTCTCTTAGTCACTCATCTTTCTACCTACCATCACTCCAAAAACATGTTAAGTGATATTTCTAAATGTGTGTCCTGTCATGCAGGAACAGCTACATGACTCTCCAATTCGGAGGTGAACTTTTTGGAATTCCTTATCTCTGAAATCACAGGGAGTCTGAGTCCTAAAGGAGAATCATAAACAGCTTTTCTTATCATCACACTTACTATGTTGGGAATCAGCTAAACATCTTGGACCTAACATCCTTTCAATGCATTTTATTTCTTTCTTTGCATGGCAAAACATGGTGGAAGCTTACACGCTGTGTATAAGAAAATGATACTTTTTAAAAGCATTGTAGCCAAACACTGGACTTTACTATACAAGTGGTATTAAAAGAAACTACTTTGATTGACATAGGTTCAAATCCTTAAACATATATTAGAACAAGATAGGCTATAAACAGAAATACTCTTGATCTCTGAGTTTATTAATTGTCTTTATTCATTACCTGTGTAAAATATGTACAGCTCTGACACTCAATCCACCTAGCTTTGACTATCTGGGAATGAGAAACCTGCCAACTTACCATAAGATAAATAGCAGATTTTCAGGTATCGATCCAGGCTGACAGCAGTCATGGTGATGAGGCTTCCACAGCCAAAGAAAAATCCCGCCCATCCATACCAGCGGCAGCCAATCCAGCCAAACACCCAGCGGTGGCAGAAACAAGAGATGATGGTGAAGGGCTTGCCTACAACTAGAGCACCAAGCAAGTTGTCAAGGGAAGTTCCCTCCAGGTAAAATTTCCCCACCCGCATTAACTCACACAACCCCTCCTCTCCTGAAACATACCCTCCTCCCTTGTGGGCATACATGAACACACACACCCCCTTGATTACACAGAATTTCTAGATGAATAAAATTCCAGCACTTATCTTTGAATGAACTGAATTTGAAGCTACCCAGAGAGGTTTTCAGTCATCACAATAGCCAAAGATACTGAAAGAGTATAACAAGAAATTTTTTAAAGTAATTACACTATTAAGAACTGTCTCAAAGAGGGAATGGTTTCAATTTTTCCCCATTCAATATGATATTGGCAGTGGGTTTGTCATAGATGGACTTGATAATTTTAAGGAATGAGCCATCTATGCCTATTTTGATGATAGTTTTTATCATAAAGGTGTGTTGGACTTTGTCAAATGCTTTTTCTGCATCTATCGAAAGAATCAAAGGGACTTAGCTTCAGGGAGTACAGGAGATGTGATTTCAGTGGGCAGTGATAACAATCTGGTCATTTCTAATGTTTTATTAAAGCTATTCATTTGAAAGTTAAGAGAAGGGGCAATGTATCCACATGGAATCTCTCAGAGGAAATTTTCTCTTCAAGTACGACTTTTCCACACTGATTTCCTCCATAGAGTACCCAAGACTCTATTATTTCCCCCCCTCCAAAGTTAAACATTCAAGTGTGAGTGGTCAAAAGTATTCATAGGAAGGTTTTGTACAATACATTTCAGCATTCACTCAACCTCAACAACCTCGTTTAGAAACTTACGTTCTGAAAAACAATGATCCCACGACCTGCTCTTCAAATGAAAAAAAAAAAACCCAAATAAACAAAAGTACTTACATAATCAAATAATGCTGGGCAAGTTTACCTGTTATACACACTTCCTGGCAGTCAAAATTCAAGGCTCTAAAAATTTCCAAAAGTCAGAAAAGTAACTAACTTTGTGTGCCATAGCATTTTCCAAATGTATTCCACTACAGAACCCTACTGACATTGCATTAATTATTCTTTAGGAAATGCTGCTCCACAGATGACAAAGTATGGTCTCATTTGACTATGAAGAATTCTTTAAAATAAGACATCAGTCCTGAACTCAGGAGTAATTTGATGCAAAGAATTCTTATCTGTATGTATACAATACACACATCCCAGAATAGCTGTCCGAGTCTAAAAATACAAAGACTGAATGATAGACCACTATGTAGACTCATGATCTACTAATAATAATTACATTTTTAATTCATTTGGTATTTTTTTCTTATTGTATTACAATATCTAGAATTTCCAGTTCATTGTTGAATAAAAGTGATCATAATAGGTATCCATGTCTTGTGACTAACATTAAAAAATGTTTTTAATGTTTTGTCATTGAGTATGACGTTTTTGCTCCCTTTTGTCGTGCAAGCAAGTTCTTTTCTAGTACTAGTCTGTTAAGAATTTTTTTTTTTACCAGAAGTAGATGTTAAGTTTTATTGAATGCTTTCGAAAGTGTCTTTTCTCATTGAATTTGCTAATACAGGTTATTAATAAATGTATGATGTTGAAACATACTTACATTCCTGGGACAAATGCAACTTTTTTTAATAATAACGTTCATAAGATCATCTCAACCAATAAGGAAAGGAGGAGACGGAAGAAGGGGAGAATGAAGAAAAAGAAAAGGAGAAAGAAAAAAAGAAGATACAGAATGGTGATTTAAATTTGACTCATCCTGTTCCCTCTAGTGGGGCATTTTAGAATCCCAGTGTGTAGGGCGTGAGATTCCTGTAATGAAAAGGGAACTTAGTTTCTAACACCCGGAGGTAACCTTGTGCTTTAGGAGTTAAATGTCTGCAAAGGGGCTGGGAGGGGGAAAAGAGAGCTTATCTACCAGGGAAAGCCTTAATTAGGGAAGCAGTGGGAACTAATTGCTGTGAATTCAGAGAGGAGGAGGTTGAATGAGACTCTGGAGAAAAAAGGCTATAAAGTGCACTGGAGGAGGAAGGCGTGAGTGAGTTCCAAACATAGTTTTAACAATAGCGCGGATAACTTTCTTGGAAATTCGAATTAATCCTTTATTAAAAAATATAGAACATACTTGGTCCTTCATTATTTCCTTTTTGTTATCATCAATGAATAAAAAGTATTTAAGAAACTCCAGGAAGTTGCACATTCATAGGGAAGCAACAGAATGGGGGCAGGTGAAGAAGAGAGAAGAATACTAGAGTCCGAGTGACACGAATAACCATACAGAGCAGGAATTTTCTGCCTAGAGCCATGGCGGGGTCCATGGATCTCCTCCGAACGTGTGTATGTGAGTAGGTGAGTGAGTGTGTGTCTTGAAGGAGAAGTCCGTAGTCATGCAGGGGAAGAGATATCAAGCAACTAGGTCTCCATCCTCCACCTTCTTTCAGTGGGATCTTTTTTCATCTGTTTTATATATTCAGCTTCTAAGTCAAGCTCTTTTTCAAAGAAAAAATTCACTGCTTTTAAAAAAAATGACTTAAGAATCATTTATTAAATTTCTTCATTTTAAGGTTGAGACCAGATTTCCACATGTTTTCTTCTGTTTCAGTTTTTTGTTTGTTTTCTTTTTTCTTCTTGTCCTGTTGAGTTATATCTTATTGAAATATGGGATAGCTATTTCAGTAAATGGTAGGTTCAATCTTTTTACAACAAGAGCCAAATTTCTGGGATTTAAGCTATTTATTCCTTGAGCCTCCATTAGGATTTTTTTTTAATTTCTAGAAAGCGTTCTTCTACTTTTATTTTTTTAATTAATTTATTTTCTTTTTTTTTTTTAAATTTCAGAATATGATGGGGGTACAAACATTTTGCTTACCCATATTGCCTTTACATTGTCCAAGCCAGAGCTACAAGCATGCCCGTCCCCCAGACAGTGTGCTCTGCACCCATTAGTTATGATTTTACCCATCCCCTCCACCCCCCTCCCACCTGTTTGGCACCTGTGAATATTACTTCCATGTGTGCACCTAAGTGTTGATCAGTTAGTACCAATGTGATGGTAAGTGCACGTGGTGCTTGTTTTTTCTTTCTTCTACTTTTAATTCATACCCTGCAGCCCTTTCTTATTCAGGCATTGTATTCAGTCTTTACCCTCCCCGAAAGAAAATTGCTGAGGAAGCTCTTCAAAGCCTCTATCTGATCTACACATCAAAAGAAGGTTCCCTAACCTATTGCGTTAGGAAACCAAGTAGCTGACATTCACAGCCTGCGGGTGCTAGCTCCCACCCCTCCCAGGTGTGCCCCTCCCGAGTAAAAGCTTGCAGGATTTCCTGTTAGTTCAGTCAGTTAACAAACGTTTACCGATTGCCTTCTGTAAGCTGGACACGCATCTCCTCTAGTTGCTTAGACAGTGCCACACTTCAGTTTGCTGCTCTGGGCACCCTCATGTGAGAGCCTCCTAACCCTAGTGAATCGAACCCTATTGTCAGTGAGGAAACCAGAGTGAGAAAGAACTGCATTGTATTCAACAAACATTAATAATTATTCAGTGCCTACTATGTAACAAGCACAGAGCCAGGGCACTGGGGGACAAAGTAGGGGAGATCGAGATTAACAAATTTATTTTCTAACAGGGAGAGCAGGGAAATAAACAAATTTTAATGTAAGATATGGTCTGTTGAGTGATGGGTGGTGATTAGTGCTGTGGAGAAAAATAAAGCAGAGAAAGGAGATAGTCAGAAATTTTTTTACGTAAGGGTGCCGGGGAAGAATACTCCAAGAATGTGACATTTAGCTAGACACCTAAATCAGTGGGAGACAAGTCAAGCAAACATCTAGAGGGAAAAGATTCTAGCAGAGGAGACAGAAGGCTCAAAGCCTTCGGGCGGGTGTCAGCTAGGTGGGTGCTAAAGGCAGCAAAAAGACAAGTGAAAGTGACCAAACAGAGTGAAATTAGTGTCTGTTGTGCCTGGGACCTGAATTAGCCAAAACTATTATTTTAAGCTAATATTTCAAGCTTCCTCCTGAAGTAGAGCTTTGGATGAATCTTTGGGTTGTCATCTAGAATGGCTCTCTGTCTTCCACTTAGTAGAATGCTTCTGAACCTGGCTACACATTAGAAGCACAGGAGGGTTGTTTTGTTTTGCTTAGTTTTGCTTTGCTTTGATTTGATTTGATTTAAATGTTAATGTCCAAGGCTCCAACACCTCAATCTTCTGTTTTAATTTATCTGGGGTGAGCCCGGGCATTGTACACTTTTTTTAATTCCCCAGGTTATTCTAATATGTATACATGACTGGGAGCCGTTGGTGCTTGCACAACAAGCACTAGGTGCTTAGATGCCATGCATCTGGCCTCTAGCATGTGCTGCTTCAAGGTGCCTATAATGGAATGCAGTTGAGCAAGAAAAAAAATAAGACACGTTTTTTAGGTTTATTGCAAGAGAAAGTGTATTATAGATGCTCCGAAGTTGAAAACATGATCTGGGTTAGAGAAAGCTGTCACATGGAAGGAAATGGTTCCTGGTGAATTGTTCTAAAGACATAAGCAGAGTAATGAGGTGGTTTGTGCAATTCTAGAGCAGACTGGCTTGGTTGAAAGCACTTTCAATGTATCAGACCAATTAAGGACATTTTTATTCAGTGTCTAATTCCAGCCTTAATCATAAGTCTGGTATTATTCACTGCTGAAGGATATAGCTGAAATGACAGATTTCATTCAGGCATTTTACGCTCGGTACCAGGTAGAGAACCTTCAGTGTCCAGCTGGGTGGCCAGGAAAGCTAGCATTCATGTTGTGATAGCGCCATCGCGTGGCAGTAAGCAAAATGGCAGCCACTTTGCAGCCTTGCAAATTCCCTGGAGTTCCTCCTATTTTCACAGAAGGGGGCCTGGTCTGTCAACCTTCTCTTAATATGCATGTGCATTTACCATAAGAGTTCATGATATTTAAGCCTGTCTACTGAGTAAAGCCTTCCCAAGTAATCATCCAAATTCTCAATAACAGGGCAACACATCTACTGCTATGTGACTAAATAGGTAGAGTATCATTATAGGGACTTGCTTTTAGTGATCGGTAGTGGCAGAAACATCCACTTATGAAGAGAGATACAAACATTAGAAAAAAAAATTTTAAAAGAGGGAAAATTTTAAAAAAGGAAAAATTGCTAAAAAGCTTTCTGGTGGTAAGAGGAGCTGATGTGTACTGTTCAAACACAATTTCCCCAACTCTCCTAACTTAAGCCTGTAAAGCTAAATAGGGATGTTGGGATCCAAAGACATATTTCAGTACATCCGAGGAACCCTGGAATTTTATGGGAAAAAGCAAAAGGAGGCGACTTACCCAAAATCATTCATATTTTTAAAAATGAATTATCATTAAAGAAAAATTTTATTCCAACTCCTCCTTACTGGCTTATTGGTGATTTTGTGTGTGTGTGTGTGTGTGTGTGTGTGTGTGCATGCAGCCAAGTTTGAGAATCACTGAACCAGAAGCTTTTTATACTTGCAATCAATCCCTAAGTCACAATTAAATATGTCATTAGCAGGACAGCTCTTCCCTCTTCTATATTCCCCTCTCGACTGTCTTCAACCGTCATTTACCCTTCAAGACTCCACTGCCTTGATGTTTATTTTAACCAGACTTCCACACAGTTGGAGGGGTGTGAGGAGCTCAAAACAGTGACCTGGAGCCTGCCTGGAAATTTCTGATTTCTGAATCATTTTGCCCACTGCACCTTGAGGTGTCTAAGGTATCAAGTATTATTCCAAATTGTTTCTTTGGCATCTAACATGCCTGGCACATAGAAAAAAACTCGGTAAATGTTAAATGAATAATCTCTTTAGCCAGAACACACTCCATTGACTTACTACAAACTCTGTAAAGGTGATTTATGAAATCAGGAGCAAAAGGGATCTGGTTAGGGGTGACCTCTGACCCGGAAGTAGTTTAGGATGGGGAGTAGTTTGAACCCACAAAGAAGAAACAGCATGGTTGTGTTACCTGAAATCCCCAGATCACAGACTGCTAAATTGATAGTCATTATTTCTGCAGGTCTCAGCTTCTTCTTTCGTCTAGAAGACATATAAAGGACATAGCCATTTCCAAATGTGGACAGAATCCCTACAAGGAAAAATAAAAATTCCCATCATCAAAACTAGGATTTAGAGTTCACCGGGACATGAAACACTTCTCAATTTCAAAAATGGACACCATAGATTTAGAGGGTCGTGAGAGGACTCTAAATAAAAATCTAAGTTAAGAAGATGAAATAAAAAGCATGAGTTGTGAGTGACAGGCAAGGGATGGGTTGCCTCCAAAGAGACAGGAGTCAGGGATCATAAGGCTGAACTTACCCAGGAAAAGGAATGGCTACCTTCCCAGCGAGGCTCAGGGGGTCAGTTCTTGTACTGGCCCCCAGGGTGGAGTATTTTCCTCAGCCATTTTTTATAGATTACTGGCTTTATAGAATTCCCTCCTTCTGATAAGTAGGGTTAGCCCCTTGGCTCTCGATAAATTCTGAAGACGAAGCCAACCAAAGAAGGTGCCTTCAGTATCACTGCGGACTCCTGAGGGAGCACCAGCATTCAGGAGAGGCAGGGGGCAAGTAACACTGCCATAACCCCTGCAAGGAAGGGGTCATCTCCTAGAGACAGAGCCCAGGACGTCTGCCTCCCAAGGAGACATGGACACTGGGTGTCTGGCAGATAGGACAGCCTTCAGCTGCTGCTGAACTAGGTATCGAGGGTAAGTGGATGACAATTGATAACCTGGGCACTCCCCCTCCCACCAAGGGGAGAGAAAGTGACCCTCAACCCAACAGACCTACCAACAATGACATAAGTGTGTTCCCACTTTTTCATATCCTTTTATTAATGACTAATTGGCTTTGGCATTACAACGAAACTGTTCGAAAGTTCTTACAAACCCAGTTTAAATCCAAAAAGACCCAATCCCTACTGACTTTATTTAAGAAAAGAATACACCTACTTCCATAGCTTAACATGTAGAGTAGATTTCTTCAGGAATTCTTGCTTCATAGTGTAGCTGTGTATAAATGAGAATCTGGTACAGCTGCCTTTAGTAGTAAGGAATAAGGAGAGTATTAACAGGAGAAACCCAGATTTTTCTATTTTAATTTCTACTTCTCCACCACAATTCATTTTGGGGGCAAGGAAAGAAATGTGTGTTTCAGCTGATGGTATGAAACCACCAGGAACTAACTACATTGTGCTCTTAAGAAATTCTGACTCCCTGGAGTCAGTGCTGCTTAATGGTCCATTAAAACCTCTTTAGCTTTCTTAAAGTAGAAGAGGAGGAAAAATAGAAGAGAGATGGCGTTCTAGACCAAACCAACTCCAGTGAAACTTACGTCTCATTAAAGGAAACCAATTTGCACGGCCCAATGGGATAGTAAAATGTGAAAACATGGCTCGAAAAATTATTAAACTAATGCCACCTACTTTGCATCCAAAAAGAATAAAAGCAATAAGTATGCATTTGTTTTTGATACATGAGGCTCATTTAAACACCCTTCATCTGTCTACATCTCTTTGGAGAATATTTGTTTTCTTACTTTTATTTCCTTCGATTTTTTT
The DNA here is from genome assembly GCF_000956105.1 of Propithecus coquereli. Classification (NCBI taxonomy): domain Eukaryota; kingdom Metazoa; phylum Chordata; class Mammalia; order Primates; family Indriidae; genus Propithecus; species Propithecus coquereli. The sequence goes on from NW_012155285.1 coordinate 2,720,536, forward strand.
CACTAACCCTGCTTCACAGGGTTTCATCCAGTGCCCAAAGAATTATCAAAAAATAGTCAACTCTATTCACTGCACGTAAACTATTCCCACAAGCAATCTTATCTATAGATGAGCGCCAAGAGAAAGCAAGTTTATTTCTAATTGCAGTTCAAGGAAAACAAGATTAAGAAGATAAAGACTAAGGCAGGGCCATTTTTAGATTATTAAAGTCCTAGATCTTTTCATAAAAACAAAAAAACTCATATTGTTAATAAACTAAGTATTTACAAAAACAGGAAAAGAGTAGAAGGTGGAAAGTGGGTCTCTAATTTATTTCTCTTGCATTCCAAACTCACATTTATATTTCTATCTCCCAGTTTTCTCTAAGATGTCTAGTATTTCACAAAGCTCACCAAGAATGCTGTTCATTCTATTCTGGCTCATTAAAGGAATATGGGCGTATCCACACAAGCCTATCCTAGGAGGGTAAAAACCAGACACAGAACCAAGCCCAAGACCTGGTGGGTCTCGGATCAATCCCAAACTCCCCAGCTGACTCCTCTCCTCCCCCTGAGGGACTGTTCTGAGACACACCTGTGGCTTCACCACCCAGCACCCTGATTCACCTGCCATTCCCCTTGTTTGGGGACTGTTTTTGGACCTGTTTTTCTGGTTCCATCTCAGCAAGCCTATTTGAATATGACTGTGAATTTTCTTTCCAATCCCACAAGCACTAGGTGGGAAATTCTCCTGATGTCCCCTCTACCCACCCTGGTTGCCTCTCTTTCTTAGCAATCCGTCACGCTAAGACTGGAAATGGACTGATATTCCTCCCTATTTTGTGTTATTTGGAGAGATTTGTCAGGTTAAAGATATTACTTTTGAATACATTCCTTGCAAGTGACTGAGATATGTTAAATTCCATTAATAAGATGCTTATTTTATTTTTCTGCCTTTTCTGATCATGGAAAGTACTTAAGTTTAATAAAAATGCAATGTGCATTTCCCTATATGATAGCCTCTGTTCTGGCAGAGTGTTTGACCATTTTATTCACTGCTCTATTCCCGGCAATTTAAAACAGTGGCAATGAGTGCGTGCTAAATATATATTTATGTTGAAAGGACAAAGGGGTCCAGTCATAAGAAATAGAATGTAAATTAGTAAATCACTAACAACAATAAAGACAAGGACCTGGGGAATCACTTTGCAGCAGAATTTGATCCAATCTCATGGATTCCTATTGCTTCAAGCACTGACCATAGAAGGAATCAAGACTTTTCTAATGAGTTTTGCTAATTTCAGGAGGTTAAATGAAATTCTTAGCCAGTAATAAATAGATGAGAGAGAGAGAGAAAGAGAGAAAAGGAGGGAGGGAGGGAAGGAGGAAAGAAGGGAGGAAGAGAGAAAGAGAACAAACTTCACTCAACATCTGCAAAGATTAAAGGCAGACAAACCTAAAGACATAACCCACCTGCACACTGGTCACCCAAATTTAAAACAGCAATTTTAAATTTAAGAAAAGTATTGTGGTTAAATCCTAATTATCTAGATTCGTGCTGTCCAAAAGAAATACAATGTAAAAAAGAAATGCGAGCCACATATGTATTTTAAAATGTTCTGGTAGCAACGTGAAACAAGGTAAAAATGTATAGGTAAAACAATTTCAATAATGTATTTCATTTAACCTAATACACCCAAAATACTGTGGGTTCAATATTTCATTTAATTTTTAAAAAATTATGAGTGAGATCTTTTATATGATTTTTTTCTTGTACCGGGTCTTCGGTATCTGGTGTGTATTCACACCACAGCACATCTCAGTCTGAAAAAGTCACAGTTCACCTGTTCAGAAGCCACACGTGGCCACTGCATTAGATAGTGCCGTCTGGAAGCAGATGCACCCGTTTGTGGATTATGAACAAAAATCTTTTGAACCTGGACTGACCTCCACTTATCACCAATACATATTTTCACCTCTCATCCACAGGAGTCCGCTATGTTGTCGTGATGCAACTTTACTCTTAGGTGAAGTAAGTTCAGTGTGTCCACCATCACCACAGCATTGAACTACACTCGCTGAACTCAGAAGAGGCTGAATTGGATTATTTCTAAGGTCTATTCTGAGACTAAAATCTTGTGATTATGTCGAAAGCATTTTTTAAAAAATAAAAGCACTCAGTTTAAATATCATTATCGTTAATTTTGGTATTCCGAAGATAAACCTACTACCAAAGTAATCAAAGTCTCTATTCGACCAAAGTTGAAATACAGTCTCAAGATAAATAATTTTCCTGTAAGAGTTCTTTGGATTATCAATGGAGTATTTATGTCTAGTAATAAGATAATAGTCATTTCTAAGAAGCATTTATTGAATGCCATAATTCCACCCCGTATTCTGCCTCCCTCCCACTCTCCATCTCCACTAAAATACCCACTTAAGTATTGGAATCTTTTTGCAACATCAACGTATCGGCCCATGAATTTCTAAGTGCAGCCTTTGCACAGAAGAATTAAGGAAACTTACCAATTATTATTAGGTAAAAGCCAGCCACTAAATCCGCTTCCCAGGAAAGTTTGGAAGCAAAGGGGTCCCCATCTCGAAGGTAGTGTGGCAGGTGCTCATCCTGGGGCAGGGCAGTGTGATTCGATGCCATGCTGTTCTCAAGCCACCAGGGGTCTGAAAAGCAAACAGGTAAAGATCTCAACAGACCTGAATAACCCAGTTTAAACCATCTCGTAAAACCAAAGCTCCTGTTTTAAAACAAAAAAGCCAGTTCACAAGGTTATGCCTGATTCTCTAATTGACTGGTGAAAATGTTAACATTTTTCTTCAATGATCCAGATATATCAATATTCAATTATTCACTGTTCAGATTATCCAAGCCTGCATTTTCTCCTCTTCCTCATGCCACCCTCTTCAAGCCAGTTCCCATCTCCCTTGGGTGGATAAGAGGTTATAGGTCAAACTGTTCATTTTACTGTTTCTTAGTAATTTTTGTAAAGGTCTGAGCTAGGAAAAGATATTACAGGGAGTGTGCACACTAAGTATATTTTTTAATTTGTCAGACTGTAGTATTTTTTAATTATCCAAATTGCCCAGAAAAGCATCTCCAACAGTTACATATTCAGCGAGCTTCAGAGTTTTGCTAAGGAAAGATATTGAGCATTGAGTACAAAAGAACATGAACGGTTCACAAGCGAAGCTAAGAGCTAGAAGATTGTCAGGGTTATCCTGAAATTTGGAGTCATTTAGAAGAGAATTCAAGCTTGATTGTAACTCACAAGGCTCATTTATAGGAAGATTTGGTTTTCGAGTTTCCTAAAGCAGAAAGCAACTTCATTATTTCCCACCATTGCCCCTTTAAACCCGTTTTCTCAATTTGCTCATTTATGGTCCAGGCTAAAATCTTGAACAATAAGGAACTCTCCAAACACACAGGTCTTTGTACTGTTTCTATTGAATTTTTATTTTAAAAAGGTTTACAAAAATTCTTTGATGGGCTCTCTGAAAAAATAAAAGTCGCACAATATCCCTGATACCAAAACTTGGCGTCGTGTGTTGTTCCTGAGATAAAGTATGCTGCTGATGTCATAACTTCCTTTGGAATGATTATTATTTGTTTTGAATGTTTCAATCTCTTTTGAACTTGTTTATTTCAAACGGAACCAATAGAGGTCACTGTTCAACCCTTTAGGAAACAATTTGGGACGTCATACATCAGACTGCAAATGGAACGCGGAGTTTTGTGTGTCTCACAGGTGGTGACAAGGTGATCCACAGATATCTAAAGATGTAACTTAACTTTGCAAAAGAGACAGACTTAACCCCCTCCTAACTTCCAGATTACAGCTTACAGTTAAGAAGGACTTTCAAGGGATTTGTGGCCATTTGGCTGAAACTACTGTCTACTTCCGCACACAGTTTGAGGACAGTCATGTGGTTGATGTCCATTCAAAATCCTTCTCCCTGGGAACTACCGAAAGTTCTAGGAGAAACCTCTGGCAGCCAAACCCACTGCATCTCAAGACCTGCGCCACGTCAAAGAGTATCTTTATTTTGCAGACTCCTGATTCCTCTTCGATTGCCCTCCTCTCCTCATCACAGACTCCCCGTACTCCTTGGCCCTCCAGTCATGTCTTCAACCCTAGATTAGGAATCCTAAAACAAGTATTGGAGTCCAGCTTAGACACATACCCTCTGACCTTAAGCAGATTATTTAAACTGTCTGAACCACAACCACGTCACCTGCAAAATGGGCAATTTCGTTCTTACCCATCACTCATGCTCATTGCAGGAACAAAAGGATATTGGATTTCAAAGCACATTATAAATGGGGGGTCCTGTTGAGTTATTACATGCCGGATCTCTTACTTTTCCCAAACTTGCCCATCCATCAAGATATAGCTTTGCATAACAGATTTCCTCGGGGTCCTGTGCTGAATAAATGCATGCTTGTGTATTAAATCAAGTATTTACTGAACATCTAACATAAACTCAGCACTGTGAGGTAGGACAAGAGAACTTTACCATGTTACCTGGATTTAAGTACGATAACTATCATTTTGGAGAGAGAAAACATAAAATAAAAGTCATAAAAATAATGATACGAGAATATAAAACAATAGAATGCTGCTTTATTTGGTTTTAGACAATAATTTTTAAAGCAAGGAAATAATTACATTTTATGAGAAATTAACAAGAGTATGTGTGTGTGTGTGTGTGTGTGTGTGTGTGTGTGTGTGTGTGTGATATCAAGAATTGTCCTTTCTATGTCTGGAGGTCCACAGGGCCTTGCACAACCTAAGACTCATGCGTTAATATTGATAATCACAATGTAAAACTTCATCTGAGCACTAAACGGCTTTAATCAACAATGATAACTATGGAGGATATTTTCAGTGGGGGAATGACGTGAACTAAGATTTGAAGGCAAAAAGGACATAAAGTGTGTAAAGGATGGAAGAAGACCGGCTCCATAGGAGTAGAGAGTCCATGATGGTGAGAAACGATGGGCAGGTTGGCTTGGTAACATGAGACCTTGCTCTGGAAAACCCAGAATGCCTGGCAGAAGAGTTGCTTTTGACATATCATACATTGGCTTATTTTTTCTGGATCCACTGATCAACATTTGTGCTATTGTCCAAGTTTGGAAAATAAATATTTTAGGGTGTTTCCAGTTCTTTTCAAAACACAACTTATATAGTTTCATGAGACAGAGTGAGAGAAAGAGATAGAGAATCTTAAATATATTTGCTATTTTGGGACTCTTCACTCTTCCTCATACACTACAAACTCATTTTCAACTCCATCCTTTGCACATATTTTTCCCCGTATGTAATGTGTGTTCCCTTTCTTCCCAGTCTATCCAAATTCCACTGGACCTTCAGGTTCCTATCCAAAGTCTACATCCCTTTAGAAGATAAATTTGGCTCTTTCAATAGCTACTAAAATACTCTCAGGGGCACTTAATCCTGCTTAACTTACTTAGTTCTTCCTCTTGTTTGCCTATACATGCATAAAATAACTTTCAGTTCTTAAAGAAAGAAGTTAGAGTCACCAATGCATGCATAGAGGAGAAAGCACTGACTACGGGACCATTAGCATTATTTTGTTGAGGTTTTATTTCATCACCAGTGCAAAATTAGACTTCTCGTTAAAAGCAGGCTCTAGCAATGTGGCTATCATAAGTATTTCTGCAGAACAACACTAACTGTACTACTGAAAATAATAAATGCAACATATAGTCCTAAACGTATTTGTTCAGAGACCTGTTTTAGAGACTTCATTTTTCAGTATTGAATATGCTTGCTACCCTATTGTGTAAATAAAATACAGTCATCTGGTTATTTCCTTCCCCCTTTTACCTCCTGTGTTGAAAGACTGCCTACTGCCCATGGTGTCCGATCCATGATGTCGCTTGTCACCTCATCCCCCAGGTCTCTGGGATGGCATACTATGATCAAAACCAATGGTTCTCGACCAGCCGCTCATGTAAATCACTTACTCTTGCTTTTTGTATATTGTTATTGTTGTTGTTTTTGTGTTCCTGTTGCTCCTTGGATAGCCTGGTGTGGGTGTAACTACCAGAGACTGTGATATCTACAAAAAAAAAAATCATTTCCAAGAGAATCTGATAGTATGCAGAGTTTGCCAAATTTTGTAACTCTGGAAACTTTCTTTTCTTGCACAATATTTCATGTGTTAGTGCTTAGAGAGGCAACCTATGTGGGGAAAAGCTGCTGTAGTAAGACTACACTAAAGAATAAAGAATTAAATAACATATTCAGGACTGGGAATTCTAGAAGTATATTGGATCTTTTTTTTTTTTTTTTTTTTTTTTTGAGACAGTCTCGCTCTGTTGCCCTGGCTAGAGTGCTGTGGCATCAGCCTAGATCACAGCAACCTCAAACTCCTGGGCTCAAGCAATCCTTCTGCCTCAGCCTCCCGAGTAGCTGGGACTACAGGCATGCACCACCATGCCCTGCTAATTTTTGCTATATATATTTTTAGTTGTCCAGATAATTTCTTTGTATTTTTAGTAGAGACGGGGTCTCCCTCTTGCTCAGGCTGATCTCGAACTCCTGACCTTGAGGGATCCTCCCGCCTCGGCCTCCCAGAGTGCTAGGATTATAGGCGTGAGCCACCGCACCCGGCCAGTATATTGGATCTTGACAAACTTAACCTCAAATTGAAATAAGGAAGCTTTTGGCTGCTGTTGAAATACTGCACAACACTGGAAGTGCTCCTTTGAAGAGCCTAATATTTCAGGGATGCTGTGAAGGGGTTGGAGGAAAGCATCCTATTTAAAAGTGGAGAATAAAATAAATGACTTCTCAAGATCTCCCCTGAATTTATGATTCTGGGCAAAGAAATAAATTAAATTTCTTGAAGTAAGTTCTATGTGATTATTCATGCTAGCATAATCCTTTAAGCAATAAAATATACTCTACTGTTCTCCTATGTGCTAATCAATTGTCTTTGTGACCATGAGTAAAGCTTCCTAAGAATGTTCTCCTGACAGCTTATTACAGAAAAGGCTGAATCCACCCCCTACTCCTCATCACCATAAAAGTTTTAAATATCTGTTGAGTTACTAGAATTAACCTGAAAAAAAAAATCTTCTATGATTCCACAATAAAAACTAAGGGCTAGCTTGAGGCATAGCCAGACCCAAGTCTTCATGTGCAAACTGGCTGGACTTACAAAATGGCATAAGCAGATATGGCAGATAATGGCACAGGGTCATGTCCTAACAGGAAATAAACACAAATTAGTATCAAGGAAAGGAGTCCAATTCTGTTCAACTTTATCCAGCCTTAAAACTATCTTCAAAAGATATTAGCCAACAAATTTTCACTCAACCCACTAAATTTCCTCTGGTTCAAGGTAGGAAATATTAATAGCAAAGAGCATGGGCGCTGTGGAGAGCCACTTACGTAGAGTGCCCAAAAGTGTCCTGCCCAAAACAGTCTTCCCCACTGGCCTCCAAAACGTTTACCATTTTTTGCCTTCAGGCATTATCACCACAAAATTTCTTTCTAGGGATGTATTACTGAGAACATCAGAGCCAAATCTATCAGCACCCATGAAAACTTTAACATAAAGGCGTTTATGAAATTAGTTATTTGATACCTAGTAGAAGCCAGAAGACTTGAAAATAGGTGTGACAATGGCACAGAGGAAGGAATTGGAAATAACATAATCCGTGGGTTTCTCTGAAAAAGCATGGAAGACCTTGGAATGTCCAGAAGTTAACAAATGCCTAAGAACCAAGGAAAGAATGTCAAAGAAAAATGAGCAGCAAGGATTGATATATTCAAGTTCTGGGGGTAAAATTGGCTTAATGTTAAGCCTGATAAAATACAAACAAGAAAACACAAGTTTATTAAAAATTCAGAAGTCCTATAGCTGGTTTACATAGGTCTTTATCAAGTGGGTGACTGCCCATTTTTACTGTCTTAAAGGATTGCCTACAATAAGCTTACAGAAGAAAGGGTTTGTGGTCAGATTCATTTTTACATCAACTCCAGAAATTTGTGCCAGACCCTAGGCTGGTGTCTTATGGTAAGGAGCCAACAACTCAGAACTAAACTTCCTTCTACCCCAGACCCAGTGAGTCAGCCAGCCTGGGCCACAATCGTGTGCAGGAACAACCTCATCAAAGACCAGCAAGTGGAATGTTCTAGTCTCTCTCCTCCCCTCCTCTACCTTGAGCTTTGCCTTCTCCATTTGAGCATCACAGTGGTTTCATGCATCTCTCCTTTACTTTCCTATAAATTCTTTTCAAAAAAAATCAGA
>NW_012155285.1:2732715-2735444 GCF_000956105.1 Propithecus coquereli
AGATTTTCCAATATAATTTCAGTTTTGAATATCCTACCTCATCAACACTAGAATTTTGCTTTTCAGGTCATATGATCCCACAGTTTATAAAAGATTCTCACCATAAATCACATCTCAACTCATCTCCCATTCACACACTTACCCTCCACCTGGAAATAAGATATTTAACACTTTTATTTTCAAAAGCCTCAATCTGGAGGACAGATTTACCTTTCTTGAGGGTTTTGTGATTTCTTTTTTTATTTATTTTAGCATATTACATGGGTACAAATGTTACAGATATTGCCTTTGCCCCACCCAAGTCAGAACTTCAAGCATGTGATTTCTTTAAAGAAAATTATTGTCTCTCCAAAAAAAGATGCTTGCATGAGAAAAGTAATGAAAAGATGCTTAAATAAGGGGGTAGGATTCAGGAGGAAATAGTACAAAGAGCATTGCCTTCCTTAACTTGCATGAGGATTCTCTGTTAACATCAAAACAAACCATACCTGTGTATAGATTCAAGCTTACCTCAAAATGAAATCTCTAACTGTGGATTTAGCAGACCAAAGTACCAGGCTTAATTATACTATTCACTAAGCAAATAATTTTATCTCAAGGTCATTAACTTGTTCAACTCCAATGAACTATATTACAACAACTCACGATCACAACCATGCCCTAGGCTTGCACACAACCTTGAATTGCTCTACCCATGAAACAATACATTCTAATTATCACACCCACTGGCCACAATGTCCTTTTCTCCCATGACACTCAAGTACTCTCCTGCCCGAATCTCTTTGTTTTATCTTAATTATCCAACTCCTTTTGTCTTCAATTTGTTTTCCCTCTTTATGTATCTTGGAACCTCAAAGTCTATTGCTTTAGTCTGTCACTCAACAAGTTCCAAGAATTTCTAACATCCTTAATTTCCTGCTCAACCTGCCCTACAAAACTCAGCCATTCCATTCTCTCCTCCAACATTCCAGAGTATACTCCACGGAGCAGAGTCTCTACAAAATAGGTAACTACCATATGCCTGGACAACAGCACTTTCTGGCTATCCCAAACATGTTTCTCTAAAATCTCAGCTCTGAAAATGGATGTTTTCAGCAGATCTGAGGTAGCACTGGTGTGGGAAGGGAAAAGAAAGTCTATGGGTGTTACCAATTGATCAGTTCCGAGTAATAAGGCCTTCTCTCAACAAACCTTTTTGAGCCCTCAGCTTGAAAAAGACATTATCCTAAGTGCTGGGAATTCTTACTTTTAGGGAAGTTGCAATCTACATGAAAAGACAACTAATGACAGCAAAAAGTCAGACCTAACTGTCCAAGGAGAGGCCAAAACACTGAAATCTGAGGAGGGGCCCCTAATGGTTTGGAAGATGTTGACATCTTCTATGCAATTTAGAAATGTCCATGTTACTATAAGGATGCTATTATCTACTTAAAAGAAAAGAAAATCAGTGTCTCCACTATAAACCAGGTAATCTAGCGGGTGCTGAGGTTACAACAGTAAAAAGACAAACAAGTGTGTTCCTGTCCTCATAGAGTTTACACTCTAATGCAGGTGTAAGGTCATTACAGACAAATCATTTAATTATAATTAGGATAAGTATCTATCCAATAGCAACTAACAGAAAATAAAAATGTCTTCAAAATATAATGGCAGCAAATTTCTATTTTAAAGATGGGCAAACACACCAAGGCCTTCAATCATTTCTCTTCTAAGAGGGAGGAATCTGTCCTTCTCTAATTTCTTTTGCTTATCAGGTTCCTCTGCAGAGCCTGAACTTCTAGGTGCTCCATTTTTCAACCCATACTAAAGGGGAAAGAAATCTCATCCAGTGGGGCAAATCTGCCTGCGTTGAGTCACCCCAGGCCCAGGACTCTAGTCCTGGGTGCTTTCCCTGCCTGCCCAAATACAGGGATTGAGGAAACCTCTTTGTTAAGGATATGTGTCTTTATAAATTCTTTGAAGCCAACTACTGCTTCAATAAATTCAGTTTCCCTCTCCCCCACCCCATTAGCCTCTCTCCCATGATATTTTGTTCATCTACTTAGAAGTAATATTAATTTTCATCCTTTTCTTCAACTGCTTACCATTTATGTCTAAATACTATGTAATATGTTAGTGATTGCTAAGTCATGTCATTCACTATACGTCAAGTTAACCGGTCATTAATGCATTCATACATTCCACAATATCTACTGAGCACCTTTCTTAGTCTGCTTTCTGCTGCTACAAAAGAATATCACAGACTACGTAATTTATGAAACATAGAAGTTTTTTGGGGCTCACAGTTATGGAAGCTAGGAAGTCCAAGAGCAAGGGGTAGCATGTGGTGAGGGCCTTCTTGCTGTGTCATAACATGGTGGAAGGCATCACATGGCAAGGAAGGGCAAAAGAAGGCAATAGCGCACAAGACAGGGAATAAAAGGAAGCTGAATTCCCATGATAACTAACTCACTTCCACAGCGATGGCATTATTTACTCATGAGGGTGCAGCCCTCATGCACTAATCACCTCTTTAAGGCCCCACCTCTTAATATCATCACAATTGCCACTAAATTTCAGCATGAGTCTGGATGTCAACACTCAAATCATAGCAGCACTTACAACATATCCAGCACTCTTCTCAGAGAATGAACAAGTAGATAGATAAATATATGAAAAGCCAAATGGTGATAGTGTAATAGAGAAAAATAGAGCACAAGAATGACAACAGGCCGGGCACGGTGGCTCAC
>NW_012155285.1:2746679-2749519 GCF_000956105.1 Propithecus coquereli
TCTCTGTAGGAGAAATGTTCACAGCCACAAAGAAAACTAGTGATTAGCTGAGGTTGGCTGTGAAACAGACATGCACGTACACTCTTCTGTTTTTCTCTTCCATGGTTCAATATGATGCTAGAGAAGGAAATAAAAGAGTAGTATTTTTTTCAACCTACACAACTAAGAAATTTGGTAGGAAACATGGGAAAGAAGGGAGGAAAGGAGAAAGGGAAGGAAGAAGAAAAGAAAGAATATTTTACTCTATAAAACCAAGTCAGAAAGAGAGCAATCAATTCAATTCAATATTTTCTCAGCCATGTAGAAAAAAGGGCAAAGTTGTCGGCTGAGAATAATAACCTCTATGTCAATTTATTCCTAACCAGTTCAGCTTGAAGTAAATTGACAATTCTAAGGTAAGGGGAGAATTGTAAGCATTAGAAAGATCCGTTTTAATATTTTCTCAGGTTGTTAGTATTTATTTTTTAAAAGCAGCAACTGCCATATAACAACTACTATTTCATCCACCTCCTCCTCGAGCTGCTGAATAATAAATTTCAAATTAATTTACACCCACATTCTCTCCAACCCACTGTTCCCAAGCAGAAAGGATGAGGTATAAATTTCATTTAGAAATTACTCTTTTAGTTGCCAGCCCTCACTACTTCTCATTCACAGAACAAGAGGCACTTACAATTCAAATAAGAGACAGTGTTGCCCACCTCTGGCCTGGTATCCATTCTTCTACTTCTCTCCCTAGAAGACACTGAATACATCTAAGAGCCCTTCTAGAAAAGCAATCAAATCACCCTACCCTGTGCAGATAATAAAGATAGTGCTTGATCTAAAGATGGCTTGAGAGCAAGCAGAAACTATAAACCCCAGAGATGAAGCTGGAACCACAGAATTCCCATCAGCATCATGAAAGAACACTAGATCTGCAAATCCTGCTCAAGGTGGAAGCATCTTTTGACACCACTTTCATTGTGGACATTTTATCTATTCCTCAGCCCTCAAATCGTATAAAAAGAAACTTCAGCCAAAATAATAATAATAATAACTTTGAAAAAACAACCAGAAATCCCCTTTCTTCTGAATTCAAATACCCCAGCTCTGAACTCAAATATTGATAGAGATCATGTTAACTATGATTTATGGTTATGAAGTTGTCCTTGTTAATAATAATGGTCAACATGAAACACATGCAGAATTTTCAGCAATAGAATCTGTTCATTCCTTCTCAAAAAGAAATATACAAAGTCATAAAAAAAACTAAGAGGAACAAACAAGCTAAACATTTTGACAAAGAAACTCAGAGTACTGCAGAAAAGATCAGCAACTGCAATTTTACAGTCTCTCGTTATTTTACTGCGCGGTGCCTTGCATGTTTTATTCCTGATCTGAAATTCTGTTTCTGAGATGCCTTTTATAAGTGTTAGTTGATAGATGTAGGCCTAACCTCAACAGGGGATAAAAAGAAATCCAATTAACTACATCAATTACACAGTGATATTTAGAACAAAGGCTCAGACAGAATGGCTCTAACTTGCTCCTAGTTCTCACAACCACAAAGAAAAAGAAGGAAAAAAGTCCCCTGAAAGTGAATTAAGAACCATTCTCTCTTTGCCCCATGAATCACGCGTAGGCTAGCCTCATAATTCCCCGTAATTGACCATTCAATTCAAAGTCCTATTTTCCAGACAGTAAATCTTAGAATTTCTTGTTTTTCAGTTGTTTTATCCCTTTGTTAAAACTCACCGATTTAAGAGCCTGCCAAAGAAGAAGTTTCTTTGCCCAGCCGGTGCTTCTAGCTGGATTGATCAGGTCTTGGCACGTCTTCCTATTGGTTCTTTCCAAACCAACACTTTAGTTACTTTGCGTTTCGGCTGATTTTAAACATTACCAAGTAAAAGATATTCATTTTCTAGACTTTCCTGCTCTCTCCACCCCTTTGCTAAAAGGACCAATCATGTCTTCGGAAAAAACAATCTCATCTTATTGAATTATGAGGAGAGGTGCAATTTTTGGAAGCTTAACTTATTGGTCATTAAAAAACCAGCAGCAGCGATTTGGCCCTTATATTGATCAGAAACAAGAATAATGCTGTCTGCCAACTGTACTTTAAGACACCATATACCCGATTTTTTCTGTTCAAAGTCTCAGATTAATCTTTAAATAGTCAAGAACTAACTCCTAAAGCCTTTAGTAATTATTTGTCTCCTTAGGCTATTTTTTGAATCAAGACACACTGTCTTCAGTTGCCTAATATAACTGCTTGAGAAAGACCGCTAAAATAGAAAAAGGAAAGTTCACACGTAATTTTTAAAACATAAAAGTTAATGCTTGTCCTGGCCTGCTTTACAACCCTAAAGATTTGTCAGGATCAAAATTGATGTTTTTGTTCTTTGACATTAAGCCAAAGCCACAAGCTATAATGCCTAGCCTTGAATGGGTGCACTCCCTGTCTCCGGGCACTGTGCTCAGTGTTTTAAAGCATTCTTTTGTTTCAGCTCCACAACAATAATGCTATGAAGTAGGTTGTTGTTATTATTACCGTTTTGTTGATAAGAATGTTCACAGTCAACAAGAAAATTAGTGATCAGCTGAGTTCGATGGTCAAACAGAAATTCACATACACTTCTGTTAGATTTAGAGAGGTTAAGTAGCTTGCACAAGGTCACACTGCTTAACTCCTAGTAGTATCTCATTATATGTTTGTTGACTAAGTCAATGAACAAAACTTTAATCAACAAATGACATTGCTTCAAATAATGTTTTCCATGGAGAAAAGGGGAGAAATTATATTGATGTTAGAGGAAAAAAGTGTAATCTGTCCTAAAAAATAATAATATTTTAGAATA
>NW_012155285.1:2763068-2763442 GCF_000956105.1 Propithecus coquereli
TAATTAGATTTTTTTTTAAGGCTAACTTAATTTCTTATTCACAATGGTAAAATTCCGAAATGGTAATTCAGTATTTACCCACAGAAGACAGAACTTTCGACCACTGGAATATAATAATGGGATTTGCTTTGTAAGAAATCCATTATGAAAGTAACAACTATGATTCATAAATAGATAAAATATATTTTCCTGAATTTCTGGGCCAGTTGGTGGATAGTTGAAGGGATTTATTTTTCTTTATCTTTTTCTTTTTCTTCTTTTTTGGAAATGAAACACAAGCTACTTTCAGGGGAAAAAATGAACCATTTAGGTTATTTGGGTTCAATACATGCAGAAATAGGATAGAAAACAAGCCATTATAGAAACTGACACTT
>NW_012155285.1:2763492-2763985 GCF_000956105.1 Propithecus coquereli
CTGTCAAAGAAGAATTTCAACTAGATGTGAAAAAATTAGTTTCTATCACAACAGATGGCGATTCAGTTATTTTAGATCAAAACTCCAGATTTACTAGAATTTGAAACAGGAGACTGGTGTTTTCCTCATTACTTCATTCCAATATGTAATATATATCGAAAATATTTGTGCTCATCTTTCTGAAACAGTGACTATAAAAGTATCATGAATACTGTTAAAATTGTTCAGTATGCGTATCCAAATGCTATGAATCATCACCAATTTGTGAAACTATTGAAAGAAATAAAAGACAAGGAATATAGTTGTCTTGTGTTCTTTGCCAATTTTCATAGGTTGAGTTGTGGCAGAGTTTTACAAATACTTATTGCATGTTAACTCCAATTCAAGAATTTTTTTAAATAAAAGAAATGCCTGTCAAATATCGAATAATGCAAGACAAAAAACCAGTAGTTTGATTTATGTTTTCTCACTGGTATGACAATGCATATGAAGG
>NW_012155285.1:2764035-2764358 GCF_000956105.1 Propithecus coquereli
GGTGGAGGGAACTATTTACCTAAAATTCTATAATCAGAGAAAATGTATTTCAAAGGAAAATTAAAACATTTTAGAATATTAAAAAAGCCGAAAGAATTTGTTAGCAGCACATCTGCACAGCAAGAATGTTGAAGGAAGTCTCTAAGGCAGAGAGAAAATGATGACAAATGGGAACATAAATCACAAAGGAAAAAAGAGCAACAGAAATGTAATTACATAGGTAAAGATATGTTTTTTATTATTTAAATCTCTTAAAAATGTACTCAGGAGTGAAAAAATGGAAGTGCAATATTGTAAGGTTCTCATGCCGTATGTGAAGTGTC
>NW_012155285.1:2764408-2768649 GCF_000956105.1 Propithecus coquereli
AGTACTAAATGGGGTGGAGGGAACTATTTACCTAAAATTCTATAATCAGAGAAAATGTATTTCAAAGGAAAATTAAAACATTTTAGAATATTAAAAAAGCTGAAAGAATTTGTTAGCAGCACATCTGCACAGCAAGAATGTTGAAGGAAGTCTCTAAGGCAGAGAGAAAATGATGACAAATGGGAACATGAATCACAAAGAAAAAAAGAGCAACAGAAATGTAATTACATAGGTAAAGATATGTTTTTTATTCTTTAAATCTCTTAAAAATGTACTCAGGAGTGAAAAAATGGAAGTGCAATATTGTAAGGTTCTCATGCCGTATGTGAAGTGTCTATCACCTGAAGGTAGACTGTGTTCAGTTAAAGATATATATAATTATCCCTAATGCAACCACTAAATTAACAAAACGAAGAGTTGTAGCTAATGAGCCCAAAAGCAATGAGAAGTTATCATACAAATAAAAAAAGAAAGAAGGAACAAGGAACTAATGGTTTATTAGTCAAGATTCTCCATAGAACCCTGAGTTCTATATGTGTGTGTGTGTGTGTGTACCTGTATGTATGTATGTATATGTATACACAATATAATATATATATGGAGAGAGAGATAAATATTTACTACAGGGAATTCATTCATGTGTTTATGGAGGCTGAGTAGTTCAAAAATCTATAGTCAGAGAATGTAGCTAAAGATGGCTGATCGGAAACACCAGCTGCCAGATCATCTCAGAGAAAAGGAAAAGTTTTAGATGAAAAAGAAAAAACACACAAACAAACATAGATCTGGTGTAATTCCAAGGTAAAAGTGCCAGAACCTACCAGGGATTCCATGGGAAGAAGTTGCGAAGCAGAACAAGGAGCAAGAATTGGCAGAGATCAACCCCCGAGAGGCTTGGAGTCCAACGAAAAGGGTAAGGAGTGGTTTGTTTCTTCCTCCCTCCCATCTCTGGCAGTCAGCAAGCTCCTGAGCTGCTGAAGAGCCTTTCTACCCTCACAAGCCCAAAAGCTGTTGCCAACAGTGAAGCTTCTTGAGGACAAAGCTCCAGGCTGCCAGCCTCCTTGGGGTCGCTTGCCATCACCACAGACCTGAGCCAAGACAGCGGGCACCACATTGCTTCTCCACCCACCATGCACCTTTGTCCTCCTGAGGGGGTTTCAGTCACTAATTTTTTGTCTCACTCTTCCCCAAGCAAACATTTCCCAACTCCATCCCAGACTTTGGGAGCCACAGAAGGCCGGTGGGTCCAGGAGGGATCTGCGTGACCCCAGAGCATGGACGTTCTGGGTAGGCTGCCTTTTGGAGAGAGAGACAAAGATGACCAGAGTGCCAGCTCTCCTCCATTCAGATGCTTTTCCTCTCCTTCTCCCCACCCTTCCCCATGGCTGCCAAGATAGACCATTGAGCCGGGGCTCTCAGGAGTGGTTGCTTCCCCTCTGTTTGTGTATCTATCACACCATAACTTCCACAGAGAATAGAGTTCAAATCTTTCCTCTTAAAGACCTGAAGCAGACTTAGAAGTGCCTGGACTGTGAGCTCCCTGCTCATCAGCCCTCCCTGGTGCTGTTTGCCTGACTGCTCCCTCAGATCAGGGCACATCCCAAAGCAGAGGAACATCAAATCTACTTGAGCACCCCATAGGCAACTCAGGACTGAATGCTTCTCCCTGGCACACTTAGGGATTAATCTTCGGGGACCCAGGGACAGGCCTGCAGGCCAGATCCTGTACCCCCAGGACTTGATCATGTTGCTTAGGAGCACACAGGGGAGATTTGTGAACTAATCTTGGAAGGCGAGGGAGCTCACATGGGCAGAACTGAAAGAGAGTTTCAGCTGCAGCACATGTGTGGAACACCCGTTCCCCCCACAGGAAAACCACACTCTCATCCCAGGGTGGGATCCTGGACAGGGAAACTCCCAGCCTGCAGAGCCATCATGTGTGAGCTCAGCTGGTTTGGGCTCCTGCCTACTGGCAGACGATGAAGAGAGCAGAGCAGGAGAAAGGGGGAAAGGAGTAAAACCTACTCCTGACAGCCAGATTATGAATCTCAGATGGCCCCTCCTCCACAAACAGACTTTATGGATGGGTGGCACTATTTTAGCCCCTCCCTCATAGCTTTACCCAGGATACTAGAAGTGGACCTTTCACCCCTGCTGAGACAGCTACTTACCAGCTTTCATGGAGCCTGAGGGCAGGCTCACATGACCCAGCCCTGCCCAGCCTCACTTCTCCACCTGCCTCTTCTATGTTGGAGAATAATGATTCGCCCGGAAATTTCAGGGACTCTCCCACCACCTGGGGCATTCGAGTGCTTCTCCTGAGGAGCTAGAGTCGGTCACAGGTCCCAAAAACAACACTCCAGCTTGTTCCTTCCAGCAAGCACCACCTAGTGACATGGAGGTCAATTTCCACAGCACATTACAACATTTACTGATAAAATCATACAGAGTGTAGTTGGCTCTTACTCACAAGCACCAACTACTGTCTCGGAGATTAAACTGGGCATACCAATGCAAGGCTCACTATTAAGCAGACCACAGGGCTGGGGAAAGAGAAAGAATTTCAAAGACCTCCATCTTCACTCATCGACAAGACACAGGGAATCTGCCTATACACATAGCTCACTGCAGCTACAGCCTACAAACAACTAGCAACTGAGAAAACCACAATACTAAGGATATCTATAACCAAGACATCCTTGCAGAACCTAGACCACCATCAAAGCAAGCACAAGTAAAGCCAAAGGTTCTTACCCAACATATGCTACAGACACACCCTTATGAGTGAAGAGGAAAAAAGCCCCATCTAAACAAAAGAAAATCCAAAAATAAAAAGCAACAGCTGCTCCAGACAAGAAGGAATCAGCAAAAGAACACCAGAACTATGAAAATTCAGAGCAAAAGGACAATCCCAAAGGGAAACACCAGCTCTCTAGCAACGGATACCAACCAAAATGAAAATATAGGAATGACAGATAAAGAATTCCAAATATGGCATCCAAGAGAAAATGGAAAACCAACTCAAAGAAACTAGAAAAACAATTCAGGAAATGAATAAAAAATTCACTAAACAAATCCACATATTAAAAAAAAATAGAACATCTAGAAAAGAAACATTTATTTAAGGATATACAAAACACAGTGAAAAGTTTTAAGAATACACTAGACCAGGCAGAAAAAAAAATTTGCAGAGCTTGAAGACAACTCCTTTGAATTAACTCAGTCAGTCAAATATAAAGAAGAATGAATTAAAAGGAACAAACAAAGCCCCACATGAAATATGGGATTATGTAAAATGGCCAAATATAAGAGCCATAGGCATCCCTGAGGGTGAAGAAGAAAACACACAAGGACTGGAAAACCTATTTGAGGGAATAATTGAGGAAAACTTCCCTAGTCTTGCTAGAGATTTAGACACAGGTCCAAGAATCTCAAGGAACACCTGGGAAATTCATTGCAAAGAGGCAATAACCACGACACATAGTGATCAGACTGCCCAAAGTTATAACAAAGGAGGAACTCCTGCAAGCTGTGAGGTGAAAACATCAAGTGACTTATGAAGGGAAACCTATCAGGCTAACTGCAGACTTCTCAATGGAGACCTTACAAAGCCAGAGGGGATTGTGGCCCCATCTTCAGTCTTCTTAAACAGAACAACTGCCAGCCTAGAATTGTGTACCCTATGAAACTGAATTTAGTATATGAAGGAAAAATAAAGACTTTTCGAGGCAAGCAAACATAGGGAATTTATCAAGACCAGACCTGCCCTGCAGGAAATACTTAGAACCACATTATACATAGATCAGCCCAATAGACACCCACCAGTGTAAAACCCCCCAAAAGCTAAAGCTCAGAGCTCATATAAAACAATAGCACAAGAGGTAAAACAAAGAAATAAAGTGCTACCCAACAGATGAACACAACAGCATCCCACATATCACGCACATATCAATTCTATCAATCAACATGAATGGTCTAAATACAATAACTGAAATTTAAAATGCAATAAAAAAAAAACAAATGCAGGGCACACTTACAACCTTGACTTAAGCATAATAAAATTGATACATGCAACCAAAAACATTTGTACCCCTGTAATATTTTGAAATTAAAGAAAATAATAAAACAAATGCAAAAAAAATGAAAATATAAAACTGTGCTGTCCAATATGATAATCACTAGACATGTATGGCTATTAGGCACTTAAAATGTGGCTAGTGCAATTGAGGAATGGATTTTTT
>NW_012155285.1:2772464-2773646 GCF_000956105.1 Propithecus coquereli
CTAGTAGCCTAAACCTTTTAATTGGATATTTTTTAAAAAATCACTTGCAGTAATCAGAAAGTTCAATATTGTAAGTAAAAAGGATAATAAGCAAGGAGACTTCGGAAAGCTATATTTATTTAAAGAGCAAAGACTAAATTGGCTTACTAGGGAGAGTAAAGTGAATTACCCATAAACTCTTCCAAAGAGCACTGTGCTCCCATTAAATGAGTTGAAAGAGAGTCTTTTTAGCAAGAACCTCAGAACACTTTTCTTCTCTCCATAGTGGCTTTGTTCCCCATAATTTCAGGATGGTAAAGAACACAGATTCCTCTATTTTCTAACTTTCTCTCCATCTGACCTTACCATTTTATCAGTATTTTTCCTAGCCTTACTTCTATTCATCGATATTTTTATTTTATTGTCTTCCTCCTTTAGGAGGTCTCAAATCCTTTGTGAAATAGCATGGTCATTTGTGAAGAGAAAATTTAAAATAAACAAGTCAAATATATATTAAATTTGTCACTTTCTCATTGTCAACATCCTGTAACATAACCTGTTAGCTCTGTTTCTCAACTGACCATTTTTCATTCCCTGTCTTCTTACCCAGGTTGCCAGGATGGCTTGAATCTTCATGAGCAATGACCAATGCATGCTACAGGTTAATGAATATGGTCATCCTCAACGTGATGGCTGATGCCTCCTTTTGGATTCATTCATTCATTTTTTATTCAGAAAAGCAGGAGGCCTAGTTGAATGCTATGGAGAGCACCGTCCGGCCACCAGAATCCTGTACTGGGAGGACAAAAGCACAATGGCCTGGAGTCGACATATCCCTTACTCACTCGTCACTACCCTTGGGATCTGGGGTTAGGTGAAGAGGTGAGTGTCAGGTTGAAGCTCAGTGAATAAGCAGCCGCCACAGATAGACTGATGGAATTGGAAATCATACCCTGAAGAGTTAGCAAAGTGTGGAGTAGCAAGGTTAATATAAATAGTATGAATTAATTTTAACAAGAACAGCTTGATACAAAGAGTCAAAACTATTCCAAATCACACATCCACAGAGTCAGACACAGGACTTAATAATTTCATCTGATCCAAAGTGCTAATGACCTTTATTCATGTATTTTCTCTGGAACATACTAACTCAAGTCATAGCCAACTATTGATTTTTGTCTTTAATACTTTGAAAAAATAAGA
>NW_012155285.1:2775683-2776919 GCF_000956105.1 Propithecus coquereli
AAAACTTTTCTGAACTAGCAGGGCATGAAGATCAGTGTACTGTTACTAATTAGCAATTCTTCAAACTACGTGTTAACAGTACCAAGGCAAATTATGTTTTATCTTTTGTGGTAGGCTGAATAATGGCTTCCCAAAGATGTCCATGTTCTAATCTCTAGAACCTGTGAATATGTTACCTTACCTGGCAAAAGAGACTTTGTAGATATTATAAAATCAAGGATCTTGAGATGGGAAGAGTATTCTGGATTATCCAGGTAAAACCAATGTAATCACAAGGCTTTATAGAAAGGAGAGATGGGAGGGTCAGAGAGAAGATATACCGATGGAAGCAAAGAAAGAGAGATGTGAAGATGCTGCACCGCTGGCTTTGAAGATAAATGAAGGGACCACCAGCCAAGAAATTCAGGCATTCTCCAAATGCTGGAAAAAGCAAGGGAACAATTCTCCCCTAGAACATTCAGAAAGAACGCAGCTCTGCTAACACCTTGATTTTAGGACTTCTGACATCGAAACTATAAGATAATACATTTGTTTTGTTTTAAACTATTAAATTTGTGTTTGTCACAGCAGCAATACATTCTTCAGCACTAATTCCACTCAAACAATTCCACATTGGATGATACAGCATTCTGCATAGCTGGTGGTAAGTCCCTTGGAAAAAAGTTGGCAAATATGTCAATGGACCAATAATATCCATATCATTTGACCCGGTTATAGCACTTCTAAGACTCAATTCCAAATAAATAATCATAAATTTGGACAATGCTTATCCTGATGCTCTTTATAATAACAAAAAATTAGAAATAGCATAAATGTCCAATGATAGTGTGGCTACATAAATTTTGTAGTATATAAATTACATATGAAACACTATGCTGCAATTTAAAATATACTCAAAGAAATGTTAATGACATATGAAAATAATTACAGAATAAGAAAATAATGACAATACACAAATTGTATGTGTAGTACATCCTCAATTGTATCTAAAAAATACCTGGGTAGGAATAAAATGACAATTAGTAGAAAATACAACAAAATATATAAAGTGATTATCTTCTAGATAGTGAGCAATTTTTATTTTTCAAACTGATATCTTTGTGTATTTCCCAAATTTTCTATAAAGAGCATGTATGATTCTAATAATTACAGAATAAGAAAATAATGACAATATGCAAATTGTATGTGTAGTACATCCTCAATTGTATTTAAAAAATACCTGGGTAGGAATAAAAT
>NW_012155285.1:2777529-2777886 GCF_000956105.1 Propithecus coquereli
ATATATATACATATACACACACACACGCACACATATGTATCTCACACAAAAGGCAAAATACATCATATGGGCTTTGGAATCAATGAATTTAAATCCCTGATCCATCACTTCTTAGCTATTTGCAATTATCAATAAAAATGAAAATATAGAATACAGATATTCAGTTCTCGATATATTCCTCTTAAGAATGCAGGAAGCAACGACAACAAAAAATTTCCATTGTGGGACATCGGCATTTCCGACTGCAGCATGTATGTAATCTGCATTAAAAAGTAATAGATTCAAAAATCCAAAATGCCTCCAAGAATACAATACAAGGAAACAAATCAAACTCTGTGTTTGAGATTTTGTTTTTGG
>NW_012155285.1:2777936-2778287 GCF_000956105.1 Propithecus coquereli
AATTATATTAAAAAGGCAGCAGTTCTCTCTTTTTAAAGAATCTGTACTCTATTTTTTTATATAATTAAAACTTCGATCATAAATCTTAAAATAGCCGACCATGTATCTTCATGTCAGGAAAAGTGCTGTCATTTCTAGTGCTGTGAGATGTTTTCTCCTCCTTGCCACCTAAATTCAATCTTCTAACACTGATGTTTCTTCCATACACGTGGAAGAGACAGGACTCAGTTCTGAGAAGAGAAGCTATAAGAAAAACGAAACAACCACTGGCTTCTTGGGGTTATTTTATTTGCACTTTCTGAGTCATTTTGATTCACACAGGTAAGACTCAGGGTTTAAATTAGACAATTT
>NW_012155285.1:2778337-2778667 GCF_000956105.1 Propithecus coquereli
GCATTAAAAAGTAATAGATTCAAAAATCCAAAATGCCTCCAAGAATACAATACAAGGAAACAAATCAAACTCTGTGTTTGAGATTTTGTTTTTGGCTTTTGGTTTGCTGATACTTTTCATGAAAGTCAAATTCTAGACCAATAGAAGAAGATATATTTCAACAATCCACACCATAGCCTGTGTTCCTCAGGACAGCACTGGCCTTTCAGCCAATACTTTCCATTGTTCTCCAGTTGAATCTGCTGGAAGGGCACTGACGGCTTTTTCATTTCACTGCTTTGTTGTATGTCCTACAGCACCGTGAACAGTGCTGGGCACACAGGAGATGCT
>NW_012155285.1:2778717-2779066 GCF_000956105.1 Propithecus coquereli
AACCACTGGCTTCTTGGGGTTATTTTATTTGCACTTTCTGAGTCATTTTGATTCACACAGGTAAGACTCAGGGTTTAAATTAGACAATTTCTGGCTGGGCAAGTTATACTGTTCCCAAAATGGAACCTGGAGAAATGAGGTGTGACAATAGTGTAAAATGACTCATCGTCAGCCACAATTAGACTTTCTCCATCGCCTGCCAAGTGCCTGACCGTCCTGGGCTCAGAGCTGCACAGTCTCTGTTAAAGGCTCCCTTGACTTCTGGTAATCTTCCTCAGTTACTGAAAATTATCGATCCTGTTTCCACACATCTCAATGTTAATCGGCTTCTGCTCAAGTGTCCCCATGG
>NW_012155285.1:2780426-2780837 GCF_000956105.1 Propithecus coquereli
TGTAATGTAGACTACAAGAAAATTTTAAAATAAGAATTACCTATATGGATAGCATTATCTTTGTACTGGATTGGGCTGTTATAGAAGAGTTGAACCTAAAAATGGTCAACTTGAAACTTGACCAGATTGACATGTACAGAACAGTGGACTCTACAACTTCAGAATATACATATTCCCATGCACATGGGGAACATTTACCAAAATTAATTATATGCTGGACCCTAAAGCTAGTTTCAATAATTTTCAAAGAATTTAAATTACTCAAAGTACATTCTGAAGCTTATGAGGATATTTGTTGTACATTTACAATGATAGGAAAAAAAGCAGAAGCAATAAAAATGCCCACTGTCAATATAATACTCAAGTAAACAAATATGTCAGCTGGATTTTTCTTATATAATTATTAAAATG
>NW_012155285.1:2790662-2791276 GCF_000956105.1 Propithecus coquereli
CATCCTCAATTGTATTTAAAAAATACCTGGGTAGGAATAAAATGACAATTAGTAGAAAATACAACAAAATATATAGAGTGATTATCTTCTAGATAGTGAGAAATTTTTATTTTTCAAATTGATATCTTTGTGTATTTCCCAAATTTTCTATAAAGAGCATGTATGATTCTAATAATTAATAAAAAGAAATGTTACACTATGTCGGTAACCCATGCCACAGTTGAATATGAAAACAGATTACCAATGAGAAAGGGACTCTGACATAACAGGAAATAGCCAATCCAAAAGAAACTAAAGAAAAACAATCTTCACACTTAGGAATTCCAATATAGTTTAAAATGTGGCAATACCTAATTAATCAAGGAAAATTATGTGTGTCACATATGTAACTTTTCAAGATAATTAAAGTGATTCTATTTCTATCCTCACCATTTCAGAGATCTTAACACTATTATGGTTGAAAGTTCTGAATTATGTGTTATATATTTCTGCCCATTATTAGATTAGAAGTCAACACAAATGATTTTTAGGATCATTTGATATTGGCCACATCACTTAAGCTTTCTATTCTTCTGATTCCTTACCTATAAACTGAAAATAAAAATTCATACTCT
>NW_012155285.1:2791326-2792391 GCF_000956105.1 Propithecus coquereli
TATACACGTTTTGGTTACATAATTTGCTTTTGCACAGTTTGAGTCAAAATCATAAGTGTGCCCTTCACCCAGATAGTGTGCATCATACCCATTAAGTGTGAATTTACCCACCCCCTCCTACCTCTTGATTTCTGTTGCATTTTACTTCCATATGTGCACTTAAGTGTGGATCAATTAGCTCCAGTTTAGTATTGAGTACATGTGATGTTTGTTTTTCCATTCTTGTGATACTTTGCTTAGAAGAATGGTCTCCAGTTCTATACAAGTTGTTACAAAAGATAATGGATCACCATTTTTATGGCTGAGTAGTACCCCATGGTATACACATACTACATTGTATTAATCCACTCATGTATCGTTGGGCACTCAGGTTGTTTCCACAACTTTGCGATCGTGAATTGTGCTGCTATAAACATTTGAGTGCAAGTGTCTTTTTTATAAAATATCTTTTTTTCCTTTGGTTAAAACCTAGTAGTGGAATTGCTAAATCAAATGGTAAGTCTACTTTTAGTACTTTGAGATATTTCCGTACTACTTTCCATAGAGGTTGTACTAGTTTGCAGTCCTACCGACAGTGTGTAAGTGTTCCTTTCTCTCCACATCCTCACCAGCATCTGTTGTTTTGGGGCTTTTTGTTAAAAGCCATTCTCACTGGAGTTAGGTGATATCTCATTGTGGCTTTGATTTCCATTGCCCTGATGATTAGAGACGTTGAGCATTTTTTCATGTGTTTGTTGGCTATTAGTCTATTTTCATTTGAAAAGTTTCTGTTCATGTCTTTTGCCCACTTTTTAACGGGGTTGTTTGATTTTTTCTTGCTGGTTTGTTTGAGCTCTTTGTAGATTCTGGTTATTAGCCCTTTATCAGATGTATAGTATGCAAATATTTTCTCCCATTCTGTAGATTGTCTATTTGCTCTACTGATTGTGTCATTGGCTGTGTAGAAGCTTTTTAATTTGATCAGGACCCATTTATTTATTTTTGTTCTTGCTGTGATTGCTTTTGGATTCTTCTTCATAAATTATTTGCCTAGACCTATGTCTATAAGAGTTTTTCCAACATTTT
>NW_012155285.1:2798075-2800078 GCF_000956105.1 Propithecus coquereli
CACTCTCTCCCTCGGATCCACATTATTCACTTTATCCTTGTTTGTGAAAATAACCCAGAAAGCCTCAAACCCCAAGGCCACCCCTCATGTCCCACGTTGTGGTGTTATAAGAGTCTGTTCGTCCCCCAAATCTTTTCCTCTCTTTCACCTTTCTCCTGATCCTGAGATCTTTCCAGTGTGCTGCCTAGATCCACAGCAAATCACAAAGAACAAATTCTCCTTATCATCATCCTCCTCTCTGAATGTTCTCTCACCTTCTTGTTGTTCTAACAGAAACCTGGTCCTCAGGAGGACACTGCATTCCCTGCAGCCCACTCTAGTAGTGGCTGTTTTCCCCCCAGACCAGGAAGGGAATAAGTGTCCTCCTTGCCCACCCCCAACCTCCACTGCTGTTTTCAGGCCATTCTCCTTTCTTCACTTCTGAATTTCACCGTCACTGTCGTCTACTGACCCCACGTCATTCCTCCTTATATTTCAAGGGCACTCTTGGTTGACTATCACTCCAGTACTAATTTGGTCCTAATCCTTAGTCATTTCAAAATACATGTCGTTGAGACTTCCAACTTCTGGGCCATTCCCACGGTCACAGCCTAAAACCTCTCTCTATTGCCCTCATTCACAGAGCCGTACACCCTTCACAACTGCAGGTGTGCACGCCTCACTCTCTGCCCTCCACCCCCTCTCTGTTCAGCTGACTCCCTCCCATACCTTATGCCAACTACCCTTCCACCCCACTGACACCTACGATTCATCGATTCCCAAATCTTTTACTGTTCCTCCCCTTCTTGCTGGTTTTACTCCCCTCCTCGCCCAGCTGAAATTCAACTGTCAATCCTTTGCACACACCTTCTATGCCCTCATCCCCCACTCATGTGCTCCCACATGCTTGGTAAACCACAAACTTGGTTAAATCCAACTCACCACCCTCTTTGCCTACAATCTCTTTAGTTTGTGACCACAAAATCAAAATCAATTGGCCCCTTTGTGCTTCCCAGCAGTGGTAAGATACTCCACTCTTCAAAATGACTATTCCACACATTCTCTTCCCCTCTCAGATCCCACACTTCCTCCCCCATCCTTATTCTCAGCCAATTATCTTTCTTCCTATTTCTCTGAGAAAATAGAAGCGAACAGAAGGGAACTTCCTCAGACTCCCACCATCACTGCTGCCCACCCACCAGCATCTATACTCAGTGACTCTGTCTTTCTACCTGCTCCCAGAGTTGACACTCTCTGAAGCCAGCCCCAAACCCTGGGTCCTAGGTCACAGCTATGGGAAGTTTTACAATTGCAATTCTTATTAATATTTCCCAACCCCAAGGAGATTCTAAAAGAGTTTGAAAAGGACATTTCATAACAATTTGTCAGTACAGGAGATTTTACTATTATTCTTACTATAGGCAACAGATGAAAGAGAAGGAAAGATTTGGGTGGCTGTTGCAGCTGACCACCGACAGCTGTGAAGTAACAGAAGGGACACCAGTTTGGTGCTTAAATGCTAGTGCTGAGTGACCTTGGGAGATATTCCAGAATTACCAAAAACTGAATTTGAGTCATAATTCTGCTACCAACTGGCTTTATTATTTGGACAAGTTATGAAATAGCGAAGGCCTTCATTTTCCTCTATATGACAGCACTGCCTCACATGTTTTATTGAGGATTAAATGCATAGAATCATGTAAAATGTGCCTGGTAGGTATAATTTTCATATTTGCTTTCTTTTCCCTTTTTGATTTGTTAATTTTACATGGTTAAAAAAATACAAACACTGTAATATTATTTCCATGCTATGGCAGGAAGAAAAATGCCTGCACCTTACCTCCCAGCCCCAAGATGTCTCCATCTTAATTCCCAGAATCTGCGACTATGTTACCTGACCTGGAAAAAGGGATTTTTGCAGATGCAATTAAGGACTTTGACATGGGAGGTTATGTTGCATCATCTGGATGGGCCCAGTGTAAGCACAGGGATCCTGAAAAGTAGAAAAGGGACTCAGAAGAGTG
>NW_012155285.1:2800948-2804362 GCF_000956105.1 Propithecus coquereli
GGGGGGAGAGAGAGAGAGAAACTTCATCTGTATTTACAGCCTCTCCCCATCGCTCGCATAACATGACCTCTGCCTCCCCCCACCCCCACCATCCGTGGAAAAATTGTCTTCCATGAAGCTGGTCCCCAGTGCCAAAAAGGTTAGGAACCGCTGTGTAAGGAGATAAGAGCCACATTAGAAGGATCGGTTAGGCAGTTCTGAAACTGATTTAGGGGTCCAAGATCACACGGCAGGCAAGTGGTGGAACCAGGGTTCAAATCTGTGTTGTCTTACTTCACACACACGCTTACACTACCCACTTGATGCGTCTCTAGAGCGTCAACATAAGGAATGTCTCAGGCTAAAAGAAGTTAGCCCAAGTCCTATCAGGATTCCTTAAAATAAGTTGTGTAAGTAAGCTTAGGCTCTAGACTCAGAGGCGTTATAAAGTTATTAGCAATCTAAAAAGTTGTGATGGAAAGATCTGGGAATAATGTGACCACATCTTTATATCAGTAGGAAGTGACCCAGGGCAGATGGGAAAATCAGACTTTTTCAATGACTAGCAGAAAGTCAGGTTAGAGGATGGAAGGGTAATGCTGTACTTTTGTAATTGTGTCATATAAAAATGGCAAAAGGGAGGCAGCTTTTGGGGCCACCTGAAGAGGGCTCACTATCTGAGATGTCAGCCCTTGCCAAATGCCACAGCCTCCAACCTCCCTCCCCCGTGCGGAGGGACATTCACAGAGCCTTAGCCGGAAGCCTACATAGCCTTTGAAAGAGTGGATTTGCCATCCATTATCCTTTCCTGTGCATGCTCAGCCACTCTGCACTTGTTTTTGTTGTGGTAAAAAACACATATCATAAAATTCACCAGCTTAACCATTTTGAAGTATATAGCTCAGTAGTGTTAAGTATATTTACGTTGTTGTGAAAGAGATCTCCAGAACTTTTTCATCTTTCAGAACTGAAACTACACCCATTAAGCAACTTCCTTTTCCCCCTTCTCGTGTAACCACCATTCTATTTTCTGTTTCTACAAATTTCCCTACTTTAGATACCTCACATAAGTGGAATCCTATGGTATTTGTCTTTTGTGACTGGCTTAATTTACTTAGGATTATTCCCTAGAGATTCTTCCATGTTATAATATGTAAAAGAATTTCCTTCATTTCATTTTTAAGGCTGAATAATATTCCATTGATATGGATATATCACATTTTGTGATATACATATATCTATAATCACATTTTGTTTATCCATTCATCTGTCAATAGACATTTGGATTGCTTCAACCTCTTGGCTATTGTAAATAGAGTTGTTATCAATAAGAGTGTGCAAATATCTCTTTGAGACCTTACTTTCGATTTTTTCAGATATATGCCCAGAGGTAGAATGGCTGAATCATATAGTAGTTCTATTTTTGATTTTGTGAGGAACTTCCACATTGTTTTCCACAGCGATTACACCATTTTACAATCCCACAAATAGTACGCAGTGATTCCAACTTGTCTACATCCTTGCCAACTATTCTTATTTTCTGTTTTGTTTTATAGTAGCACAGTATATAAGAGGTGTGAGGTACCCTGCACTTTTGAACAGGCCATGCATGCACAAACGGGCCCAAATTTTTTGTATATGAAAGGATTAGGGGTGTATCCTCATTGAAACAATGCTACATTTACATCATACTTTATATGAAGTTGAGAAAATGTTAATTGTCCACAACCAATACCAAGGGAATGGTGGCCTGGTAGACTTACAGGGTAAGGTTTGGGTGCAGTGAAAGCCCTCCCGAGCCATCTATTGCTACTATCACTGGCGAATGATGATTCCTACTCAGGTCTCACTGGCTTCCTGTTTTCTGTCACGTGTCCTTGCAATAAAATGCTATATTCCAGAACTTTTATAAGTTGGACTTCTTTTTCCACTGTATTATTTGGTGACCCAAATAAATCATTTCAACCTCTTTTATCATTTAACCACATACAACAAGGCTACTGCCATGTTTGGAGCATCGTACTTCTACTCCTTTAGGACAATAGGTACATGATGATGTCATTTCAACTGCCATTCACTGTAAGATTTCAATCACCAGGTGGCACGTAAGTGTTTATTAAAATCAGTTGTGTCTGCCCTGTCAATTAGCCAAGTTTTAAATTAATTTGCCAATAAACTATTTATGATTATAGCATTACAGCTACTTATTAGTTTTCTATCATTGCTGTAACAAATTACCAGGGAATTTATTGGTTTAAAACATCACAATGTATTATCTTACAGTTCTGTGGGTCCAAAGTCCAAAATGGGTCTCACTGGGCTAAAACCAATGTGTCAGCAGGGCTGTGTTATTTCTGGATGCTCCAGGGAAGAACCCATTTCCTTGCCTTTTCTAGCTTCTAGGCGACACCTGTATTCCTTGGCTCATGGCCCCTTCCTCCATTCTCAAAGCCAGCAGCAAAGAATCTCATGTCTCCCTCCTCTCCTTCTTCCACATGTAAGAATCCTTGTGATTACATTGGGCCCACTTGGATAATCCAGGCTAATCTCCCCACATTAAGGTGAGCTAAGTAACAAACTTAATTCCATTTATAGCTCTAATTCCCTCTTGCCAGGTAACCTAACATAACCACAGGTTTCAGGACATGTATATCTTTGGGGGCCACTACTCTGCCTACTACAGCTACCATATGTTCTGAAACTTTTAATATGTCCTGATTTTTAATATTTTGCCCAGACATGCTCGAGTCAAACAGCATCCTCAACATTTTTTTCTGGAATATTCAAAAGGTGGATAAATGGATGGATGAACAGATGGATGAATTAATATTCAGACAAATGTGAGGTATTAATCGATGTATTTCACACATATTAATACAAACCTTTTTTAACTTCATGACTTTCTCCCTCATCCCACTTGGGCTAACAGACATGAAATGGACACTAGCTCCAGCTGGAATCATTACTACGGAATCAAATGTCAAATTCCCGGATTTAGTTTTGAAAAATATTAGTGTGTGAACAAGACAGAAAGGTTGAAAATAGTACTTGGAAAATATTTTTTCCAGTTGCAAAATGGGTTTTTCCATCCCCAGAATAGGCTAAGATTCTCCTGGCTGTAGGGGGAGAGAAGAGATGGAAAAGCAGGAAGATCATTTGCTACTGGTGAAGGTGTCTGAGACATATCCTGTGCCCTGAGGTTAGATCCTTCGGGTAACAGACAGTGTAGGGAGAAAGCAGATAGTAAGTTTGGGGGTCCAAGGAAAGAGAGAATTTGTCCACACTCTTACCTGGAATTTTGGAGGATGGCAGACTCAAACTTGCAACACACTGTAGTTCCAGGAAGGATAGAGTGAGCAAGGCTATGGGAGTTGTCAGGAGCAGAGGCGGATAGGCAACTTTACCATGATTCCCAAGACTTCAGAGAGGCCTGGG
>NW_012155285.1:2804412-2805122 GCF_000956105.1 Propithecus coquereli
ATGGGCATCTTCAGGAAGCCAGAAAAGGCAAGCAAATGTGTTCTCCCCCAGGGCCTCCAGCAAGGAATGCAGCCCTGCTGACACTTTGATTTCAGGCCAGTGAGACCCGTTTTAAACTTCTGACCTCTAGAACTGTGATGTAATAAATGTGTGTTGTTTTAAGCCACTAAATTTGTGGCAATTTGTTGTCACAGCAAACTAATGCACATGTCTATTTAATATAATCTGTCCCTCTCGCCGACCCTGCCCTGCTCCTATAAGTAACCACATATACTTCTTTCTATTTTATTCTTCCTATGGATATATTTTTTAATAAACAACATATGTGTTTACTCTAATTTTTCCTTCTTTCTTATGCAAAATATTCTATACTCTATATGACAACTCTGCCCCTTGCTTTTTTACTTAACTGTGTTCATTCTTATTCTTTTTTAGCCTTTGCAGAGTACTCTCCTCCCCAAGTCATGACAATCAAAATGTCTCCAGACGTTGCTAAATCTTCCCCAGGGGGCAGAATCCCCCCAGGTTGAGAACCATGTCTATAGATGGAATAAATTCCTGAATGTGGGGAAACATCTCTGTGGCCTGTGGGTGCAGAAGAATTTCTTTAAACATGACTTCAAAAACACAAATGTAAGGCAAAATGTTGATCAATTTCATGATATCACTCTCCGTCCATGGAAAAATTGTCTTCCATGAAACTTAGGGAC
>NW_012155285.1:2817097-2853607 GCF_000956105.1 Propithecus coquereli
TTGGAATAACTCTGGGTGCCACCCACTAACTCTGGCTGACATCAGAGTATAGATTAGATAAGTGTCACTGCTGAACAAGTCTCATTTTTAATATATAAAGACAACATAATTTGTGAAATCAGTCAGAGAAAAGTGTATCCTATGACATCCTAATTACCTGTCATTTATTCAGATAATAAAATGCTGTCAAAATGGGCAAGAAAGAAGAAACAAAAGATGTAAGTGTTATAAAACAGGAGGACTGTCTTTATTTGCATAACAACAGATTGTATGCCTGCATAGGAAAAATCTAGAGATAAGCTATTAGAACATATAAGTAAGTTTAGCAAAGTTGCTGGATGTAGGATTAATATACAAAGATCATTTTATCCTACATAACAGAAAAGCAATTAGAAATTAATATTTTTAAATACCAAAAATATTAAAAAGTACCCAATACCTAAAAATGAAAAAGATGCAAGACATGCAGAAAACTACAAAATATGTAGAGAATCTAATTAAGATGGAAGGATAAACTATGTTAATGAATCAGAAGACAAAATCTCACAAAGATACTAATTCTCTATAAATTCAATGTCATGCCAATCAAAGTTCAGCAGATTGTTTTTGTGTACATTGACAAACTGTACTTAGACCCCTCGTAGTACAAGGTGAGGCTTAATATTAATAGTACAGCAACGTTTGGCTGACTTGGGCTTTAAACCTAACTCTGTCTCCTGTCTGTGACCCAGACCAACCTACTTCACTTATATGAGCCTCACTTTCTATTTCTGCTAAAATGGAGATTTCCAGCATGAGCAAGAGCGAGACCCCGTCTCTAATAAAAATGGAAAGAAATTAATCGGACAACTAAAAATACATAGAAAAAATTAGCCGGGCATGGTGGCGTATGCCTGTAGTCCCAGCTACTAGGGAGGCAGAGGCAGGAGAATCACTTGAGCCCAGGAGTTTGAGGTTGCTGTGAGCTAGGCTGACGCCACGGCACTCTAGCCCGGGCAACACAGTGAGACTCTGTCTCAAAAAAAAAAAAAATGGAGATAAAAATGTCTCCCACACAGGGTTCCTGTGAGGACAAACTGATCTAATTTAGTCTATATATTTTGTAGCTATCTACTGTGAGTATTTACTGTTTCATTGTCTCTCTCCTTCAGTAGACTGTAAGTGTCTTAAAGAAAAGACAGGGACTGGGTTTTGTTCACAATTACAAGCCTAGTGTAGATGCTTGATAAATTTTAAATCAGTAAGTGTATTTTGACATACTACAATAGGAAATAGATGATATTTCAAGCAAATATTGTACAAGAAGGAGTTCCTCTGTGTGTGTATGTGTGTGTATATATGTGTACTTCACACCATGGAGTACTACTCAGGCATAAAAAGGAATGAAATAATATTATTTGCAGCAACTTGGTTGGAACTGGAGACCATTATCCTAAGTGAAGTATTTCAGGAATGGAAAAATAAACACCACATGTTTTCACTAATAAGTGGGAGCTAAGTGATGAGTACACATGGTCATAAAGTGGTGTAAAGGACATTGGAAACTAACAAGGGGGAAGGCTAGGAGGGGGTGAGGGATAAAAACTTACCTCCCAGGTACAGTGTACACTATTCTGCTGACAGCCATGCTTAAAAGCCCCGACTTCAGCATTATACAATTCATCCATGTGACAAGAACACTTGTACCCCCTAATAGTTTGACATAAAAATTATTTTTAAAAACCTGCAAAACCTAGGGGGAAAAAAGAAATATAATAATTGTTTTCATAATGGCAAGAGTCAGGAAGGAAATGTGGATCAAAAATTAATGCTTAGGAAATTTTATAAATCTAAAAGTTAAATTCATGTCCCTCCAATGAACATTTTATTTTAATTTTATGAGAGGAGACTAATTTGCAATTGACTGAGAGTGTTCATCCTTTAAATAATTACTGTTTGTTTTGAAACCAATCTCATCTTGGTTCTAAACCAATACTAAAGGTTTTGACCAAAGCCCTGCAAAGAGGTACTCACTCAGTTTTTTTGTTTGTTTTGTGAAAAGAAGTTACCAAATGGCTTTAATGACTTCTGCAATTTGAACAAACTGCTCTACCTCCACCCACATGGCTTTCTTCCGCCCTTCTGAATGCCCTGCTATTTAAAACCAAACTGGTGGTAGAAATTTCCCTGAGAGTCTCTGACAGACAGGAGAGCTCTTTGCCAAGTATTTCCAGGTTCCCACCTTGTGAGCACCTGGCAGGATTGCATTCCTGGGCCTCCTACAGGTCTGGGCAATGAGTTGAAGTGGATTTGATAACAGGGCTGAGACCCAAGAATGTTGTGGTATCAATGAAGAAGTCCATCTTGAATGAACTCACACATGAGAAAGCTGTGAAAGGTAAATATGTCCGTTTTTATTTCCAATATAACAACCAGAAACGTCTTTATATATAGCGAGTGGTTTAAAAAGACATACACACACACAAATACACACACACATGCAGGTACACACAAACACACAGATATTAATACTTACAAGGATATTTTTTCTGTTTCAAAAATGAGGAAACTAAAATCCTAGAAACTAAATTATTTTACTCAAGGTCTAAAATAGACTAAAATAAACAGCACATTGAACAGGTCTCTTACTTTTCTTCTGTTCCCTTTCTGTAGGAAACCTATGATGACTTTACTGTCTCCTAAGCAGATTCAGTGTTCCTCCCACCACCCCATCCTCCCCGGCCCACCGCTAGCCCTACCCCTGAAATTGGATCTAACCCCGTCCCCAAAAGCGCCCAGGATCTTGGCAGAGTGATGGATGAGCGAACCTCGGAGCCCCAGAGCCAGCCTCGGGAGTAAAAGCAGACCACGTCCAGCAGGTCCCACGGCCCCGCTGGCCAAGGAGGCCCTAAAGTGGCTAGCAGATTGATTCCTTAACCTTGCCAAGGTTGGAGACACCATCCTCTTTCAGGTCGTGGGTAAATCAAAGGGTCGGTAGATCAGCCTTCTTAAAGCCCAGATGCCAAAAGTCATCCTCAATTTTTCCTCAGCAAACGTTTTCACACTAAGCTTAGAGTCACTCCTGGCAGGAAGAGAAAGTCCTCCAAAGAAGCATGGCCGTCCCTCCCGGTTCCAGCCTGCCTTCCACGTCCTGCTTCGTTTGGAGCTCCCCTCTCAGTCCCAGGACGTCCATGAGGAACGGGCAGTCTGGGCAAAATGGTTGAAACACGGGTAATAGTAAGAAGAACAGCTCGCATTTATTGGCATCTGAATTTGAACCAGGCACTCTTCTAGGGGCATTTAATGTGTTAGCTCATTTAATCCTGAAACCATCCTGGGAAGTATGTGCTCAATCAGTCTCGTTTTTCATTGCGGAATGAAGAATTCTGTATCCTTTTAAGTGAAATTCAAGCATAAACAAATATGTGGAAGATATTTTGCAGGAACCAAGAGCCTTCCTGGTGCCCCTGTGTGAGTGGTGCCAAAGGCTCGCCCTTCGTGCGAACAGCAGAGGGCGCTGTGCAGCTGTGGCCTCACAAGGAATGCCGTGCCCCTCTCCCCAGCCTTCCAGGATGGGATCCCCCAGTGAGAATCTATACCTGAAGCAAAATTCCCGGTTTTCATACCTCTGCAGTCCTCCTTCCCTGACCCTGGGCCCACCTGACAGACCTGTCTGAATCCTGTTTCTAGGAACCATCCTAACTGAGGTCGTTGGGATATGAGGAGCTTCCACCCACACTGGGAGCCCCAGTTCTCACTGGTGTCCAGTTCTGATCTCCCGTCCCCCTTCTCACCACCGGAATTCTGCCTAGCTCCTGAGACCAGTCAGCCTCCGATGTTGTATTCTGGTTAAAAGTCTGAACTACTACCTTTTCCCCGTGGTTTAGCCCTGCCCCCGACTGCCACCCTCCTTGTGCCAAACGCCCCGGGTGCACCTGAGCTGTAATTATTCCCTAAACCCTGTGCGGGGAGCCCGCTCTCTACTGAAAGACCACCTGGTGTTGCCTGCTCTCCATTCTGGACTTCTGAGGATGATCTATTGGGAATTTTCTACCCTGCGCTCTAGCGCTTGTTGGGTCCCCAACATGGTCTGCCATGGTGCCAGCTGTGGTTACAGAACCCTCTGGTAACCACGTTTGTACAGATGTGAAAAGCACAGGCCCTGATTACTAAGAAAATTCAGTAGACACAGGGCCACCTGTGGAGAATCTGCTGAAAGAATGCAGTCCCCAGTTCCTCACCTACTTCAGGCCTCAAAAATAGAATAAGTTGCAAGTTCTAGAATTATGTGGTGAGGACTTCATTGGGAGTATTGTCAGTGTGTTCCTGCTTCTTTCCTAGACTTCCTTCTAATACTGAGAGAGGCTTTGTACCTCGCCAACTCTAGTGAGTAGTGTAGCCCCTGATCTTGACTTCTACTGGTTTTCTCCTGCTGTCACCACAGCCAGCCAAGTACACCCCACTAGCTGCAGACAAAGCCCCCACCACACTTCTCTTCTCTTGAATGGCTGGATACAATATCCCCAGGCAAGGCCATCTCCATGTGAGACAGTCTGATAAAGCTGAAACAGCTGGGTGTCAAATTAGGACCTTAATAGAATGGCCAGCTGTGTTTTTAATAGGTCATCTGAATTAGTGATTCTCAATTACTAACAAATGAAAGAAATGTTACAGGAATGTTCCACCATGGATGAAACTTACAGGCTAGGATATAGGCAGAGGTTGGGAAGTTGACCGTTTTTAAAGTTGTCCTACAAAAATCCAAATGTGAGGACAATCGATTAAGGATAATATGCCTTCATTCTCCTCTGTTTCCCCAGCACCTCACACATGCCAATCAAGGTATGTGACAGAGCCCTTTTACTCTCTCCTGCTCCCTGGGGCATGTACCCCTGTCCCACAGTGTGTAGGATCTGTAACACGGAGGTCCCTTGAGGGTTCTTCCAATTCAGAATGTCTTTGGTTCCATGAGATTCAAACCCTTGCTTTGCCCCATTGCTCAATATATGGACTATGGCCCAGAAATGGAAGGAATGTAAAAAAGGACGTGGCTGCTGCCAACTGGTGATTAAAAATCCTGAGACTCATCTCCGTCCATGTGGAAAGGCCATAAAGCTTTCCATTGCCAAAGCTGATCATCCCTGCCCACCTTCCCCTATTACCTCTCGAGCTCCTGGCTGCCATTCTGTGACTTATTCTCCCCTTTGTGGCTGCCTAATGTTTGCTTCCCTCTGGTTTCACCTGTGTAGGAATAAGTCTCAAAGGTTGGCTGTGAGTAGGCAGCTAATTTGCCACAACTTCGCCCACACCCCCTTAGGAATGATTCTGGGCTCCACTTCATTAGAAAAAGACAGGCCTGTTGCTTTGTGATTTCAATCAATCAAGTCTTCCTTCTCAATAATGGGGCCACTATAAGTGTCACCACTCACTAACAGGCTGGAATTAAGGTATGTGAGCAGTGTAGACAGCAAGGGTGTATCCTGTATCAGTGCAGGTGTGATGACAGTATCCTCTCACTGAGGACAAAAAATAAAAGCATGCTTAAGGTTTGGTCATGTAAACTGAGATGACATTGGTTTTCAAGAAAATGTGCATATTTTCATTTATATGCTGAGCAATAAAGAAGTTTCCATTCTCTGAAAGATATGTCCCCTTCTTCCCCTCCCACCTCCTTCCAGCGTCACGGAGCAGGCAATAGTGTGCTCACAAGGAATATTGAGCAGCTTGATACAACTTGCAAGTGAAGTTTCTCCTTGAGTTTTTAATACTCACATTTCATCCTCAACGATTCATTAATTTAGATCCATTGGTTGGGCTTAATGATGCATTCTAAATGGAGAAAAAATAACAATGGTGATAAAGAGTAATAATACTGCCAAAAAGTGCATATATTTATATTTATGATATGTCTGCCTAGAGATAAACATGTAAAAATGAGGACGTGAAGAGAAGTTGACACAGCTACACAGAATTTAATTATCGTATTTCACTGAATCTAAAAGTGTAAGCTACCTCATTATTTTTATGTTCTGCTAAAAAATAAAAAATAAAATTTGCCAATTAAACCATGACATGCTATTGATTGTAAGATACATTCCAATTTCAGAAATGTTTAAAGGTGAAGAAAATGCCTATCTTGGATTTGATAAACTATGGTACTAAAAGTCACACTCAATACTGGCTAACCATAAATGGTAGTCCTCAATGTATCCAGAAAGTTTTTTGTTTCTTTTTAAGGAAGTACCTCTTAATGAGAATCTGTTGGTTGAACAAACAGTTTCTAATTCATATAGCAATGTTGGCAATTTTAGTTGGTGCCTTAGAAGACAGCCAGATCCAAAGTCTTCAAGACCTATTGCTGGGAATGTGGCCAATGTTCCCCGCAGAAAACCGGGTCCCTTTGGTAGAGTTGCAAGGGATAAGAAAATAATACAGAAAAATGGAAAATAAAAGAATACACAGAGACAAAGATAGTTTTATAAGTTTATGAAGATTATAGGCAAATCAGGATCTCTCTAGGGGGCCTAGACCTTCTTCATGGGTCTCAAAAAGCCCCAAATGAGGTCTTACATGGTAACTTATAGGGAATAGCAATTAGTTGCCAGGGGTAACAGATTTACATAACAACAGGTAGTTCCTCTCAGGTTAACAGATTTTCAAAAGGTTTTTACAGATCCTTTAACTAATTCTATCTACGTGAACAAATGGTTATAAAATCTTTCAAAGATTAAGTTCTAAGGTAAACTTATCACTTAACAGAGGGGTTAAACAGAGATATATTGGTTCCATATTTATTAGGTTATTGTAAATGGAGATTGGTAGTCTGGAGTGTTTAAACAGGAGCTTGCTTTTAGCCATTCGGGCAGCTGTCTGTTGCGGGGGGCACTCCATTGTCAGCTCTCATCCTGTAGTTTTTAACAGATTTGCTTTGCTTTACAAAGCAAATCCAAACCTTTAGGTCTGAGAAATGCGGTGCCTTGTGGGATATAGCTGCTACTGTCTTTCAGAGATGCCCTTCCGAGTGTAACAGCATTTGTAATGCAAACCAACACGTTCACATATTCCTTCAGGGCAAAGCTCTGAAAAACTCCTAAGACAAATCCTGTCTGCAAACACATCTATATTAATTCATGGAGCAACAACCTATAAGTACCTAGATACTCTAATCTGAGGGAGTGTGGTTGACTTGGGAGAGTCCTGAACAAGGAAAATGGAAAGATACTTTGATACCAGTTGGTCCTACTTGTGATTCTGCTCCTGATTAGCTGGGTAACCTTGTGCACACACCATAAGTATCTGGACTTTGATTTCCTTACCTGTAAAATGAGTGGGTTAGACTAGAATCTCATTTCTAACTCATCTCTCATTTCCCAGTTCTTTTATGAATTATTATCCTGGGTTCATGTGGTCCCTTCTCAGTGGGTTCAAATATCTAACTGAAACACATTCAATGTGGAAAATTCTCTTGAAGGGTATATTCTGCTGACCTGCAGTTTAGCAGGATATTCCAAATTTATTGAGTGGAAAGATGAATGAATGACGTATGGCCTGTTGATCCTCTTTGCTAACGAATCCCGAGTACTAAGCTACATACGATATTTGTCTCTGTGTAACCGCTGACATTGACCCTCCAGTGTCGAGACGAACGGGGGAGGCTTACCTCTGCTGCCCTCGATTTCCCCTTTAGCGAAGACATCCTCATCCTCAAAGCATCTCTTATCTAAAGAAACAAGGACAGTGAGAAACCCCTCACAGATGTCAGAAGAAATAAAGTCACCAAGGCTCAGATTTGTGTCCTGAATTTTTGAGACCAATAACCCTGGTAGAAGCAACATCAAATGGCTTAGCATAGTGCCTGGCAAAGTATACGACTTGAGTAAAAGCTGAGGTGTGGTTATAACTAGATTTAGGATTAAGATTAAAATTGCAGTCATGGCTTCTATTCCTGTCACCAGCAATGCTTGCACACAGCCACCTGTTGACTTGACAAAGAGCAAGAAATGAGAGAGTATAGTTCTCTTATTTCCTCTTCACAGCTGAGTCCCTGAACCATCCTCACAAACTCAATTCCCCTGGACTTTGCTCTCTGATCAAAACTGCTTCATCATCCTGCTTCCCTCAGCTATGGGGAAACCATCTACCATAAGGGAAACAAATTCAAATTACCTTGTGATCTGAAATGGTTCCAAACAGCAAGATGAAAAATCCCTGTAGCAAAAGTCAACAGAATCATGAGGGACAGTTTTTCAGATAATATCCCAGCTATGATTTTAATGCAACTCTTTGAGATACCTTCTAGGGCAGTGATTGGACATTAGGAACTTCTACTGGCAACGATAAAAATGCATCGATGATATTTCCTTTCAGTCCACCTCCACCCTTGGAAAAGGATCACCCTCAGGGGAGTGTGCATGAGGGTTATTGACATTTACTGAATGGCTAAAGTTGTAGGATAAAGTTTTCAACCTTAATAAATCCTTTTACTTTCTTCCCAAATATTGAGGTAGCTGTTCTACCTCATAGTGACAGTTACACATGTGACATGGAATCTTTTAATTCAAAATCACAATTGTGGAAGGTGTCTTAAGAGAATGAAACTTTTATGCTAGTCTACTTTGAGTGGGAATTAGGAGTCAGTAAATAGACAGCCAGGACCTCTAAGCTAGTGGAAGAAGTTTTTCATAAAAGAAAGAGAAAGCTACAGAGACTTGTGAGGCCAGCGTCTCTTGACTATCTAAGGATAGTTTTATGCTGAAGAAACATTAATCAGATGACTAAAAGTTTTAAAAGTAAATCACAGGAAAAACATGCTGAAAGAGGAAGATTGTATATAACTAAATGTGTTTGGGTACTTTTCTTTCTATAAAGAAAAAAGAAACACGAATAATCTGAAAAAGAAACACAGCAAAACTTTCTGGGGTTTAAGTTGCAAAGTATTACAAGAAAGAGAATGAGCTCATTAGTCACCAGAGTAACTTCAAGAGTGGGGAAATTTATCAAAGTCCCAGGGCTTTGGTAAAAAAAAAAAAAAAAAACCCTTTAGTCAAAGGTTTCTCTTTAAAGAAACAGGAAGAATGATAAATGTGCTCTAAGTTATTAAAGAATTATGAGTAAGATATGTTTAATCAATCTGAGGTAGCATTTCTTTAAAGTCTATTTTATATTTTACATCATGCTTTTTAACAGACTAATAGTGGCATGTTAAAAGGAATACTTTGCTGCTTTATTAAGTGGTTATATGTATATTATTTAAAGCAATAGTTGGAAAATTTTTTCTACAAAGGACCAAATAGCAAATATTTTTGGCTTCGTGGGTCATACAGTCTCTGTTGCAACTACTCAAATTTGCCATTGTAGCTCAAAACAGTCAAAGGAAACATGTGAACAAATCAACACGGCTGTGTTCCAATAAAATCCTATTTACCAAAACAGGCAGCAAGCCATAGCTGCCAACTCCTGATTAAAAGCATAATTAAGAATATAGACTCACTAAATTTTCTATTACTCATAGGTATGAAAAGTAGTCAAGCTAATGATAGTTTCCAAAAAGTGCAAGCTTAGTAGCCACGAGGGAGGAAAACAACTTCTAGAGGGACAATCTTGCCAAGGCAAGTCTGTTACAGTGGGAAAAGACAACAGAGATCATTCTAGATCCATGTCTGTATTTTACAGATGAGCAGGTTAAGGCCCAGAGAAAAGTGGCAATCCCGAGATCGGGTTATATATGGCAAAATATATTTCTATGAATAACAACTTACATTTATTTCACAGGGAATAGCAGGGAAGAGGTGTGAGAACTCCTGCCTGGTTAACACCTAAAGTGAATGGCAATGGCCACCTCTTCAGACTACAGAAATTGTTGTTATTTCACTGAGTTCCAAAAACACGGGAGAGAGGACAAAAATTATGTTTGTTTTGAGCCATGTCAGTGTAGCCTCACACATCCCTGACCAAAGAGTAGTACTCTTTAAGTGAAGGTTAACTTCTTCCGACATTGAAACTTTAGTAGGAATACAGGTAGATCAGTGAAGAAAGAAGGAGAGAGATTCCCACCCAACCAGCCCGATCAGCTAAATCTCACCTGATAATCAATACGGTAAGAGATGCCACAGCCAAATATCTCTAAGATATGGAAGGAAATGGAAAGAACATTTTGTGTTCTATAGTTTTACATCATAGCCATTTTCTACTGTCTAGCCAGCATAACACAGTAAAGTCTCCCTTTTGGGACTTACCTGGAAAGCGTTGAGCACGGCAAAGATTATATGGAACGTCAAAGAAGTGCCTTCGATGAGAGTGGCTATTCCAAAACCCCAGGTCAGTCCCAGCAGTGGGGTGAGAATGGCCACATTTTTGCTGATCCTCATAATGATGGCCACATCCTGAGATTTGGAGCTGCCAATAGAGGGCCTCTGAGTGTTGACAGCAACAACTAAAACCACAATGAGATTCACAGCCACAATGACCAAGGCTGGGATGGTAAAAGCTAAGAGGGCTTTGGTATTGTCCCAGTTA
This sequence comes from Propithecus coquereli, assembly GCF_000956105.1. Taxonomy (NCBI): domain Eukaryota; kingdom Metazoa; phylum Chordata; class Mammalia; order Primates; family Indriidae; genus Propithecus; species Propithecus coquereli. Next base: position 2,827,592 of record NW_012155285.1, read on the forward strand.
AGCCAACAGGCATCAGGTCTCACGTAGCCTTTCTCTGGCTCTGTGATAGCAACTGTGGTGACAGCAATGACCAACGGGCACCCGTAGCCAATGGCAAAGCCGATGACCATCATTCGGGATTTCATCATCCTATGGAAAATGACCAGTATTCCATAAATGATGAGCAGTGCTTTGAAGAGCATCCAGAAAAACAGAGAGAGGTAAAAAAAGTGGCTGAAAAACGTCACTGCAACACACCAGTTGTAATCCTGAGCCTTTACGTTAAAGTTAGAGCCTATGATGAACCACACGTTAGCAGTCAGGAGTGACACCACTATGTTCACGATGCACACATGACGCATGTATGATATCTCTGTCACAACCACCCGGGACCACACGGTGGCCTCAATAAGCAGGCACAGAACCAAGCTAAGGATCGAGACGCTGAGCCCAATGCAGGTGACGTAGTCCAGGATTTTGTCCGTCACAGATTTGGGGGACATTAGAATAGAAAAAGACATCACCACGTTGGTGTAGTTACAGCGGCATTTCACTTTGTTCTTAACATCCAGCGTTGTGGCACATGCTTTCTCGTCCCACCTCCTTTTCCTGGAGTGCCAGCCAACACACTGGGCCCTGGCGTTGCGGGATTTATTGATCTTTTCAAAGGTGAGTACGATTTCTTTCAGTCTTTCGGGTAAAGCCACTGATAGGACCAGACCATTTATGGGTCTGGGAAGACTCACATTTTGCAAGTGGGCCTCTTTCAGAATGGCCCCCAAGGTGGGGAAAGCTATGCCAATGGCTTGAGAGGCGTTCGGCTGCAGTTCCCACAGCTCTTGCCTGGGAATTTCTACCATTCCTAAGATACCTTCTGTTGCATTCTTCATGCTCATGGAGAAACTGAAACTTTTCTCCGAGGTATCGTGGTTGAGGTGAAACCCTTTTGTCTGAATGAAGAGTTCATCCACGATGTTCTCAGATTCATTGTGAATGTGGAGTTGCCTGGCAAACAAATTCACCGACTGCAACAAATCTGAGCTGGCGTTTTTGTCAGGGATGAAAGCCCAATTGGAGATGGCCGCCGGGTGGAGGATGTGGTTGGCCACTTCGCTATAGCTCTGCAACGGAGAAAAGTGGATATTACCCTAAGCATTTACACATCATTGTACAAAGTCAATTGCTAAAATCTGAAATTTCTGAAGAACAAATTATCTGATCCTATTTGACATATTTCTCTTCAAACTCCCTATGTATTAGTAATAGAATCCCACATTACTAAGGCTGCACAGAGGGAAGAAAAGTAGAAGAATGCAAAAAAACAAAAAAAAGCACCACATCTAAGGTTTACTGCTTTATTATTGCACCCAGAGCAGCATCTCCAAACTGCCGTGTGTCCAGCCCAAGTTTCCCATGCGACATTAATGATTGTTTGATGGAGGGGAGGGAGGGTAGATTCTATGGTAATCTAAGTTTGAGGAAGACTGCATGCCATATCCCAATATCCCCCCTCCTCTTATAAAGAGTTCCAAAGTCCATTAGGATATTAAAGGCTCTGAAAAGTTCTGCCATAAGGAAACTGGTTTAACTTTGCAACTTACTATAACTGTTGTCCTACACAGATCTTCCTTTAAAAAACAGAACCTCCATTAACATTTTTCACAACAGTAGTGTTCCATAGACTGTAATTTTGGTAACACTATTGTAGACTCAGTCTTGCTCATAGCCATCACCATGTGATGTTTTTTTGAAAATATTAAGTATGTAAAATTATATATATTAAAAATGTTTTAACATCTTGAAAATGTCTATAAACTAGAATGAATTAATATCCAAAGTTAAAGTGAAATGCCTGCTGTTGTTTTTGTGGTTACTGTAGCTGTATTATAGTTATTCTGAATGCAAGATTTTGAGATAAAACATTACCAGTTTTTAATGAAATTAACAAAGAATACCTTCATTTTTTCTTGGGTAACATTATCAGACAAGTCCGTAGAAATATTTTTTAATAACTGCACTATAAATGCAATATTTCCGGATGTGGTTTCTGACGATTTCACAACATCAATTATGCAGGCATAATCAATGGGGCAGTGTTTGCGGATTCCTTGAGCTACGCTCTTAATGGGGTCTGGAGATCGAAAGTCAAGAACGTGCAGAGGTATCCATGCTGATGCTACAGAAAGGCGAGATGCGCCATTTGAGTCCTGTTAAAAAAAAAAAGTTTCATTCAAAATTATTAGGTACCTACCATGCATCAGACTAAAGGAAGTAAAGGCACAAACAATCCACATGGGAAAGACAAATGGAGAAGCAAGTGGTCCTAAAAAGTGGTTTCGATGGGGAGGATAAGTTGTGGTCACAAATGGGCAGGGATTCCACCAAAATTCCCACAAAGATCAGGATATTGACCTTTTCTAGTGGAATTTGCCTTTAGGACAGTGATTTCAACTCAAGTATTATAGCGACAATTTTCTACAGAAATGTAGGGAAAGAAGAGCTACATGGAATTTCAGGGGAGAGTGGGTTTTGGAGGTTGGCAGAGCAAACAGAGAATGCTAAGGAATTGCAATTTCAAAAAGTTGAGTTTACTAATTAGGAGAGATTATTTGCTCACTTCCTGATACTTTTACCTACACTCCCTCAGAATGTGACTTTGAATAAGGCAAAGCAATAATTTATTTCTTTTAATTCACTTTTGAATGCCACCATAGTTGCAAGGACTTCTTCCTGATTACCTATGCTAAGTGTAAACGAAAATAAAAAGTCTCAACTCCTATGCAAAGGGAAGATCAAGCCTGGAGGCCGAGTCATTGCAACATCCCCTTCCAAATGAATAGCTGTTCCTATAATAACATTATGCATTCGCATTTACTAGAATTACTCCCACAAATCATAAGGAAATTCTTTGCTGGCCTCCATTAAACAAGGACTTGCAAATCGTAACTTTGGTTCTGTAGGCTAAGTCTAGCTCTCAGAACAAAGATTCCACACCATTAATGTTGGTTGCAAGTTTATCTTCCCAGGTGCAGAACAGAGACAAGATAAGATTAATCATTCTTCCAGCTACCCAGGGACATCTACGTAATTGATTCTTCTTTTACTCTCTGTTTCTCTTCAAACATTCACTTTATCTTATGTAAAATGTAGGTCTCCTGGGCACTAACTAAAGTCTCATAAGAATGTAACCATTTGCTTCACTGCCCACCCCTCCCCTCCTTTTTCTTTCTGTATGCCCTCTCTCCTTAAATCCTGAGTTCCCAGATCCCTCTTCAAAACAAACAGTCACAGATGCACCTACGGCTTGTGTTTTGCCTGGGTGCATTCCCAAACTTTGGCTTAATAAGCTTCCATGAATTGAGATCTTTGCCTCAGTCACTAATTTGGGGTTGTCATAAATGACAGCAGTTGCACCTGCAATCCCTTTGTAAAATCACTGTTAAAATTTTAGGAAATGCAGAGATCTATGTGCTTTAATGAGATTGGAGAGGAGATAGAAGGAAATGATTGCTTAGTGGAAGGATATGAAAGAGGAGATTTCAATTTTAACTGGAATGTGTTGTATTCATTCAATTTCTATTCCCGCTAGATCAATCATATATCTCTCCTTTCTTTTGGTCAAGCAATTGAAAGTATTAGAAAGAGATATCAAAATAAATTTGATTCTAGACTCATTTAGTTAATTAATTGATTAGCACAAGATGCATATAAATCCACCTTTAAAAATAAAACTTAACTGCTAAAGCAGTCATTTACACCATAATGTAAATGAGTGTTAGATCTTTTTTTTTTTAACCTTGAGAAAAGATTTTTAGACAGAGAAATAGAGAGAGTGGGGAGAGGGGGAAAAGTACCTGAGAGTTTGGGTAAGGAAGGAAGCACAGGAAACAAATTTAACCTGCTCTGTAGATTTTCCTAAATCTAAATCTGAGACTTATTATCATGCTGAACAGATCACATTAAAAATGCCTCTGCTACCTCCTGGGGGGATGGCTCCTGTTGCCAATAATTTCCAAATGCATCACCTTGAAGAGTGTTTCCACAGAAAGACTTGTACATGTTTCAGTTGATTTTTGCCACTGTTTTTTGTTACATGTAAATCCTATTTCTCCACGAAAGTGCTTAGCACAAGGTTGGCTGCAGTTGGAAGGAGAGATGCAAGGTCCCTGACATTTTTCTGTAAAGAATAAAAGAGAGCAAGAGAAGGCTGATTAGCATTTCTACACTCTGAAATGTGCATCTAATTCATTCTGGGAATTTTCGGTTTGCTTCCTGGAGGAAGTGACATTGAACTGGGTCCACAACAATGAGTAAGAGCTGCCAAGCGGACCGTGAAACTGTCCTCCAGGCAGAGTGAACAGCCTATGCAAAGGGGAATTGCAGAGCTTGAGTCAGGAAGGGCCTTAAATGCTGTGCTAATGTGGGAATTACCAGAAAACATGATTGGATTTGTTTTTGAAAGAAAATAGGCAATAGCACAGAGCAGCAGTCAGTAAACTTTTCTGTAAAAGACAACATAAGTGGAGTTGTCAGATAAAATCCAGGAAGCCCAGTTAAATATTAATTTATTTTCAGATCCAGTCAATTCTCATTATTCACAGGAGTTATGTTCTATAAACTCACCATGAACCCAACTTAGCAAACACTGAACCATTGCTCCTATGGTAATACACGGTTAGATTCCTGTGAGCTTCTGCTCACAACATTTGCAGCAATTAATCAATATATGACCTTGTTTTAAGTATGTTTCTATTTTAGTATTTAAATATGCCTTGTTTAACATACATTGTTGATTCATTAACATTGGACTCACGGACTATAGCACTGTAAGTCATGTCTGAATAAAGCTTATCTAACACATATTTTCTCCATAGAGAACATCACAGCCTTCTTTGGCTTAGGAACACTGGACAGCACTTCAGCACTATGTTTGGGGCCATCTTAAAAAGCAAAATCACCAACAGAAATGCAAAAAAAAAAAAAATGTGGCTACATAGACTGGTAAAGGACACTTGTTTAAAGTATGAAAGCCGGAACAAGAAAGCAGAACATCACCTTGTCCAGCCTCAGCTGGGAACATGTGCATCAGGCAATTTCATTTTTTTGCTGCTCTGTGCATGTCTGTGAATGACCACAAAAGCACTGTGAGTATTGATTTAGAGATTACAGAAAGTTTCAATGAGTGGGCAAACTCCCAAATTCAGAATCAGCAAATAATAAGAGTTGAATGCAAATGCCCACATAAACAACAAATAATTTTTTAGTATATGTATGACTCATGCAATATTATTCATTGTCTATCTGAAATTCAAATTTAACCAGGCATTCTACATTATTAATTGCTATTTGCTAAATACGGCAACACTAGACAGAGAGCAAATATTTTCAGCTTTACAGGCCACATAGGTCTCCGTTGCAACTACTGGACTCTGACTTTGCAGTGTGAAAGGAGCCAAAAACAATATATACGTGAATGGGCATGGCTGTGTTTCAATAAAACTTTATTTACAAAAACTAGTGATAAGCCAAATTTAGCCCGTGGGTGAGAGTGGATTGATTTGAGACAGGAAGTCCAAAAATGAGGCTGTTGAAGTATTCTCAGGAAGAATGCCTTATGATAGAGGCAGGGGAATGAGAAGTAGGTGAAGATGCTGAAAGTGATTAGGGTGTTGAAATCAATACAATGAGGTGATCAATTGGCTGAGAGTCAAGGAATACACCCATGTTTATGGCTTGGAGAGCTCTGTGGATGATGCCATTTACTGGGAGAGAAAACAAGGGGGTTTGCATCTTTCCTTGACATCTACCAAGTATATCAATTTTTACAGGTGAATGAACCAGAGTAGTTCCCTATTTCTTCATCCATATAGTTTGGAGGTGATGCCACAGTGTTGTTACAAATATTGAATGAGACAGCACCTTGTACAACACTTAGATCTATGTTGTCATAAATGCCCAATAAATGTTAGCTACCTTTCTCTCCACTTTCCCTTCTAAATTCAACGTCTATATGGAAATATATTTGCCGCCAAAGGTATACCTGGCCAGACTGTGCAGAAGCCAGTTATCTCTGCTATTTGGGTGCGAAGCACATGATTATTACTACTAATAATTACCTTCTTAGTTTACTTCTTACTTCTCGAGAGCAACCAGTCTCATCACCATGATACCCATCCTGCATTGTTTTAATTGACCTCTCAGCACCAGAGTGTTGCATACAGTTAAGCACTCCAAAAACACGTTGAATAAAGGAATAAGTGGGGATTCTTGTCCTCTTTCCTTTTCTGCCTCCTGTTAGCTCATTAGTTCAAACAGATTTCCACTCTGAGTTTGAAAATGGACACTTGCCTACTATTCTAAAGCACATGTGAGTATTTGCTAACTGGCTTCATTGACTGTGCCCTTGACGATGGGATAATTGTAAGAAAATGTACCAAGGCTAGTAAACATGGAGGACATCTTAGAGATTGTTATTCAGTTGGAAAACCTGTGGTCTGGGGACATGCTTGCAACATCAATGCCCTTCCTTTACTCTGCCCTGTCCCCAAATGGGTGAAGACCGTTCTGTTGCCACATACCTTGTGTCCTTCCAGTCTTAGGTTTCCCTTCAGAATTTTGAAATTTATCTCCAACCTGAAAAACATAAATTCCCAAAGGTCCTCTTTACTGTGGGACTCTCCTCCCTCGTCTCAACTTACAGGATCCATGTGACTATGAAGAGAAAATGTGTTCAGGACTAGGAAGAAAACTTCAGAAGATCCATGTGCTGGTGATGCAGGAACTTGTTGAAGAAAACATGGATGAGAGCACAGAGAATACACTGCCCTCCGATGAAGGATAGAATCTCGATGGTGGCCACTGGGGCTCTGAAAGTAAAGTTGGATTTGGTACATCTTTGGGAAGTTTAAGTATCCAAGGAGAACACAGGGATGACAATTATACCACTGAGCTATTCTCTGACTGTATTAACTGTAAGGGTAAAATGAAGCTAATGTGTTCCACCTGATACTACATATCCTCAGAAGGAAGAAATGAGCAGATACTAAGAATAATCACTAGGTCATAGTAGCCAAATCGCAGATCTTTTATGCCTATAAAGGACTGTAAATATTATCTTTTAGAAACTTCATGTTATGTATTAGGAAAGTAAGACTCAGAAAAGTGAGATGACTTGTGCAACTGGTGAGAAGTAAAATCAAGATCTGAACCTAAATTACTCAAGTGCCAGGCTAGTACTACTTTCTTCTCTCAACAGCTGCCGGTCTACATTCTCTGTGGCTTGCAAAGTGATTATTCTACTGCACTGTTCTCCCCAGGAAAGTCCCTGCCACCTCTCAAATTTTCTTTGTTATCTCCTTTAGAAAGTTACTATCGGCAAGAGTAAAGCTGTAATCATTTGAAAATTTATGAGAAATCTAGCCACCTGGAGGCACTGAGGAGTTTCTCTTGGGACCACATAGGAATGGATCAAACTTACTTTTATGTGAATCTTGGATCTATAGTGGGAAGAGTCTGTGGCCAGAAATAACATTAAACAGCAAATCATGGTTGCCTGGGACTTCATTTTCACACATTAGGATCTTCACCTGCAATAGAGAAAGAAGCTGGATCCAACTGAAGGTGATAACTTCACGCAAATAACACAGGACTTAGCAGGCTCACCAGCCACTTAGTGAACCCACTGGGTACTCTGAGATAGTCACACCAAATCAACCTGCCCCAGGCAAGGAAACCAATATCTGTTGTTCAAGTCAGCTAAAATGCAAAAAAAAAAGCAAATAATTTCTCTTTACTGTTGACCTTTCTATAGGAGAAGACAGGAATGATGGAAATACCAGGAAATGTGTATCTTCACCAGAGCATCTTTCCTTAGTATCTAATCCACAAGTTTCTTTAACAGTAACATTTATCAAGAACTTCTACTTGCCAAGAACTGTTCTAAGCACTTTCTTTTCACAAACTTGTTTAATCCTATGGTGTAAGATACCATGACTAGCTTCAATTTATCAGTGGGGAAACTAAGGCACAAAGAGTTGAGCAGCTATGAGCCCAAGGTCACTCAGATATAAAGTGGTGGAGCCGAGAGTTCAACCCAGATGGCACAGCTGGAAAGCCATTCCTAATGTCTGTAGCAGGGTCCCTCACTGATGGTGCTATTGACATTCGGGGCTGGATAATTCTTTGTTGTTGGGGACTATCCTGTGAATTGTAGGATATTTAGCAGCATCCCTGGCCTCTACCCAATAGATGCCAGTAGCACCCTGACTCCCTAGCCGGGCAGCCAAAAATGTCTCCAGCCATTGCCAAATGTGCCCTGGAAGAGAAAATCTCCCCCAGTTAAGAATAACTGTCCTACAGTGTAGTATCTCTCTAGGCAAATGGAGACAAGTAACTTAAAGTGAAATTAACGTACACAATTGTCTGGATTATTGGAACAATATTGGAACAAGCACTAAGACTCCCTCTTATAGATGGATGAACTACTGTACAAGGAAACTAGAAGCACAGGAAGATAATTCTCTTTTCTTTTACCATATCTTTGTTTCTTGTCTTTTTCTTGATAGTTTTACCTTTCAAAGCCAAATCTCCAAGAAAGTATCATTATAACTGTTGATATTTATCAACATCATCATGATTATAATCATTATACTTTCATATAGGATGGAGGTAATTCAGATCCCTTATTGGTAACAAAGTTCCTTAGAATGGTTTTCTTGGATGTGAAAATACAGCAAAATGAAAATATCAAGGATTTTAGAGTTAGAAAGAGCTAGATTCTAATCTTATCTCTACTGTTGATGAATTATTTGACCCTTACTGAGCCTATTTTTGCATCCATTTCACAAAATGTAGATGAACATTCATTCTACCAACCAACATTATCAAGTGCCTCTTATTTGCCAGAAACTATACCAGATGTGGGGGAGGGGGAGAGAAATAAAAAATGCATTTTCCATAAAAGATATTCAGTGGGAAACACAGACAAGTCAACACAATAGGGATAAGAGAGATCACCTGCATATTGCACCTAGTGAACAAGACCAGGCAGAGACTAAGCCCTCCGCAAACATAAATTCCCTTACGCTCTAGTAGCGATTAACTAACTCTAATTCATCTAGGCTCACAAGGCAGTCTGTGTCCACGGAGCAGGCAAAACTCACTGATCTGGCATCAGACCCTTCCTGGATGGAGTCGAGCATAAGATGGACTTTCACGAGTCCAGTGAGCCTTCAGCCGAAATGACAAGCCACAGGCACTTACAGGAATACTTTCAAATCCTAAGTTAAAGTTTCTAACTAATGAACAGGAGGTAGGCAATTTGATTTACAACACCATCTTGTAGAGCAAGTCTGAGCAGGGGAAAAGGAACATGGCAGCATGACAGAAAGTGTGGTAATGGATTTGCCTAGGTATGGAGATTATGTGTACAGAATGCATGATCTCACAGTGTGGGTGGAAAGAAGTTCTCATGTATGCAATAAATTGTTGGATGGGCACACTAAGCAACTTGCCATATCAGTATTGTTTAGGGTAGATTTTGATCTGATAATCACAAAATAAAATACCAGAAGAATTAGTATAAATTGTCTTAAAAGTATCCGTATGTTTCACATATACAACCATGGCTTTCAAAAATTTTTTACCATGACACAGTAAGAAACAAACGTTACATTATAACTACATAGGTACAGACATACACATAAAACTGAACAATGTATAATTTATATATTTTAAAAAATTATGTAAAAATACTTATCCTTGCTATCTACAAAGCAAGACACTCTGATATGTCCAATATTTTTATCTTGTATCTCACTCTATTCTATTTGACATTCTCTCAAATGCTGGTCGCCACCCACTAAGTTCAATTTGCAAACCTCTAATGAATTGTAACCTGCAATTTGAAAAACAGAGATATAGGCTGTAAGATTTATTTTGATCATCAAGTTGAAAATTGTTCACTTCTCTCACTAACCTGCTCACTTTGATCCTTTCTCTTTGCTATTTTTCACAATTATACTGAAATCTCCCTCCCAAGATACATGTCTCAGGGAGAAAAGATACCTACATTCAGGACCAAATAATAGGTCTGATGCTGAGGGTAAACCCAATTCTTCTCCACCTAGAGGACGTGATCTGAAGTGGGTGAAGGAGCGCCAAAGGAAGGCGTTTATAAACAATAACACCTGTCTGAGGCTTCAGGGGAAAGGCCACTTTTACTGTTTATTATTTTCAAAATAAGAGTTTTGCCTACAGTTAGAAAGTGTTCAGTAGTAAAGGATCCAATAGCCATGGCATTTTCTGTAGATCATTATGCTTTTGGTGGAACATTATGAAATAGTGATATATTTCATATATTCATATGAACTAAAAAAATTGTACTAGCAAAATATATACATCTAATAGCAAATCATAAGCATGATCATAAGACAGAGAAACTTCAAACTGAGCACAATGGGCTGGAGAGTTTTGGTTAATTAATTTGTTACTTGATCATTCGTATTATTATAGTCTGGTGTATATATAACCTACATACCATTTGGGATGATAATTAGATGGCAAATTTCCTTAAGTTATTACAAATGTTGGGAGAGAATATTCAGTGACATTACCCAAGAGGAGTCATAGCATTCTTATTTTTGTCCAGTTTGATTGGCAGAGATGGGTCAAATAGATGTTTTCAGGTTGGCCTGGATTGGGTTGTTTTCTCTCCTCACCAGGAAAAGTCGAATGGGATCCTTCCCGTCAGAGGTCAGATGTGGCTGAGGCCAAAAGCCATAGTCCTCCGCAGAGCAGAGAATGAGCAGAGCTTAGGGCCTCTAAAAATGGAGAATTAAAAAATAAAAAATAAGCATTGGCAGCATCATTCATCCTTGGTGGTTGATATTTTATAGACCCGAATGGCAGAAGCACCTGTTCTTGACTTAACAATGATAAATACTTAATAATCAAAATGAACTTGGAGTTTTCCTGAAAAGTTTCAGCACATACAAAAAAATTACCTCTCCAGTACCCAGCACATGTCTACACGTAGTAGGTTATCTCTGGAAAGAATGAGAAAAAGATCAAGGATGCAAAATCTAAACATTAAATTAAATGTGATGAGAAGAGTGTGGATGGTCCAGAATGACATCAACAAAATCTGGGCAGTATGAACAGAAGCAGCTTTGAGTCGTGGCCTCGCCGGGAGCTGGCTGAGGGGCTTTCCAGTTTCTAGAGAAGAGTGGGTGGAGCCACTGCCAGATCCTATCCTATGTGGAGAATCCAGAGTGGTTCCAAGTATATCATATTTAATTATCTTTATACTGTTTAACGACTTCTGGTTGTGCTCATGTTCAGTTTATCAACAAGCTGTGTCTTCATAAATCTTCAACTATTAGAAACCCCGAATATGGTGTCAGAAAAACACCTGGCTGGGAAGATCTCCATCACTTGTTTGCCAACCATTTGTAGCAGGCACCAAAAGTTAAAGAAAATAGAACAGAAAAAAAATTTAACCCTGAGGGCATGGGTATACACTGACAAATGTTCTTTGAATTTGGGAAATCTGCCTGTTTTACTTTTACGAGGCTAACAATACAGGGTTTAGTGTCTACTGTATTTGATCAAGGTCTTCTGTCCTAAAATGGGTTTCTGTGGAGCACTGGTCTCATAAAAGATAAAGCAGTTCCATGGTCAAATCAATTTGGGAAACAACATGTAACATCGTCATCACCAACAAAAACACACACATACACACACATGCGTACCAAAGGTTCTGAGAATTCTTATAAAAAGACTGTAAAAAGACTGTTTCATCCAGGTTTTACCAAATTCACTTGATAATCAAAAATGCTTTGGGGAATTTAAGGCTGCCATTCCATGACAATATATTATCTTGAAGGGAAACACATTAATCTATCCAGACTCATGCTTCACATGCACTTTTGGGGCGTCTACCTAATGCCAGTCCCTATGCTAATATGTTCATAGGAGCCCTTTAAGTCACTTACACTAAAGCTTGGGGTGAACACAAGGGGAGAGGAGGACAGAGTCAGAAATGGAGATTTAAAACGTGGAAGAGAAAACAAGATGCAAAACCACTCTTGTCTGAGGCTATCTGTGGCAATGAGGTACATAAAGAGTTATCTGTCATTCACGAAGCCCCTCCATTTTCCGTACTAGTCACCGAGTAAGGGCAGCTCCACATCTTGTTCCCAAGGTGCCTGCAAGATCACTTATTTCAGAGAGAAAAGCAACTAAGCCACCTAGAATGGCAGCTTCTCAGGTCTGTAAAAGTCAAATGCCTCCTCCCCATTTCCACTACCATCCTCTTTGTGCGTATCCTTATAAAAGTGTGAATTACTCACTACCATCCACCTTTGTTTTTCACACAATAATAAACAGCAATTCTAGGCTACCGAATGCAAGTCAGGCTCCTGCTCTGACATAGTCATTACAAAGAGAGAGAGAAAATAATGTCTGCTGGCCTCAGAGGCTGAAAGGAAAATACAGCTAGACTCAATGTCCTAGAGGGAATGTTTCTAAGTTCCTACCTCCCCAGAGAATTTACAGTAATCACAACCTCACACACTACTGCCTAAATCCTAATCACAGTGGATCAACAGAGCAAAAGAATCAGTGTTCTTAGCCTCAGAGGCCGGGAGAAATTAGGCCACACCTAGTAGAATAGACAAAAAAAAAAAAAAAATCAGGTTGTCATTAATCAGAAGGTGAACACCTGACGTTTCTCTGTCCTCGGCACTCAGCAAGTGATAACACACACTCAGGAAACATTTGTTGGATGAGTGAATGAATGGGGAAGTGGTCCTGCAGCGACTGATGCCAGCATCTGAAGTTTTTGCTTTAAAATCAGGAGGCAACTCTTCTGTCTTAGAGGGGCAGGTGAGCATATTTGCAACTCTAGATAATTTTGGAACCCGGCAATTTAAGTAGAAATGCTCCCTAATGTCAGGCCTCCGTGGACCTCCTCTTTGTTGTACTACTTGGAGCCGTATGTAAAAAAGGATTGGGAGGTCCCATCTAGGTTGAGCAAGAAATAAGGCCATGCTAGGTTAGAGATGTCTGCATGGGCATAAGAGGGTGGCGTGACAATGCATGTGTCTTTTTCCAAAGTTGTCTCAAGTCAGAACTCATAAAATACTATTTCCCTGGACAGACCCATACAACTTCAGCTATCCTTGGACACCTCCTCCTATTTGTCATATCTTCCCTCCGCGTACGTAGAGCTGAATTTCTGAATGAGTTGGAATTCAAAACAACAATTAGTCTGTCTGGGTACTGGAGCTTATTTCAGAAACATGTTACATGGAATGGTAGGAGATGACTCACACGGAGTCATCCCACCGTCTGAACAGGCTGAGTGAGGCCTGGCATCAGGACTCCCAAAGAAAATAAAAAAAGATCAGCCGGGGACTGTCAGCGTAGTCAGTCAGGAAGAAATGCATCAGAAGGTGTGATCGCTCAAATCTCTTCATGCAAAATGCCCTAAGGTGAATGGCCTGGGAATATTTGTAAACCAACAGAACACTTTCCCAAAGAGTTCCTCTCCACCCTGCTACACCACAAAGTGAGAGGGAGGGCCTGTTCTTACTCATGTGTGATTCTTCTGGCAGCTCACCTCATACTCCTGGGCCAATCCCACTGCCGGATGAGAGCGACCAATGCCGGAAGGCTAAGTGGAGGACGAGGAACTTAAGAGAGAGGTAACTCGCATTTTGGGGTGTGCGTGTGTGTTTTGTTCTTCTAAGCCTAATTCCATAACTGTACGTTCCATCTACTCCAGTAGTGTAATTAGAACTCTGACTGTAACATCAGACGGCTAAACGAGTTGTTTTTGTTTCTCGGCCTCAATGATAGAATCTATTCAGTCACTCTTAGCGGTTCTCCCTTGCCATGTATGAGGCACTTCGTACAGAGCCTTGGGGGAAAGAAAAATATAAAAGTTCTATTAGAACCAGAAACGTCTCATCCTTGGATATTTTATATGCCTTCCAGCCAATCTCTTTGTAGCTCAGTATCTTTTCTAAGAATTGGAATCTGGATCCAAATCTGATAGGTCTCGAAAAACATAACTTCAGAGTTGGAGGCATCCAGACGTCTCACCAACTATCTTGATACATATATAATTTTAAAGAACTTGATAGTCCCAGAGATTGCCCTGCTTCATATAGAAAGCTCTTGGAGTGCTGACATGGGGGAAAAAAGCACCTAATGATGCAAGATTTTAGAGCTCACGATTGTCTCCAGAGCATAAGGAGCATAGACCTTCACGCAGCCAACTATTGGTCCTCAAAATGAGGGAGATGTCTTTGCAAACAGGTTTTAGCAGTAACTGGAGGGAATGTTTCCTTTTAAGTTGATATAAAGACAGCTTTGTCAGGCTCACTAAAAGAAGAAACTACTAAAGAATGCTTTTTAAAAAACATCCAGCTTTACATTCAGTCTAAAGGATAGGAATTGAAATTTATCAAGTGAAGGAACAGTGCAGGGACAGTGAGTCTATTTGCCTGACACAGTGCTTTGTATTTTCACTCCTAGGAGAGAGCAATGAAAGCCTGACAAATGACTCTTAAAGAAAAGCAAATGTAAAAGAGGCTTAGGAAATACCCCAACTTTGAGCTAGCCAATTTCTGAATAATGTCAGGGAAGATTCCTGGAGAATCAAGCACTCCAGAAAATACCATCATAAACCACCCCTTTCCCCCATTCTTCAATATGTGCAAAAACAATCCTTTGTTCAATAGGAAAAAGCTGTCGTGGGACAGGTACTCACAGCATCCAGGAAGTAGATCTAGCAGCCCGGAGGTGGAGAATCACCCCGCAGGAAGGTCGGCGCTGAGCTCCCGGCATCGTGCCCCACCATCATGTGCACCCACCCACACTGGCACCTACCACAGCCCCCCTTCAGTGGCTGTGGTCCTCCTTCCCCATTTCTGAAAGGGACGTCCAGGAGGCCCCAGTGAGAACCAACCGCCTGTTGTGAGAAGCCAGCCTGAGAACTGTAAAGTTGCCCACAGTTTCTAGGCTTGTGCAAGGCTGTGATTCACTCCTGAATGGGTCCGTGAAGCACGCCTAAGAGAAATTACAGGTTTCTCTTGTCTGAAGCAAATCCATAAAAGTGAGTCACTTGTTTGTCCTTCAGGTCTTCATCTTTATCTTCAATGATCACATAAGACTCTGTGTTGCGTCTACTGCACTGGCGTAATTAGGGTGATAAGATGCAAAGTCCTGCCACTGTCGTTGATGATTTTTAAAGGTTATTGCTTTTTTTTTTTTTTTTTTGCCTGTACTGATGTTGAACTTGGAGAGAATTGGCTGATAAATTGATCGGTAAATCATGATCTAAGCCCTAACTTAGCACCACAGAGATTTTTGGTTTTTTTAATGATTGGGACAAGGATTTCTTATTGAGACTCTACAAGGCTATGGGTAATTCTGAGACAGAAGACATAGTCTCCACTTGCAGGAGACTTCATGTGATCTGACTTTGGACAGGGTAGCCAGTTTGGACTGTTCCTCTCACTACCAAATAGTCCCACACATCCCAATCCTGCTGTCTTCTATTTACAGGCCTTCCTTCCCCAGAGATCTAACACACACCCCCATGCAGATATTACCAGGGAAAACGCTGATGATAAGGATAAGTAAGTGGGAGGCAATTTGGATACACATTTTTCAGCAATGAAGGTCAAGGAACCATATTTATGGAAGTGGGTCAGTTCCATTTAGGTCACTAGTTAACTACTGAATTGTTTGGGAATTGGAAAAGCCAGTAACAAGTGGTTGTGTAATCAAAGGACTTTATTGAACATATTTTCTGAACATATTCTATATACAAGGCACCTTGCTCTGCACTGTGGGTATACAAAAGTGAGTAACGTAGTAACACAAGTAAGTAACCCCATTCCCAAAGGTTTATAATCTTGCCTGGGAGAAAAATATATATGCACACAAAAAGACCAAAAGTAAATAAACAACATAACATAGTAAATACTAATGCAAAGTGAATTGCACTAATTATAAATACAGGAAATCAAGCAGGGAGAATCAGCTCTTCTGGTTGGACCAATCAGAGGAGACTTCTCGGAGAAGACGGAAAGTGAAGCAGAGCTCAGACACCGTGCGCTGTGAGTAGAGCACTGTGATGTGGACCCTTCTTTCTCAGGCAGGGAACTGTGTATTGTGACCATGGTAACCTTGAATGAAAGGCTCGTCCAGTGGTAAGCTCAGCAGATTTTGCTAGCTGACACCCCTAACGTTAAACAGACCAAATGAAATGCATAACTCTCTTATTTAGAAGTTAATGAACTAGTTCCCATGAGGGTGTCTACTTCCAAAGTCATACCAAGGGCCATGGCTCTGTGCTTGTTTATGTTTGTGTGTGTCTGTGTGGGTGCATTTATTCACAGGTACTCCAATAAAAACAATTAACATTTTATTAATAATAAGCAATTATTATTTGCCAAGTACTATTCCAAATGCTTTACCTACATTTATTCATTTAATATTGACAACAACCCTATGAGGTAGGCTCTATTACCATCAATTTATAGATAAGAAAACTAAAGTCTACGAAATTTAAATTACTTTTCCCCAAAATCTCCATGTATTACATATTCTACCCAGAAATCTGCCTTAGACACTGTTAGTACCAATTTCTCCTTGGGTCACTTGACCAAGGCACTTCCTTGATGAGGAGTGAGCAAGAAACTGAATGTGTTTCTACCCAGGGTCTTCCATAGGCAACCTGAATTGTGGAGTTCCTCGACATCTCTCAAGATGGTGCTGAGTGGGTTTTGAGGCTGCAGGAAAGAGGTCACAGCTTCTTCCAGAGTTTCTCTCTTAGCATCATGGCCTTTCTTGGTTAAAGATGAGCCCAAGTGGGTGCCTTTCCCACCACCCTGTCTCAGGAAGTGAGTACACCTGAACAGAGAGTGCCTTCATGCTAGAGTGATTGCTCAATGCACAATGCAAATGAAAGGCCGACCCCCTCCCTCTCTCCCAGTGCTCAGAGTTCTCATCTGTAAATTGAGGCAATTGGACTTCATCTTTTCTTAATTTTATCCAGATTTACAATCTTATAACTATTTAGCTTCATGGAGTTCTGTCTTCACTTAAATATATTGACTGTGGGTAAGTGACATTTCTTTGTACCTAAATCTCTATACAGAGCAAAACCAGGACTATGCCTATTCTAGGAACTTCTCTTGAGGAGACCCTACAGATATACTGACAAATGGCAAATTAAAACCACTTTCTGACTTCATTTAAGAAGAATGCTATTGTTGTTCCAAGATAAGCAATGCCACTTGAAAGATGACTCTTTCTCCAGGTTGGTGCATTTTTTTTTTTAAACTTCTGATTGATCTCTTTAAATTTGCCTACTTAGAGGAAAATTATTTGTAGTAAAAAAGAGAGAGAGAAAGAGAGAGACCCCACTCATCCACAAAGTGAGCCTCACTTTCCCATCTGTAATGCGACATCATTAATACTGGCTTCTGGGTAGGATAATTGGGAGCTGCCCATCACCCCTCTGCCTTTGTCCACTAGTTTTCTTCCGTTGCATCTGTCTGTGTGCTTGCTTTGTAAAGGAGCTTCTTTTTTCCACAGGGCTTCTACCTACAGTCCCATCCTCCTATTAAATGGCACCTGGTTTGAATATTAAATTTGGTTACATAAAGGTTAAGAAAATGAGCAGCTCTGTGCTTGAAATATGATATTTCCCCTTCCCCATCTCAAGCTTCAAAAAACATACTGTTGGTGAGGGTTAATTTTACACTGTCAGTGTAGACAGAAAGCACTTCAGTGTCTACATGGCCTTGAAGACAAAGTCCAGGGCTGGGAGCCAGCAGACTTGTGTTTGGACCTCTGGCTCAATCCTTGATGAGCTGTGACTCACCACTCCAGGCTTCTGTCTCCTTAACTTAGAATGGGCATTTTCTCCGATTCAAAAGCTCTATGCTTTTTATTTGGCTCAAAGAAGTTGCATCTAAGCCCAAGCCAGGCTGACCATCCAATCAGTTTAAATCTGAAGGAGTAGAATATACTAGCAGTTGGACTCCTTTTGTAAAAAGAACCAGCAATGACCTACTTAGAATCAGACCAACTGTTGGTGACTATTCATGAGGGCCCCTCCCTCAGCAACCCACAGAATCCAGCCAGGTGACATCCCAGGCCACCTTTGCCAAGACAAGCCGGAGCTTTCTTCCTGAGGATAAAGGTGACCCGACAGCATGGAGATGGAGGACCCAACGAAACCACGATCATGGCCCACTTTGTCTTTTTGTTCCCTTGTGAATGTCCAGCATATATAGAGAGGCGAGAAATGTTTAGTAGCACAGAACAGCTCAGACGGAGAGGCCTTTCATCATTTCTGCACTCCACGCCCTCCTCCGTCAGCACCATGATGTGTGAGGTTTCCTTCATACTCTCCAGAGGCAAGAAGACAAGAATGAGCACATCTCTCCTTTGGGCTCCGCCATTCCTGGAATATATGACCTTGTCAAGAACAGAAAATCACAGCTTTAATGTACAAGTAGCAAGACCTGTAGACTTCACAACAACTGCAAAATAAGTTCATTTTCTTGAACAGTAAGCCCCTTTGAGTGGAACCCCCTTGGCAGATGGAGAGCCTCTTCCCTTTAAGCCAGTGGTCCCCAACCTTTCTGGCACCAGGGACTGGTTTCACGGAAGACAATTTTTCCACAGACCAGGGGTAGGGGGTGATGGGATGGTTTCAGGATGATTCAAGCACATTATATTTATTGTGCACTTTTTTTCTATTATCATCACATTGTCACTTGCCACTTACTGATAGGGTTTCGATATGAGTCTGCAAGCAATTGATTTATTATGGTCTCTGTGCAGTCAAACCTCGCTGATAATGATAATCGGTATTTGCAGCCGCTCCTTAGTGCTAACATCACCACCTCAGCTCCACCTCAGATCATCAGGCATTAGATTCTCATAAGGAGGACAACCCAGTTCCCTTGCATGCGCAGTTTACAGTAGGGTTTGTGCTCCTGTGAGAATCTAATGCCGCTGCTGACCTGACAGGAGGCGGAGCTCAGGCCGTGATGCCAGTGAAGGGGAGTGGCTATAAATACAGATGAAGCTTCACTCACTCACCCACTGCTCATCTCCTGCTGTGCGGCCCAGTTCCTAACAGGCCACAGACCAGCACCAGTCCGCAGCCCAGGGGTTGGGGACCACAGCTTTAAGCCACTCTGAAATCCAGGGAACAGCCTTGTTCTACCGCCTGTGAATGCTGAGTTACAAACTTTGTCTTTCTCTAAACCAGACCACCTCCTTTGAAGTGTAACTCCTCTTGGAAAAGATCCATTCTTTATAAGAAGCCCTGGACTGCTGCAGAAGGCCACCAAGGCTGCTGGAGCCTGGATGTGAGGGGGCGAGGAATGGGAGGCTCTCTCTGCATATCTGAGTGCCTCTCTCTTCATGTCTCTCATTTCTGTCTGTCACTCCATATGTGTCTCTGCGTGAGTCACTCCCTGTTTGTTTCTATATTTCTCTGGGTCTCTGCATGCATCTCTCATCTTCTCCCTGCATCTCTCTGGCTCTGTGTGTCTCTCTGTGAATGTAGGTGTCTCAATGTGGGTGCCTCTATCTCCCTCTCTGGTCTTCTCTCTCTAGACCTAGAGAGACACTGAGACACAGGATTGGAAGACATGTCTGCACATGTCCACGTATCTGGGTGGCTGTCTCCCAACCCCAAGTCACCATGTCTCTTTGTCTATGTGTCTCTGAATTTCTGTTTCCTCCCCACTGTGACTCCCTTCTTAAACTTTGTTTTTCTATATGTCTTTGTTGGTCTCTCAGATACTCTTCAAATGTAAATAAACTTCTACATTACCCCTAAAACCTCACAACTATTGTTTATTATAATCGCTTCATCTTTTTAGACTAGGGAAAAGAGAGGGGCCATAATGGGAAATTTGGGGATATTGCTGATATCATTGGAATGTTCTGGGATAGGAAACCAAGAGGAGATGGAGGAGAGGGAGTAACAAAGTAGAGTGGACCCGTCTGCTCACTCCTCTCTTAAAGACAAGCTAATGTACAAGCGTTCTCAGACATGCCCGACTGCTCTTCAAAGACAAATATGAATTAGAAGTGTGAATCCATTTCTAACCATAACTAGGTGAGAAGACATTATATTGGAGAATCCTTTCCATCAAGGAAAACATCATCTCTAATAATTAATCAAATTGCAATTTTTAAAAGAAATGTCATGTATATGACACACATAAGGAGACCCCTCATTTTACACTCACCTTCCAAGTTAGGGATGTATCCTGGTTTGTTAGCTCGGCCCTTTGGTGGGGTGACAAGAGAATTCAGAAGAAAGGTTCTGTTGAAGACAAAGTATAATCGCATTGATCATTATTAGTCTGTCTTCAGTTATCACAAGTGTGATCCACAGCAACGTATTTTATCCTTTCACTTTATCCATCTCCTCTCCTTCTTTATGTTGGAACTGCTGAAAACATAGGAACAGGCTGGTATAAGAGACCCCCTCCTCCCCGGCCTGACCTGGCTCTCTCTCCTGAAGGAGCCACTAGTTTGGGAGTGTGGAAGCAACAGAGGAGGCCCTGAGTGGCCTGGAGAGAGAAAGAGAAACACCAAACAGATTGGAGAGAAGCAGCTCAACAGCCCCTTCCCAGCTGCTCTGCTGAAACCTTCACTGTTAAAGTCATCTGCTTGCTACGCACCTGCATCCAAAACATATCCTTGTGTTTTCGGTTGATGTTACCTAAGACGGTTGATACATTTGCTCACTGGTAGAATTATGAGTATTATTACCACATAAATATAGGCTAATTCATCGCATCAGATAGAAAATGTACACAGACAAGCACATTTATTATCCCGAGTTTGAGGAGCTGGGACTGACACCACCCAAGCAGGTACCTTGAAGGGGGGGTTAACTCCAGACTACGGAAGAGGGACACCCAGGGACCCCACAAAGCAGAAGAGGAGAGCACAGATGATATGCCCACGTCTGTCCTCTGAGTAGGGCTGGTAAAACTAATGACAGGCAGCAGCCTAAAGCTAGTGCAGAATGAAGGAAGGATTGTAAGAAATTAGGATAAATGCACCTAATACGTAGACCAGCGGTGCTTAACACTGGCAGCACATTAGAATCCCTGCGGAGCTTGCAAAACAAAAAGCTTAAGCCCTACCCCCAAGAGTCTCTGGTTTAATTTTTCTGGAGTGGAGCCTAGATGATGATATTTTGTAAAAGCCCCTAGCTGTTTCTAAGGTGCAGCCGGCATTAAAAATCACCGACTCAATCGACAACTGATAATAAAGTGCTTGGTATCATTTTGACTTATTGCTCACGTAAAACTACAAAGTGAAGTGGGCAGAATGGCTGTTTCTTTATAGCACCAAAGAGCGGAATTTCTCTCTGGTGTCCTGAACGGATCCCTACGGAACACACGTAAGGACAGGAGCAAGGCTGACTTGGAAGGGACTGAGAGAGCCAGGCCTCTCTCCTGAGAGCGCCACGGCAGGCCAGAGAGAAGCGAAACAGGAACACTGACGTGGGGCGGCTGGTTGGAGGCACATATTCACAATGCTAGCAGGCTGCAGGAAGGCTTTAGATGAGGGGTTCTCAACCTTAGGGACTGTGCATAGAATCACCCGGGAGCTTTTAAAACTCCCGAAACCTGAGCCACACTGAAGACCAATCAAATTTATAGAATCTCCAGGGTATCACCAAAGCAACCCCATCTTTTGAAACTCCCCGGATGATTCTGTTGTGCAGCCAAGGTGGAGAACCACTGCCTTAGGTAATTGTTAACGTCTACTCTCAGTAAAATTTGGCTCTTTTTTTTTCAGGCTGGAAGGCAGATAAAGAAGCGTGCAGCCTTATAGAGATTAAGGACTAAAAACAAAATCGAAGTTTAGGTAAAAGTAAGGCAAAAGGGAGTAGGAAAAGAAAGGGAAGAAAAAGGAAAGAAGATATGAAGACAGCTAAAGAAATCAAAGAAAAAAGGGATGGAAAGGCAAGGAATATGGGGAGAGGGCAATGCTGCCACTCAGGGCCACGGGGTGTGCAGCCCCAAGACCCCTCTCCACGCAGACTGCCTGCAACAGCCGTCCGTGACAGGTGATGTTGGGCACAGGAAGCTCTAGACTGTCTCTGCTCTTACTGCTGGCTGTGTGCCTTGGGCCAACCCTGAATCCCCTTTTGCTGCCACGTAAAATTTAAAAAAACAAAAAAGAGTGGCAGTTTTTCCCTCACTCAGAACAGCTGATGGGTCTCATTCTTTGCATAATAATAAATGGTTTCTAAATTATAGGAATATAGGCTGGGCATGTAATCCTAGCACGATGGGAGGCCGAGGCAGGAGGATTGCTTGAAGTCAGGAGTTCAAGACCAGCCTGAGCAACAGTGAGACCCACGTCTCTAAAAACTAAAAAATAAATAAATCACAGGAATAGAGGATGAGTTAAAGGGCATGTCATAGTCCAGCCTACTAGCCAATGACTGAACCTTTTCTACAACACCCCTGAACAGGCCTCTGGCCTACTAAAACAACCCCAATAACCATAGCATCCGGCCCCTCTTGAAAATTAGGCTCTTAGGAAGTTCCTTGTATAGGATCAGAATTTGTTTCCCTGGAATTTTCATGCTTTGGATGTGGTCCAGCTGATTGGACTCGTAAAGAACAAGTGGGCTGTCTCAGGAACCTGAGATTTCTCGTTTTCTCTCATTTCTCTGACTGATGAATCTCTGCCCTCCTACTACATGGTTTCAGGTTCACCCTCCAATACCTGCCACCTTGTCCCTCTCCTCTGAACTCATTTGAATCAACTTTCATCTCTTTGGATATGGTCCCCATACTCCAGAAAGAATCTGAACAGCTCAAGAGGCACTAGACACTTCTGGAAGATCCATACCACAAAGTGTTAAGGTGACAATGTCAGCAATACCCATATGTCAGAAGCTCCTAAACTGTTATCTTGTCAAACTTTTAAATGCAAAACTGAATATGAAAGCTTTACCTCTGATATTCTGGAGATCCATTTGGCAGAGGTTACTCGCTCCTTTAAGGCTTCTCTTATCTGAATGTTTAACAAAAGGAGTTCAGAATTAAAAGATTATAAGGAGTTAACACATGTGCTTGGGCCCGGCAAATATTGTGGCAAAGGGACTGTGTTACCAGCCTGGTCCTTTGGTGGGATCCGGAGGGATCAGGAACCTAGTGGAGCAGTCCAGGGAAAGGTGGGGAGACAGGGAGAGACAAGAGAGGTGGAGCTGGCACAGGAGAATCATTTTCAGGGCCTTAAACATGGACCCGATGGCTAAGAAGTACCGTTGCCACAAGTTTGAGGATTTTTTGACAAAGCTTTGACGTTATTTTCTTGGAGCACCTAAATAGTTAATCACTTCCCATAGTTTGTCAATCACTCAAGCTTTCCTTTTCTAGAGGAAAATAATACTACACAACATAGTAACAGTCCATGGAACCAAGGAAATAATAACTAACAACAATATTTTGATTTTTTGTTTGTTTGTTTGTTTGTTTTTTTGAGACAGAGTCTCACTCTTTTGCCCGGGCTAGAGTGAGTGCCGTGGCGTCAGCCTAGCTCACAGCAACCTCAAACTCCCAGGCTCAAGCGATCCTTCTGCCTCAGCCTCCCGAGTAGCTGGGACTACAGGCATGCGCCACCATGCCCGGCTAGTTTTTTCTATATATTTTTAGTTGTCTGATTAATTTCTTTCTATTTTTGGTAGAGACGGGGTCTCGCTCTTGCTCAGGCTGGTCTCGAACTCCTGAGCTCAAACAATCCGCCCGCCTCGGCCTCCCAGAGAGCTAGGATTACAGGCGTGAGCCACCGCGCCCGGCCTCAATATTTTGTTTTATAACTTTATATTTATGTATCATACCTGTCATCTCATTTTACCCAGAAAACAACCCTGTAAAGTAGATATTATTATCCCCATTTTATAACTGAGGAAATAAGGCTCTGAGATTGTGACATCCAAAATTTGTCAGCTGCTAAGAGAAAAAACCAGGACTCAAATTCTTGTCTGCTGACTCCAGATCATCTCGTCCTTTTCCCTAAGTCTCTCCTGCTAAAACAGGCACTCTTCTTATTGCCTCTCCCTTTTCCCTTCTGCTAAACAACAACAACAACAAAATGTTTTTCACCTTCTAAGGCCTTGTAGAGGTTCTGTCTTCACAATCAATGTATGCCGAGAGCCTCCAGCTCAGGGTGACGTTGTCCTTCTCTGAAAATGCAGTGTTCTTTGTCACACGGAGACTCTAAAGAGGGAAGAGCACTCCCCCGTGTTGGGGCTGCACACAAGGGTCAACTGCACAAATCAGGATTTGTGCAGATGTACTGTAGCTTCCACTTACATTTCTTTGTTCTCATCTATTTTTATTCCTATGTTTCATAATGTGCCTCATACATCCTTTCTAAATGAATAATGAACACATCTAAGGATGTATGCTCACTGTTCCCGATCTTAAAATTTGAAGACTACTAGTATACACAACTTTTTGTTGATTAATCACATACGGTCCTGTGACACTTTTGAGTATTCACCTTTTACATTATAATTTTAAATGTAAGAGGTTTCCATCTTGATAGAAGGTTCTATGGCTTAGAGTTCTTTACACATCTCACAGCGCCTAACGGGTATACTAAGCACTAACGCTGCTGCAGACACTTTGGCTACAAATACTAGTTGCAGCATTACAAATGATAAAAAGACATAATCCTACAGTATTTAACTGTGCAATACCTTAACTGCTTTCTGAGTGTTTTCACTTACAAAATTGTGTTTGTTCTTTACGTAATCTAGTGGAGAAGGCAAAGGAAGCATCATGATCCCTGCATTCCATTTGAGGAATCTGGGATTCCTAAGCATTAAGGAACTCCCCAATGCCACACAATTGTACATGAAAATATCAAAACTCATACTCTTTCATCTCTGAATAATATTTACTAGGTTGCTATGGTATCCTCATAAGATAATGAAAGGATCACTGTGAAATTCCTCTTTTATAAACCTTCGATGGTAACTTAGTAAAATAGCATAGTTTAAAAACAAACAAAAACTCTGCAATCAGGATGCTTTTTTTTTTTGTATATCCAACATGGTATTGTTCCTTTTCGCTTTTTAAAATTTATTTATTTATTTATTTCAATTGACAGAAGATGTTAGCGTCTGCACCTGAGAGGACTCTTTGTCTCACTAACTCCAGGAGGCAGTGTGATAGGTACAATGGCAAAATGGTGATCTTAGAAGCCTGAGTAAACATTTGTTGTTTTGCTCATTTATTTGGTTTTTATTTGTTCTCACCATTCACCACCTATCAGTACTCATCTGTTTTTGGAGAATTTCCTTCCCTGAGTCCACTGCTCTCTAAGGTAGAAGTCAGGAACTCACTCTTCCAACCAACCCTGCAGGTAAAGGCAGCCATGTGACCTGAGCCCAGCCAGTCAGGACATGACAGTGCAAAACAACAGGTGCCAGTGGGCTGGACAGGCAAGGTGGAGGTGATCCCCCAGACTGCAGTGGCGGCACCTCTAGCTTAAGTGTTCGCTGCCTGATGCTGGCCTGGTGAGCTGTGCTACCCATGCCTCGCAGAGACGGGAGGGGCAACGGTATCGCTCGTGGAACAATTCCGTGCCGTGCATTGGAAACTGTTCCTGGAGTGAAGACTGGAGTGACTGTGAAGACAGAACTTCTACCAGGCCTAGAGTGAAGACCCCAAGCCAAAGACAGCCCCTCCCAAAGACAATACTGTGAGATTTAATAAATTCCTTTTCTGCTTCCACTACTCAGAGTGGGTTTCTATAGAGATCTTGAGCAAGCTACTTATTCGCTTTGTCTCAGTTTCCTCATCTGCAAAATTGAAAATAGTTACACACAAGATTGTCTTAAGGATTAGAGCTAATGTACGTAAAACTCTTAGCCCCACAAAAGCTTAAAAGGTGGTAGATACCATTTGCATTGTGAAGAGCAGTTATGACGCTCTATTCGTGTGTCTG
>NW_012155285.1:2854992-2860692 GCF_000956105.1 Propithecus coquereli
TCCCTGTGTAGCTTTTATCAGATTGTTCTTCTGTGTGACACTCAGCCTGCAAGGTAATCATTGGATTCTGTCATTGTGTATGCTAAGAAAATGTCATTGTTGACATGGTCCAATAGGTTACAAAATGTCATTGTTATAAAGATGCTTGGGACAAATACATCCCAACCTGGTTTTAGTCCTACGAATAAATTTTAAATGAGAATCTCCATGAACTTGGCCCAAGAATTAAATTTTTCAGAGATCTGGGAACCACAATTTTAGCATGTTTCTTCCACAAATATGCTAATAGCTAATCTTCTTTGGCTAAAGGACTAAGAGAAATTTCTCCCCTCGTAAGGTGTTAAATGCCTTAGGGCTGGACTATCTATATTTGTAACTGCAACATTTAGCATAATGCTTGGCACAAAATAATATATGTGGTGTCTGTATTTGAGTATATGTGTGTGTGTTTAATTTCTTTATTATGCAACTTGCACCTGTATACCCAGGGAAACACTCCACTAGAACCACTTTTTATTGGTCCATGCTACCTTGGAGAAAGTTATGCAAAATATCATTTAGAAGATTTGTGTAAAAGCGGAGTCATAAAGTTTAGTACCTAAATATACCTAAAAAGAATTCACCAGTAGCAGCTTCTTTGCATTTCTTTTAGTAGGTAAAGCATAATTTGAGCAGGTAAATCTCAACGTGTTCTCCCAGGTTTTAATATATGTGCTTTATTTTTCTCCCACCAAAACGGCTATAAGGGGTTCTCAAAAACCTCACCCAGCCCACAATTACTCTCAGTAAATAAAAGAGAGGATACCAATCAGAAGTTATGGATTGACAAGGTGGGCAGGCAAACCAGCAACTGACCACATAATAAAACTTCCATATAGTAAAAGAGATAGTTGAGTTTTAAAACCAGTGGAGACATGGCCACATGGATAAGACCAGGAACTTTTTAAAGGAGTCTTCCTCCTACATCCTCTGCACATCTCAATATGTCTCAGAATCTCTCTTCTCTGTCTGCTACATCAGCCTCAGAAGCCCCTCATCTCTTCTCACCCTGAGACCCCGCTCCTCCAGCTTCTTCCCGCCCCAATGCTGGGTCTCCCACCTCAGCAGGTCCACGGCTCCACCTCCTCTCCCCAGGATTCCCCATTCCAGCCATATGCTAGTAAATGGCAATAACTGACTCTCTGAATTTGTAGCATTTGCCAATCCCTAGGATTAAGCTCTCCCACTGTGGCTAATTTAGATCTAGCAACGGGACATCACTGAGCACAGAGTTAAGAAAAGATGGGCAATCGCACATCACTGTACAGAATTTCCACCACACAGATACCATAGATGCAAATAACCTCAAGAGCACAGGAAAAGGGAGACAAATAATCAGGAAGTGATGAGTTTTGAGGATTGTCTCACCTTTGTTTTTAATCTAATTTATTTAATTGCAAGTCTATATATTAGTAATTTAATTTTTATTGATGACTGTGTTTATAACCAGCTCACAAAATTCCTGAAAATATAACAGTCACCTCTTGTGAGCCAGCACAGGCCCAGTACTGCACAACATTGCCTAATAATCCACCCCCTTCCTCTAGTGTGTGGCCTTCCCCAACTCCCTGCTCTCAGTTCCTGGTGCCCCATAGGTACCGGTGCTTAGATGGGCCCCACTGGCTCCTTGTCAGGAGTCAAGGCAGAAACTGAATTGAAATTACAAATGGGTTGTACAATGACAGGTCAAGTGCTCATGATATGAAAATATGAGTGCTCCTAGCCCGGTCCAAAACAAAAACCACAGGTAAGAGGGCCTCAAGGGGGAGGAGAGAAGGAAAATGCTATGGAGCAAGTCACAAGCTCACTAAGGGCTGGTGAATAACAGGCATGGGATATGCTGAACTGAAATTTAGGAAAACTGGGGTTTTCCCCCAGTCCTATCAATGACTAACTTTGTAAAAATACATAAGGCAATTGATAGTTACTAAGAGCTATACAAATGCAGGGTACAATTAACATTTCTGTAAAAATTCGAAAAAAAAAAAAGGAGATACAAAATGTGAGATACCCCTATTATTAATAACATTGTTCTCCAGGACATCAAAGTGTTTATTAGAAGATGAAATCATTTATACATCAATTTTGAAAGACAAAAATGAGAAGATACTTGACTTAAAATCTCTATTATCAATTACATAAAACATTTATTTGAAAATAGTCTTACTGGCTACTGCATACACTCAGGAAAAAGTGATATTTTTAGAGATCTTCAGAAAAAAATAAAAGCTTTCTTTTCAATTAGTTTCTACCTACATATTTAGCATTCAGTATAATAAACTTTGGCTCATTGGTACCCTGTAACCAATGGAAAAAAATTTCAACCAAGAGGAAAATTATTGAATATGGAATACTATGTAGCCATTAGAGACATATTTATACACAGTAACCCGGCAAAATAATTCTAGTGTATATTGTTAAGTGTAAAAGCAAGCTTAATAATAATATATATTGTCTTTTTAACCCCTATGTTATGTGACAATATAGGAAATTTGGCAAGGATACACACGAAACTGTGAACATTGCTTAATTCACAGAAGTGAGATAAGAGAGGAAAAGCTATTTATCTTTACTACCACTCTTTTTAGCTTGCCTTGTTAAAATAAGGGTGTTTCAAATGATAACTAAAAATTCTAAGTGGAAGGAAATATATTAAACATGCAAATTTTAATACTTCCAGTTAAATACCTAAATTCCGGGGATGATGTTATTGCTTAATTTCTAAGACATATCAACTCAGCCTATTATTAGGCTGTTTATGATCTTTAGACCATTTTAGTACTTGACACTTTCCCATTCACCATTTTATTTCCTTTTCTGAATACGTCTATGTAAAGTGAGCAATTCATACCATTTTGTATATGAGGAAAATATGGCTTGAAAAAGTTAAGTAAATATCCCAAGATCATGTGACACATTCAGCAAATGAGAGAGTCAGGATTCGAATCCAAATCTGCCTGGAACAAAAGCTTATTTCCTTACACAATATGCTATTCCAAATCTATTGTCTTTTATATAGAAATCTAATGCCACAAGTTTCTGATCATAAAACCTATCCACAGGTTCTCTCACTCTGGAGAAGTGAGACGCATCTGGACTTACCTGAAATGCATTGAGCAGGGAGAAGGTAATGTGGAAGGCCAGGGAGCTACCATCGATGACCGTGGCTATCCCAAATCCCCAGGTCAGTCCCAGCAGTGGTGTGAGGATGGCAATGTTCTTACTGATTCTCACAATGGCTCTCACTTCCTGGAACATGGAACTGCCGATGGCAGCTCGCTGGGTTTTGACGATCACCAGTGTGACCGTGATCAGGTTTACTACCACGATGGCCAGAGCTGGGACCACAAAGGCCAGGAGGGCCTTGGTCATGTCCCAGTTGAGCCAGCAGGCCTCAGGCTGTAGGTAGCCCTTGCCAGGCTCAGTGGCAGCAACTGTAACAACAGCAATGACCAAAGGGCATCCGTAGCCCACTGAAAAGAGAGCTGACACCAGGACTGACTTAGGCAATGTATGGAAAACAACCAGGATTCCGTAGAGGATAAGGAGTGCCTTGGCAAGCATCCAGAAAAACACAGTAAGGTAAAAGTAATGAACAAAAAATGTCGCTGCCACACATCCTTTGTGGTGTGTCACTGGACCACTAAGAAAGGAAGCCACGATGAACCACACGTCAGCCATCAGCAAGGTGGCCGCAACGTTTGCAATGCACACATGGCGTAAGTATGAGATCTCCGTCTTTGTCACTTGGCCCCAAACTAAAGCCTCAATGGACAAGCAAAGTATCAAACTGCAAATAGAAATGCCCAGGCCTACATATGTGATATAGGTCAGGATTGGGCTCTCCAAGATGTGGGGTGACATAAGAATGGAGAAAGAGGTGAAAAACTTGCTTGGCCTACATTTGCAAACAGCTTGCTGGGGGTTTTCTTGAATCATTTCACAGGCCTGTTGGTCCCATCTGCTCTCCATGGAGTGCCAACCAGCACACTGCGTCCTCCTCTCCTCTGACTTGCTGATCTTTTCAAAAATCAATGAGATTTTTTTAAGTTCTTTGGGCAAAATGACAGACAGGACAAGCCCATTCACAGTAACGTTTTCCAAAAGACTGGCTTCCAAAATGGCCCCAAGGGTTGGAAATGCAATACTGATGACCTGAGAAGGGGAAGGCACCTTCCGAAGTTCATCTCTACTGATCAGCACCCTCCCAGTGACTTCATTGCCGTTATCATTAACTCTCATTGAAAAAGTGAAATTTTTTCCTGTGTTGTCTCCAGATACGGTGGTGCCCATGGTATGAATGAAGACATCTGATATGTCAATGGGATGTTTACTTATGAATAGCTTTCTTGCAAACGAATTGACTGAGTGTAGCAGGACACAGCTGCTGTTTCTGTCAGGAATGAAGGTCCAGTTTGAGATGCTTTTGCTGTTAAGAATGTGGTTGGCCATGGTGCTGTAACTCTGCCAATGAAGAATCAGCATTAATACTGAAACCGCTCTCTGAAACTGCCAGTACTGTCAAAACTCACTTTTATAAAGTGTGGTCCTCCAACCAGCGGCTTAGGCATCCCCTAGGAACTTCTCAGGCCCCACCCCAGACTAGATGAACCAGAATCAGCATCCTAATAAGATCCCTAGCGACCTGCACGCACACGGAAGTTTGAGTTAGAGGGCAGAGCTATAGGGCCTTGCCCTGCCTCCTCCCATTTATGGCAATGCCTTTCTGGGAGACACCAAAGTGGGCAGCCTTCCACGTGCTCACGTCCATCATCCATTCCACTTCACACCTGGCCAAACTAGCAATTTGCTCACCCTGGTCAGAGTACCCATCATGAAATTAACATCTATTAATATCAAATCCCAACTGTGTTGCAGGACCTTGTACAGGAACATACTAACTTGGAAATTCACCCCAGGGGTTGAATCTGCTTTTTACTAACCTTTGCTTTTAAGATCAAAAACAAAAGAAATGGATCCAGTTCCATTTCCCATTTCTGCAGCAGATATGCGTGCCCGTTTTCTTTGCATTCAATTATTTTCCATTTGCAAACTGTTCCAACTCACAAATAAAAGTAAGAACAGACTTTCTCTCTGCAGGACCTAAAATGTTTCTTACATGTTTTTAGTAGCCAAAATATACATTGGAAAACCATATTCCAATGTCCACCACAGCACCAAGTAAGTACTTTCTATAAATGTTTGTTGATTAAATATGTTAACTTTCTCCATTCATTTATTCATTCTTTCGTCAATGAAGATGTATTGAACACTTGTTTTGCTTAGACATTGGAAATACTGAGGTGAAAGGGGTGGTCCCCAGCCCCCAAAAAGCTCACAGAATACTCCAGCTAGCCTGCATTCCTTTCCCGCCAGGATAACACTCCACCAAATATTCAAGGCCATTCACCTGCATCTTTGCCTCATCCACATCTGTCAATAGCGCCATCGATATGTTGTGTAGCAGCTGCACAATGACAGCGATGTTTCCTGGTATCCGGGGAGACTGCTGAATGTTTCTAATTACACAAGACAAATCTCTTGGACACTTTTCCAACAACATATCTGTTATGGTCTCAGGCTTTCCAGTATGTTCATGTATTCTTACACCTCCTCCAAATGATTCAACCGTATATGAATCCTCCTAAGATATGGCCAAAA
>NW_012155285.1:2861383-2866509 GCF_000956105.1 Propithecus coquereli
GGGCCACAGCCTATTAGAGTCCAGGCCACAGAACTCTGCTGCCTACCCCCAACCCCATCCATGGAAAAATTGTCTCCCATGAAACTTAAGAAACCAGGAAGGAGGAGCACACAGCAGAAGTTAGCAGCGGGCAAACTAGTGAAGCTTCATCTGTATTTGTATTTACAGCTGCTCCCCATCGCTCACATCACGGCCAGAATTCCACCTCCAACCCCCCTCGGAAAAATTGTCTTCCATGAAACCAGTGCCAAAAAGGTTGGGGACCTCTGTTCCACATCTTTTTTGCTGCCTCTGCTTTATCCTTTATTTCCTCTTTTTTACTCTTTCAGCTGGTTATTTCGAAAAGGTTTCTAAATTTTCTCTAGGCTCATCTGTATGTTTCTTTGTAAAATCTTGTGATAAATTTCTATGATTTTATGTCACCTGGATATCCATTTTCAATCTTCCTCTAACACACCAAAACTCCTTCTTGAAAAAGCTTAAATTCTCTCTGTTTGATATGTAAATCTGCTACCCTGTTTTTTCTAAAATTTGGGAGGGCTGTAGCCATGTGGGACAGATAAATTTTAGCCTATTCCATTTACAGAGACATAGTTTGTATCTAATTGCCGTTTCATTGTATGTTTACCTGACTCATGGCTAAAGTTTTAAATTAAAACTATAGAATTTTCATTTGTGTCTGTTTGTGTTTTTATGTACATACAGGTGTATACTTGTCTGTCTGTACATTGTCTTCATGGTAAAAAATTGGCTTATAAATAAATAAATGAGTACTCATATAGAAGCCCAAATGCTTTTCAAGTTCACATGACTTAAAAATCTTTTGGTGGATGGGATAAATCTAATGTTGTTGGTTTGATGGGAATGGCTGTGTCTTCTGAGTTATCAGCAAAATACACAAGTATTTAATTTTAGAGTTCTTGCTTTTATGATACTTACCTGGCATGTAGTAATGGAAAACTGGTTGATAAAAAGTTTAGCTTGGCATGTAGCTAGATTTTCCTAGTGTCTCATAAAGTTTTCCAAATATAATTCTTAAGAGTGAATGGATATGACTGGGATAAAAGTTTGTAAATGAATCTTCAATAATGATTATGTTTTATGAGATATTTATCTGAAGGGGTTTCTCAAACTCAAACTATACCCTTTGAGTTTTGCTAAGCTAGATTAAGTGATGGATGTTCATTGAATGCCCAGACTATTTGCAGATAGGATGTAACTGGCTGCCTGTTTTTTATAAATAAAATTCTACTGGAACTCAGCCAGCTCATTCATTTAAGTATCGTCTATGGCTGCAGAGCTGAATAGTCACAGCAGAGACTATGTGATCACAAAGCCTAAAGTATGTACTATCTGGCCCTTTGTAGAAAAAGCTTACTGACCCTTGCTTTAGAGGACCCCTTTCTGGGCCTCATCCAGCCTGCCCTTTCACAAGGCAAGGAGTCCATGGTCCCAGAGGATATGCCTCCTTAGGGCCTATCTCCCTGCTTCTGAACACCTGAATTCCCGGCTTAACACCTCCAAGCCCACCTGCAGGGCCTGCATGGGCTTCTTCGCTAAGTGTGTCCGGCCAGGGAGGGACCATGCCACCAGTGTGTTCACCCCTAGGCCTGAGAGGTGGCCAAGGGGCACCCGTGCTCAGGGTTATAGATGTGTGGCCTTGGCTGTCATTGCCCTTGAGGTACAGGATGGAATCTGAGATAAGAAGCAGACAGAATATATTTTTACTTGGCAGTTTATAAGCTTGGTTTAAAGCATTTAAATCTTAAAACATATGGTATGTGGGTGTCCATGTGTATCTTGCTCAGGCCTCCCAAATGTCAGGAGTAGACAGCCTCTTAGATCCAGTGAAGGACTTCTGGTATACCACCAACCGGCACTCCCCACAGAGAATGGGGATGTTCCTAAAACAAAAGAAATGCCAAAGCATAGACTCCTGTGAAGGAATTTGGAGCTGAACTTCAAAAAGGTAAAGCCCTTACTAGAAAAGGAGAAAAAGCAATAGCATTGCTTTTAGAAAAGAAAAGAAAGAGCATTTGAGCTGATTTTATTTATTAGAATTTGATTTTTAAAATGTAAAATTACTGAAGTATATGCGTGTGAAAATATGTTAGTTTGATGATAAAGTCCTTCCCTTTAGGTCACCTTGCTTTTCACACTTTAAAGAGGACAGAAATCACCTGGGGATTTGATAAAATGCAGATTCTGATGCAGCAGGTGTGGGGTGGCTCCAAATCCCACGTGTCTGTCAAGTTTTCAGGAATGCACTGGTCAGTGAAAGACACTTGAGTATTAAGGCTTTGGAGTATTTAAGATAGAGAAGTTGACCATGACAATTCTGGGCACCTCTTCTAGTTCTAACCTAAATGATCAGGTACCTTCCAGCAGTGGCAGCGTGTCGGGGACTAAGCACAAACTTTTATGTGCCCGAAGGTCAGAATGCATTTATGCATAGAGGGGGGACCAGGTAGGTGCTTACACATTCACATACAAACGCTCCGACATGCCAGCCAGCCTCGTGCTCTTCCTCTCTCTTACTGAGGACAATACGCACTGCTAATTGGAGGCTCCACTTAGCTCATAGAGCCCACGTTAGAATCCATGTAGCCAGAGAAAGGATGTTACCTCAAAGATGTTGAAGGCATTAAGAGTCCGGCAGGTATCCGTGATCTTGTACCATTTCTTTTTCCTGCATGAAAACCCCATAGTTCCCTGAGTGTCTGGAGGACAAGGTTGAGTACAGTAGGAATTGTCCATACAGATACCATCGCATACACCTGGGAAAATAAAAGGCATCTATATCAGACGGAAAGGTCTGAGCTCCAGGCTGCACTGGGCCAACCACCAAGGTGTCGCTGCAGCAAAGTCACATAAATCCTGTGGACATCAGATGTCTTTTCTTTGTAAAGTGGAGGAAAATCGAAATGGATCAGTGGTCCTCATACATTTCAGCAACAAAATCCTATTGTTTCCAACAAAATCTTATCCTGAACTCTAGTGTATAAAATAGATAAAAGTGGAACTGCCCCAGTTGAAGTAAGAAGGAAGAGTGTCACTCTCACACCCACACAAGGACCTTTGAATACTTCCTCAGACCCCTGAAGCACCCCTGATCAGCCCTAGTTTGGAATCCACTGCCCCTGATATTCTCCTAGAAGCCTCCCAACTTCGGAACTCTATAAAGGAGTTACATCATCAACGAGTTCTCCAGACCCGTGCTAGCCACTGCCCCAGTTTGAGTCGGCTCAATCCAAAGGATCTATGGCAAAGAACTCTCAGATCAAGATGGAGCAGAGGGGACTGGGAAGAGAGAGGAACAGGGCTTGGGTCAAAGGTACAATTTAATATGAGGGAAAAAAATCAGAGTCTAAATGCAAGCCATCAAGGAGTTCCATCTGCCACACCATGAGACACAGGGCTGAGAGTGGCCCTCTGTTACAATAGATAAACAGCAAAACTTCCATGTGATTAGTAACTGCTGCCAACATACCGTGTGGCCTGGCAGACACCTTCTCTTTGCTTTTGTTGGCAGCCTAGAAAGGGAAAACCAAAATTCATGTCAAAATCATTTGTCAGTATGCCAGCTCAATAGCTCACTTTAGTCACAGACGAACAACCACATCTGAATCAGCTGTGATCCCAGCAGGGCCACCAAACACTGAGTCCGTGAAGTAGGGCCCATGGCCCCATTTTCCCATCAGCCTGGACAGCTTTCTCTCCACTGCTGTTCAGTAGGAACCCCCTTCTCTCTCCAGCAAGGATGACCTACATTCTGTCCAGGAAATGCGTTATGAGCAGAGGTGGACCTAGCAGGAAGTTAACAAAGGTTAAGCTTCAGAGTCCCTTGCTTGTATGGGCCCCTTCAAAGCCCTGGGAGAGATGATCTAGCAATGTGTTCACATGATCATATGTTTGATTAAATTTCCAGAAGTGAAATCTTTTAACCATCCACCATCTGGTAAGACCACCATTTTTTTTTGGCCATTCCAATTCTGCCTCCTTCATACTCTCCCTCATTTTGGGTATCACTAGAGAGGCTGTACCTATTTATGGAATCTGGACAAGGTTGAGTTGGGGATACATTTAGTTTGGATTCAATAGGATATATTTAGGTAGTTTCCAGTCATTTCTGCATTACAGTGAGGATACCAACACATAGGTGGCATTAATTCTAAGAGAATTTATAATTAGTCACAGAACAAGAAAATTTTAAGTGCCCAGATACCTTGCAGCTCACATGAAAGAAATCTGATAGAAGTTTTCCCAAATTTAACAGCAGTCCTACATATTTACATGGCATTACTAATAAGGAATTGAGAAACTGAAAGATAATTTTCTAAACTAGCAATAGTAAGAAACAAAGCTGGTCAGCAGAGCTGGAGGGAAGACTGAATAATCTTTCTATTCTCTCTATGAAAAAAATTACAAAATCATTGGCATACAAGTGTGTAGTCAAAAATGCAGGAACAATTAATAAAAATATTATTTTACTGATCTTATTACTGAATAATGCTAAATAATTACTAAATGTCATAGTCATCATTATTTCTAAATTCAAAATTTGTTGTGATTTCTTTTCTCATTCTAAGAAAATATTCACTTTCCCCTTAATTTTGTATTTGTAATTTTGTATTTTTTTTTAAAAGCGCTTCCCTATTGTGAGCATTCCCGCCTCTCCCAGTTAGAACTCCCTCTCTATCTCACACATCCAGACCATACCTGCCCCTTCCCTGAGAAAGTGTCACATTGTGGACAAGGGACATACTCTGGGAGCAGACCACCTCGGTTCAAATCTCAATACCATCACTTGAGACCTTGGGAAAATTCATCTCTCTGAACCTCAGTTTCCTCATCCATAAAGTAGGGTAGGAACTATAGCACTGTAATTGTGTGGTACTTATCCTAGCGCATTTTTATGGGGACTAAATGAGCTTATCTATGGAAAACACTTACAACAGTCCCAGAATAGTATAAGTGCTGTTTAAGATTTAGCTACTGTTATTATTCTGAACATGGACTTACTGAATGTCAATTACATACAGAGTTCAAGTTTTCCTCTTCCAAGAAGTCTTTCCTGATCCAGTTCTATAAATGATACATCTTTTCCTCTTGCTCCTGTAGGACTT
>NW_012155285.1:2866559-2871795 GCF_000956105.1 Propithecus coquereli
GATTTCTTTTCTCATTCTAAGAAAATATTCACTTTCCCCTTAATTTTGTATTTGTAATTTTGTATTTTTTTTTAAAAGTGCTTCCCTATCGTGAGCATTCCCGCCTCTCCCAGTTAGAACCCCCTCTCTATCTCGCACATCCAGACCATACCTGCCCCTTCCCTGAGAAAGTGTCACATTGTGGACAAGGAACATACTCTGGGAGCGGACCACCTCGGTTCAAATCTCAATACCGTCACTTGAGACCTTGGAAAAATTCATCTCTCTGAACCTCAGTTTCCTCATCCATAAAGTAGGGTAGGAACTATAGCGCTATAATTGTGTGGTACTTATCCTAGCGCATTTTTATGGGGACTAAATGAGCTTATCTATGGAAAACACTTACAACAGTCCCGGAATAGTATAGGTGCTATTTAAGATTTAGCTACTGTTATTATTCTGAACATGGACTTACTGAATGTCGATTACATACAGAGTTCAAGTTTTCCTCTTCCAAGAAGTCTTTCCTGATCCAGTTCTATAAATGATACATCTTTTCCTCTTGCTCCTGTAGGACTTATTATCCATACGACCACACTGCACATTCAATGCTTGGCATGTACTCAACTGATCTGCTGATTTGCTATCTAATATGCTTTTTTATATAAGTGTATTATCTTCTCACTTAAATTATAAGTTCCTTAGGAACATGAATTGTGTATTGTGCTTTTTTATATCCCTCTAAGTTATTTCAGGGTCTTATACATATATGTGTATGTGTATATATACATATTAGTATGTGTGTATGTGTATATATACATAGTAGGATGTATGTCTATGCTGACATATATGTGCATGTGTATATGTGTGTATGAGGAGAAACAGACTCAATTTTCCTGTTTCTGCCACAGAAGAGTGCCCTGTAGTGGCTGGGAAGAGCCTTGGTCCAATTATTCCAACTTGGGTTCCAAGATCTAAGCCACTGGGGAAGAAACTGAAAATTCAGTGACCCAGCTGTGTGACTAACTCTTGGGGTTTATGTCAACTCACAGGGTTCTTCTTCTCTACATTGTTTCTCTCTATGCTATCAAGAAACAGGCTGAATATTGCCTCTCTTCTCTACCAAGTAAGAACTTTGGAGAATCTGAATTGAGAATTTGGGGTCTCTCCAAGGTCAAGAAGGTATCACTGAGGATTCATGGAACACAACATCCTTGAAATCACTGATGTAAGATGACTTCTCATCTTATGGTCAAGAGAATTAAGCTTTTTATTATATAAGTGGAAGCATTAAAGTCCTTCCATTAAACGAGAATGCTAAAATAATATTATTAGAGCTTTAGAAGACTTATGGGTCATCCAATCCAACCCCCTTATTCTAGGGATAAGGAAACTGAGGCTTTGGTAGTGGGGTGACTTGCACAAGGCCATGCAGAGAATTACTCTTGCAGATGGGGCTAGAACTTGGCTCTCCTAACTCCTACACTACTGCTCTTTCTGAAGAGCCAGCCTATGTCCAAGTGCGACAAGCAGAAGGAATGTGTGGAACGACGTACAGTCTTCTTAATATACTCAAAACCCATCTTGTTAGGAACCTGGGCCTCAAAACCCAAGAAAAAAAAAAGTAAAAAGCAAAAAACCCGGAAGAAAACCCAACCCCTAAAAAAAACCCAAGGAAAGCAAAACTTAATAAACAAGGAACGGGGCAAAAAAGCAAGAGAAGCCGGTTAAAAAAAAGTCCGGAAAACCCGCCCTCCTAAAGGAAAGAACCGAATCAATTCCACCCAAGGAAATTGCCAAAACAAAACAAAAAAAAACCCTTATGCTCATTTAATTTCTAGGGTGACATCTGGTATGGACCACTTTGGCTTCAAATACCAACAATTCCCAACTTAATACGGTGAAGAAAAAAAAAGATACTTGCAAGCTGGCAACCTGCTCAAACCTGTTGAGCTGCCTGGGTGCGTAGGCAGATCAGGGGGTAGTCCCCAGCTGCTGAGCATCCCAGCAACTTGTATAATGAGAAGAAAAGGATAGAATGTTCCCGGTAAGGTGAATCCCAATAATCAATTAAAACACAGCCAACCTCCCTTGTTCTACCTTTTTTCCACAGTCTCTTGTAGAACAGTACAGATGAGGGAAAGGAAGGGAGGAGGGAATAGTATCAAGCTGTGGGGCTGGAATGCCTCCAGAAAAAGGTCTTTGCAAAAGAGTCTCTAACTTCTCCTAGAAACCAGGTACCAGTTTAGTGTTGGGGGTAGGGCATGGAGAAGATTCCCCTCTAAGGGCAAACTAGAAGGTAAAGTAAGTATCATTTGAGAAACTCTTGGAAAGAACTTCCCAAGTTGTTTTTTTCCTAAGGAGGCCCTTGTTAAGAAGGCACACATTAAAATGAGAATCTGAAAACAGGGGTCCTGGCCGTGGCCCTGTAGCTAAGCAGGTATGGTAGGTGTGTCCTTCAAGTGAATCACATTCCAGATCATGAAGCTTCGTCTCCTCATCTATAAAATAAGGGAGTGGAGCTTCACCAGTTGGCCTCAAAGCTCCCTTCCAGATCTTGTGGTCAAATCATAATACTCTCTTTCAAAGATGTTTGAAACATTTTTATATACTTTCTTTCTCAAAGCTTCTCCACCCCTTATTTTAAATAAGTGACTAATAGGGGAATTAAAACGACTTATAGTATGAGGAAAAATATTCCAGAAAGAGCCGTAGGGCTCACTGTCCCACAAAATTTAAAGCAGTGCATTGCTGCAAACTCCACCCCGATTAGACCTTGCTTAACCATTGACTACCGGAGTTGCTCATTGCTCCTCTAGCATGTCCGAGGTGCTCACTGTCAGGTTTCCCAAAGCAGATATTATCGTCATTTGGGGTGGAACAACGCTTCATTGTGCCAGACCATTCCTAGGTCTTGCCTCTAAATGCCATTCACACCTCCTGGTCATTGTGTCAACCCTTCACCACCCCCACATTTTCAAGTGTCCCTCAGAAAATGGTAGCACCCTGGTTACGAGCAACTGAAAGCTTCACTGACAGAGGATACGAAAAGAAGATTGTATTACCGTTAAATCATTTGAGCATCATTGCGTCTCAGGAACTTGTAGAAAAAAGTTGACGGAAACGATACGTTAACTAAGAAAACAATAACTAACTAATTTGTTAGTTATTGGCTAAGATGGCATTTGGTTAGCTGTGGCTGCAATTTCTCCTGGCTGGGCCAGTCACTCTCTCACCATCTCCTCCCTACACTTCAGTTCTCAGGCAACTGAGAGCTGCTTAACTGATGGATTTTCTTGCCCTTTTGCTCTCCCCACCAGTTTTTCCTCCACTCTTTCCCCTTCTCTTACCTGGCATAATGTCCTACAGGACTCTGTGGGCAAAAGAAACACCAAGCAGCACAGCAAAAGTGTATGAGTCATTGTCTTCCACACAGCTGACTTTCTTCCTTCTGTAAAAATAAATAAAAAGGCAGAATGTCTTCATTCTGAAGCTTTCATAGTTCCATGCCACTGCAGATGCAGTCGGACTGCAAGACTGGGCTCTGTCTCAGGGCTTTCTGCTCAGACCTCTGCTCCAAAGGTGGTGTCCTGTCCCCATGGTCTCCGGTGGACTTCATTCGCCAGGAGGCCGCCTGGACGTGTGAGTAGCAGCACGCACTGGGAGGCAGGGACAACTGCAGAGATATCCCCCAGCCTCTGCTGTGAGCTTGCACATCACACCTAACATGGGAATCCCTCCCAAGGAAGGTGCCACTTGCTGGATTTCACCTTGCCTGCCAGGGTAGAATAACTAACAGCCTGTGTTCAGGGAGTTGGAATGATGGTTCAGTCTTTGGGTTAGGCAAGGCTGAGAAATGTGTGGGTGGCTACAGTAGAAGATGAGCTGGGGTTCCTATGGGCCAATTCAGCCTGGAAATATCTTTTGAAGTGGAGTAAGCCCCAGGCTTGGCCTATTCTCTGTCACTTCCACCTAACTCTAGAGCTATATTTATATAGGTAGGTAGAAATTTCTTCAAAATTGATCTTAGGCATGGTCTATTATTATTTCCACCAGGACTAAAATTAATACTAAATTGATTTCTTGACACCTAGAAAAGTGTTCAACACATGCTGGGCACACTATATACTCAATACAGGAAGAGAAAGGAGGGAGGGAGAAAGGGGGGAAGGAAGGGAGGCAGTGAAAGAAGGAAGGAAGGTGGGCGGGAACAGCTGACAATTGACATCAGAACCTACGCTTTATAGAGGACTTACCTCAGTCAAAAATTTTAATATTAAACTTTAATAATTTTAATATTTTTCATCCTGAGAAGATAGATTGTCTCTGAAATGTATTCGATTTTTTTACTTTTAGGTGAAAGGATTCAGAAGGCTTACATGTCATCAGCAAAGGCCAGGAGCTATCACAATGGTTGGTATCTGCTCTTTGGCCATTTTCAGCCAAGAAGAAATCTTTAGCCCAATTGTGCATAATTCTATAGCAATGCCATTATTTTAATGACTAGGCAAAATTGATTTTTCAATCAAGTTTCCTGGCATTGAAATATTTACCTAGCTGAAATTCCACTGAAATCCAATGATTACCTAAGATACTTTGCATTGCCTGTTTCAGCCTGTTGTTAATACAGTTTTCTGAACCTCTGTAGTTCTTATCCAAAGGAATTACTTTATTGCTCATCACTTTTAAATGTCTTTAGTAACAACACAGATGGACACACAATTTCAAGTAAAATCGCCAGCCATATTTGTATCCTTTAATTTAACGTAAGTCATTCAAATAGATGAAAAGCCCAGCATAAAATCAACACTAATGTGCACATGTGGGAAGTAACATTCACAGGGTGTCAGGCAGGTGGGAGGGTGGAGGAGGGGATGGGTAAATCCACACCTAATGACTACTATGTGCACTGTCCAGGGTATGGGCACAGTTGTTAGGCAGTACAAAGGCAGTTTATGTAACCAAAGTGTTTTTACCCCCTTAATACTCTGAAATCTAAAAAAGGAAAAGAAAATCATCAAAGTGACCTATCAGAATCATTACCAATGCAGTTAATACTTTGGGTGAAATCATAAAAATTGGAAAACATTAAAGCCATTGATGAATTTGTTGACATAATGTTCACACAACCTGAGAATGAATCCATAGTTTTCTGAATCAAGTTGACTTTATCTTTTAAAATTCTTATCATACAGAATGTTCTTTCTCTTAACTAAAGCTAATTTTTAAAAAAAATGATTTAGGGAATGAGACAAGA
>NW_012155285.1:2873240-2890232 GCF_000956105.1 Propithecus coquereli
CCATTTTCTGCTCTCCAAACCTGAAGAAGGTACTTAAGATGTTCATTTATGTGTTTATTCAACAAACAAAAAATGAGCCCTTCATTTCTAAGCAATGTCCTAGCAGCTAGAAATGAAACAACCACAAGCATGGCTTCCTTTCCTCCCCCACCTCACCTACTCAGGGAACTCATGATGCAATGGGATTCCTGACGCACAGCCCGAGGGGTTGGGAACTTGGACCCGGGCTTGCTTTCCAGAGGCGGAATGACCCTAAGAGTCAAAGCTGGTCTAATCGACATGACAGGAAGTATTCCACAGTTCCAGATTCCACAAAGGAATTTAATTGTCAGCAATTTAATTTCAAAATATCTCTTCCTATTTCTATGCAGAATTCCTGCACTTCAAAGCCATATGGTTGACTGGCAACAGGCACAGCTCACTAATGTGAGACAAAACAGGAAGAAAGAAAACATGGGAGCCGCATGCTGGGACCTGTGCAGTGCACGGCCCCTTGAGAAACAAACATTTGCTTAATTGAAAAATACTGACACACGCGCGCGCAGTGGAGATGAGGAATTTTACGGAATTACTTTAACAAAAACATCTACACCTTGAACCCTTGTATCTTGATTAAGAAAAAAGAAAGTAGTGGACTTCTAATCACAAACCACAGTAATCAAAAAGGTAAACAAAACTCCAGACAGAACTTTATCAGCCAACCGGGAGTATTTTAATCACTAGCTTTGTCAGCGACAGTCTGCGGCCATTACTTGCATAACTGGGTTTTGTAACGAATTGCTGAGATTTCTAGTGAGATTTCACAAAGTGCTAAGGAAGTTCCCAGACTGCGGGTATACACTTCAGGTGACTCAGGAGAGGACAATTCCACAGTGCCTGTCATTAACCATCTGTTTTCTCTTTAGTCAATGACCAATCCATCTCCCCTGCCTGAATGCAGACACTGT
This sequence comes from Propithecus coquereli, assembly GCF_000956105.1. Classification (NCBI taxonomy): domain Eukaryota; kingdom Metazoa; phylum Chordata; class Mammalia; order Primates; family Indriidae; genus Propithecus; species Propithecus coquereli. Next base: position 2,874,188 of record NW_012155285.1, read on the forward strand.
GGAAGGGAAGAGGAGAATAAGACAAACAGTCATTATCTATTCACTCTGTGTTGGGGACTATGTCTACACTAGCTTTTTTAATGCCATCGAGTAATTCCGTGCTACTGAAATGACTTCCACAATTTTCCAATATTAAGGAGCTAAAAGCTGACCCTGCCCAGTCTCGCAATTGGCAGGCAGCATATTTGGGATTTGAACCCAGGTCTGGGATTTTTTTTTTTAGTATGTCATGTGGCTTTTCTAAAATAAGAAAGAGCTGATGTTTGAATGGGGCTTCGTTCTTTCAGAATATGCTCAGAATGGTTCGGTACCAAACCATTGCGATAAAGCTAAGATTGCAATAAAGCAAGTCGAACAGATTTTTTTGGTTTCCCAGTGCCTATAAAAGTTATGTGTATGCTATACTGTAGTATATTAAGTGTGCAATAGCATTATGTCTAAAAAACAATGTACATACCTTAATTAAAAAATAGTTTATTGGTAAAAAATGCTAACAGTCATCTGATTATTCAGCGAGTCTTTCACCATCTTTTTGCTGGCAGGACATTCTGCCTCAGTGTTGATGGCTGCTGACTGGTCAGGTTGCTAAGGTTACGGTGGCTGGGGCAATTTCTTAAAATATGACAATAAAGTTTGTCACGTTAATTGACGCTTCCTTTCATGAAAGATTTCTCTGTGGCATGTGATGTTGTTTGATAGAATTTTACCCACAGAACTTCTTTCAAAATTGGAGTCAAACCTCTCAATCCCTGCTGCTGCTTTATCAGTTAAGTTTGTGGAATATTCTACATCCTTTGTTATCATTTCAACAATATTCACAGCATCTTCACCAGGAGTAGATTCCACCTCAAGAAACCACTTCCTTTGCTGATCCATAAGAAGCAACTCCTCATCTGTTCAAGTTTGATCATGAGATTGCAGCAATTCAGTCACATCTTGAGGCTGTACTTTTAATTCTAGTTCTCTTGCTATTTCTACATCTGCAGTTACTTCTTCCACTGAAGTCTCGAATCCCTCACAGTCATCCATGAGGGTTGGGATCAACTTCTTCCAAACTCCTGTTATTGTTGATATTTTTACCTCCTCCCATGAATCACAAATGTTCTTAATGGCAGCTAAAAGGCTGCATCCTTTCCAGAAGGTTTTCAATTTGCCTTTCCCAGATCCATCAGAAGAATCACTCTCTATAACAGCTATAGCCTTACAAAATGTAATTCTTTCTTTTTATTTCAGAATATTATGGGGGTACAAACGCTTTGGTTACATTTATTACCTTTGCACGGCCCAAGTCAAAGCTATAAGCATGTGCAACTCCCAGACATCACTCACTGTACCCATTAGGTGTGAATATATCCATCCCCTCCTCATCCCCCCAACTTGCCCAACGCCCTACGAATGTTACTTCCATATGTGCACATAAGTGTTGATCAATTAGTATCAATTTAATGGTGAGTACATGCGGTGCTTGCTTTTCCATTCTTGTGGTACTTCACTTAGAAGAATGGGCTCCAGCTCCATCCAGGATAGTACAAGGGGTATTAATTAATCATGTTTTTTATGGCTGAGTAGTACTCCATGGTATACATATACCACATTTTGTTAATCTACTCATGTATTGATGGACACTTGGGTTGTTTCCACATCTTTGCAATTGTGAATTGTGCTGCTATGAACATCCGAGTGCAGATGTCTTTAAAAGTGGAAATGACTCCTTGATCCATGGGCTGCAGAATGAATGTTGTGTTAGCAGGCATGAAAGCAACATCAGTGTCCTTGTAGATCTGCAAGAGAGCTCTTGGGTGACCAGATGATCATTGTCAATGAGCAATAATATTTTAAAAAGAATTTCTTTCTCTGAACACTAGGTCTCAACAGTAGGATCAAAATATTCAGTAAATGATTCTGTAAACAAACGTGCTGACAGCCAGGCTTTGTTGTTCCACTTCTAGAGCATAGGCAGAGTTGAATTAGCATAATTCTTAAGGGCCCTGGGATGTGTAGAACGGTAAGTAACCATTGACTTCAACTTAAAGTCACCAGCTGTATTAGCCCCTAACAAGAAACGCAGCCTGTCCTTTGAAGTTTCGAACCCAGACATTGACTTCTCCTCTCTAGCTATGAAAGTCTTACATGGCATCTTCTTCCCATAGAAAGCTGGTGGCTCACACCTGTAATCCTAGCACTCTGGGAGGCTGAGGCAGGAGGATCACTTGAGGTCAAGAGTCCGAGACCAGCCTGAGCAAGAGCGAGACCCCGTCTCTACTAAAAATAGAAAAAATTAGCTAGGCAGCTAAAAATAGAAGAAAAAATTAGCCAGGCATGGTGGCGCATGCCTGTAGTCCCAGCTACTAGGGAGGCCAAGGCAAGAGGATTGCTTGAGCCCAGGAGTTTAAGGTTGCTGTGAGCTAGGCTGATGCCACGGCACTCTAGCCCAGGCAACAGAGCAAGACTTTGTCTCAAAAAAAAAAAAAAGAAAAGAAAAGAAAATCACAAAACCATTAATACTCTTTTTTTTTTGCTAAAGATGGTGACCAGCCATTTGCATCTCCATTGAGGACAGAAAGGAGGACACAGATGAGTGATGTAGTTAAAAGAGCCCTGAATCAGGAGTCGAAAGAGAATATGGTTCATCCAATAACTTGGGATGTAACCTTGGGAAAGCCACTTAATATCTGAGCCAAAATTTCCTCTTTGATAAAAAAGTAAAAATTATACCTTCTTATTATGACATCAAGATGAAAGTCATACAGGCATAACTTGTATTATTGTGCTTCAATTTATTGCATTTCACAGATACTGTGTTTGTTACAAACTGAAGGTTTGTGGCAACTCTGTGCTGGGCAGGGCTACGAGTGTCATTTTCCCAACAACATGTGCTCACTTTATGTCTCTCTGTCACATTTTGGTAATTCACACAATATTTCAGACATTTTCATTATTATAATAACTGTTATGGTGATCTGTAATTAGTGATGTAATTGTTTTGAGGTGCCATGAACCACATCCATATAAAACTCTGAACTTAATCGATAAATGTTGTGTGTGTTCTGACTGCTCCGCTAATTGGCCATTTCCCCGTCTCTCTTCCTCTCCTCGGGCTTCCCTATTCCCTAAGACACAACGGTATTGAAATTAGGCCAAGTAATAAGCTTACAGTGAACCCTAAGTGTTCAAGTGAAAGCAATACTAGTACATCTCTCACTTTACACCAAAAGCTGGAAATGATTAAGCTTAGTGAGAAAGACATGTTGAAAGCCAAGGTAGGTTGCCAGCTAAGCCTCTTGTATCAAACAGCTTGCCAAGTTGTGAATGCAGCCACCACACCTGGCCAAGGTTTTGTAGTTTTCACCATTCCAGGTAAGCGTCCATTTTAACAAAGATTTTCTAGAGGCAATCTCTCCAACAGCAGGAAGTACAGGCACTATCTCAGGTCAATAGACCAAATACTTGGCAGGAAGGGTGACTCTCCATGTCCCAAACCACACTCATAGAGCCACCTACTCATATGTTTCAGTGAGCCCTCAGTTTTGTCCAGAAGCTCAGAAATTTTTTAAAGTTTAAATCATTTTCATTGGTTCCTCTGAGCACTGGCAGTTTCTCTCCACCTTTTGAATTAGATACTTCTCTCTTTATGCATGCAAGTTTCAAGCAGTGCTGAGTAAGAATGATTACTCACATCTGAAAGGTAAACAGTAAACAAGGATGAGCATGTGCAGATGGCATCCACGTCAGGCGCTTGGTCAAGGTGTGCCCCGAGACTCGTCCACCACGTGAGTCACCAAAACACCGAAGAGAGAATTTCATCTGACCGTCAGAGACTGCCAGGGTAAAGAAACTATAAAAATATACAAAATTTGGTGGGGAATTTTAAATAACCAGGTAAATCCAAACTATTGCAGCACTTGCCACACTTCTGGAACTCTATCATGTGGAAATAACTTGAAGCACAAAAAAAAAGGACAATGTACAAGTTTGCTGGTGGCGGTTGTATATATAGTAGCAAACAAAGAATATGGAAACAGTATAGAAGTCAAACAATAACAAAGTAGGTAGTAAATTATGATAAATTTATATAAAGGAATATTATGCAAACATTAAAAACACTTATGAAGAGTTTTGGCAATATATTAGTATGAGGTAGTAGCAGTATGTTACATAATATTATAATTTTATAACATTAATAGGAGAAAGAGTCAACGAGATGTTCTATGCCCATCCATAGAGAAACGCTGGTGGGATTTTCTCACTCACCTGGAAATTAATCATAGAAAATGTCCAGCACCTAACAAAATATTAATAACCAGCAAAAATTCCTCTACTTATCACAAAATGAGAAAGGGGGCAAGACTTAACAGGACAATTAAAAAGCCATTAAAGGAAAGAAATAGAAAATTCCGAATGGAGTAGAATGCAGTAGCAGAGCACAGCCCCTGAAGTTTATTCTCCTTTTCTCTTCCTTCATAACCAAACTATAGAGTAGACAAAATTCTCAGAAATGTCACCAATGCCTAGACATCTAGAGAGAAGTGACATGTGACAATCATTTTGTTTTTCCTCATCTAACTGAAGAATTTTAGACTTGGATGCTGGGGAAACACTGTGAGTTGGGTGAGGGAACAGTGAGACTGCCTCTCTCTGGGAGGAGTGAAGACTCCAGGGCCGTGCCCAGAGTCCAAGAAACAATCCAGACCCTTAAGACGTCAGCCATGGGCATGTACAACCCATGAAAATGGAGTCAATTTTGACCCTGTGCATTGCACGAAAGCTCAGTCTCAAGACAGCTGAGCCCAGCAGGGTGGAGGGCTCTCCATCTGTCCCCGTCGCCCATCAGAGTTATTCTCTGCCCAAGAGGCTGAGCTCTGCAGACTCTCTTGCCTCTGGCTTCCAGTTCTGTTTTTCTGATGGGAATCATTGCCAGGAGATTAGAGGGTGGCAGGATAAGGAGAGGAGGACACACATTCCTCATTTTCCCTCCCTCCATGGTCACAATTCTAGCAATGGCTGCTTTTCTCTGGCTACAGTTCCTGCTGGGTGTTCTCTCTTGCACGCCTCAGTTGGCACCTGGCTCCACTAATTCCCTCCTCTTGCCTCTTGCCTCTTGCCTCTTGCCTCCTCAGGCCGAGGGATAATAGTGACTTTCCACTCCTGCTACTCCTCCTGTTGCTTTTCTTCTTGGGTCCTTTAGCCCTGCCTGCACCTCTTTAAGAAATCTCTTCATTAAATTTTCTTCAGTTTCATTCTTTTCAGATAAATCCTTTTCGGGTGAATCCGATTGAGAATGCTGCCCCTTTCTAGCTGGGAGCTCGGCTAGTACACCAGGTATCAGCTCTGCTGGAGAGCTCATCTTCCCCTGGCCATTCCTGCAGACTGCAGAAAAGTGCATAGAGCACCAAATAGCCAGACCTCAAAGCTTGAATAAAGCAGGGAAGCAGTGGAAAGAGAGTGGTCAAAAAGTCACCTGCAGTGTATCAGAATAATGTAAACATGAGCGAGATAAAAGGAGATGCATCCCCACAATGCAAATTATAGAGAAATATTTTGGAGAAAAACACAAAGGAGCAGAACTCATGACAGCCAGCCAAAGAACCCAACATAATAGTTAATATCACACACACGTGCGTGTGTGCACACATTCGCAAGGAAATTCTTCACAATTAGTTTAAGATATAGAACAATATGAGCATGATTTTTTTTATTACACATGAATGTAAAGAAGATAAAATAACATAACAACATAAAACTTCAAAAATCAAAATCAGACCATGAAATTCATAAATGAATTAGGAGCTTGAAGCAAAGAGATACCAATAAAAAGTACTATAAAGTATCAGCATAAGTAAAGATTTGAGATAATCCGGCAGAAATGCTTTAATGACAGGACCTGATTTCATTTTAGGAAGACTATTATGCCAACAGTGCAGTGGGTGGGTGAGAAGGCAGAGGCCAGAGCCAGGACACCAGCGAAGAGGCCAACCCAGGTGAACAATAACAAAGACCCAAACCAAGGCAATGGCAGGGCACGGATTCAAAGAGGAAAAATTGACAGGGCCTGACGCGCAAATGAGCAAGAGGGAGGAGTGAAGAGTAGAATGCCATTCAAAATTGGTTTTCTTTTAAAAAAAATAAAACAAAAATAAAAATAAAAACGAAATCAGGTTTAGAGAAAAAGACAAAAATTGGGGGGGAAAAGGATACGTGAAAAAGGTAGCAGGAAAAAAAGACAATACTGATGTTTTTAGAGTAAGCAATTTCCATGCCATTAATCAAGAGGGGAAATACAGAAGAGGGGGCAAGTCTGGAAACAAAGAGAAATGAGGGAGTTAAGCTGAAATTTAGGTAGCATTTAGCCTTAAAAATTTGTTTCAAGATTTATGTATTTTCATTGTGCAAATTTTTCCTGAAGCACTTCTACTATTTACTGTTCAGATTTCAATAGGCTATAGCATTTTTTTCTGCAACAGCCATGCTGTTATCGTGACTGTAGGACGCATTGTGCCATAATGCTCCGTGCTTCTGCAAAAGCTTCACAGGACTATGTCATTCACAAGGGAAGACTTGGAAATGGAAAAGCCCAACATAAAAATACATAAGAGTTATAAGGTAGCTATTATAAAACGCATACAAATATGTAATAATTTGTCACAAAAGAATGATTTCTGACCTATGGATGTCTCTAAAAACATTAAATTTGAAAATTTACATAAGATAAATTCTCAAAACTGTGCTCGTTGGTGAGTAATCACTCTATTTCCTTTTTCACAAAATGAAAATATTGAAGTGATTAGCAACTCTACTCTGATCACACGGCAGCAGAGGGATTAAAAATGTGGATCTCTTAACTCAATGGCTTAACAATTACACTAAACTATGCATCCTCACCCAACCAGGATGTTTTTAAATTCGATCACGAGTTGGACTTTCAGATTCCTTATGAGCTTTAGTTCCATCGCTTTTGCTTTTAAAATAGGTTCATGATTATTTGTGGACTTTAGCTTCATCTCAAGTTTGGTTCTCTCTCTCTCTCCCCTTCTCTATATGCAGATATAGCTATAGATATAGGTGTAGGAAAGTTATGAATAATGATTTATAACTAATTATATGATAAATGGAAAGAGAAAATGCTTCTGAGTGGATGTTCAAAAATGAAAAGCAGTATGAAAATAAGGAGCTAACTAACTCCTGACCCTGGAGGGTATTTCCATCCTCTGTGATTCTCCATATTGGAGGTTCATTTCTTCCTTTGGTTCCTTACATTTCACATTCTTTCTTGTATTGCATCCCTTTTCTCTGCATTGCTTTACTTCTTGCTGGACTATATCCTTTTGAATTCCTTTTAATGAAGATCTCTGTGTGATAAACTCTCTTAATATTCGTATGCCTGAAAATATCATATTTTTCTCTCATTCTGGATGATTAAACAAATGAGTAAATGGTCACGGCATCAATGTTTCTATTCAAAGGGTGACACAAGTAGAATTTGGTCCTTAAGCAGGAAGGAATTTTTTTGTGCCAAGTAAGTTTTGCAATGGCTTTTCTGGTGTGCAATCCCAGAAGAACAGCAATCGAAAACTAAGACCCACAGGGCTCCGGAAAAAGACAGGGAGCATCTCAGAGACACAGCCAGCATTTTAGGGGAGGACAAGGCCTTCTGGATAAATCAACTGGGGAAGATCAGTCCTTGAAGTCTATACTTAGAACAAGTACACAAAGATCATGACTGTATAGCAGCCATGAAACCAGGTGGGCACAGGCGTAACTGGTTTTTGCATATAACCAAATTCAAACTGGAACCACTATTTGAGCCAACAATGGAAAACTTGCCCATACAAGATAATTCATTGACTTTCAGATTAAACTAGGTGTCTTTTGATCAATTCACTCTTTCCTCCTTCTTTTCCTCTTCCTTTCTCTCCAGAGCTGATATCCTGGCATCAGGATAGAGGCATCCACGGGTAAGCTTCCACCACGCCAGCTTCTATGGAGACAGGTAATCATTGCTGGTCTTCGGGTGTCAGTGCTCAGCCCTGCTTTGCCCACACCAAAATAACTGTGTCCCACTCTCCTCTCTGGTAGCCAGATCCACATAGATCACACAGATTCTTTGTTTTCTCAATGGCCAAAGACTGTCTGGGTCAGGCCCAGTCTCAGGAACATGGGAAACCACTTCTCTCTCATTCTGTGTTCTTCCTTCACTCTCTTCCTGCTCTGAGTTCTTCAGAAGCCACAGAGCCTTCTGTCTCCCAAAGTTCAGTTCTTGCTCCAGGAAGCACAGTTCTGTTTTCAGAACCAGCTGGAAACATGTCTCCACTTACCTGTTTGGCATCAGTGTTACACATCTCGTGTTTGCCCCACCAGTACCCGATCATCAAAGCACAGAAACGTGTTGTTTGCCACGACTCACAGCCCTCAAGAAATGGCTCTGGGCCCGGAGACCTGGATCTGGATAATCTCCTGGTATTGTGTGTGTGTGTGTCTGTCTGTCTGTCTATCTGTCTGTCTCACTGCTATAGAAGAATGCAACAACTAAGAGGTATCTTCTCAGAACTATTTTTTTTAAAGTTCTAAGCTCCCAGCCTCAAGGGCTTATTAAAAGCTTTTGCATTACACAACCAGAGAAGAAATTGCTAAGTACGCAGAACACAATTTCCACCTGGGCTTTTGTTTGTGTATAAACACCTGGCTCAAGAGGTGGCAGTGAACAAACATTAGAAAAAGAGAAGGATCTGGGACAAGGGAGGAGGACTTTCCAGGTTATATGAACTCCCTGGTTATCGGCTCCTATACCAACCAACGTCCCTAGAGGTGGGAGAACATTCATGGGTGACTCAGGGTGCAAGAAGGACTGAACTGAACTCCGAAAGCCAAGGCAGTGGGGACCATCATAAAGGTCCAAGCTTATACAGAAGTGATGGTGCTACTCTCTTCCTGCTGCAAGTATGATCTGAGACCTCTTAGAACTCAGAATTCTTAGCAGACCTTTGGCAAGAGACAGCCTCGCCAAACATAGACTGAGGGGAGGGGTGGGGCAGTGGGGAGGACTCAGCCTATTAACTGATTTAGGGAATCTTTAAGGAAATGTGATATTTTAAAAACCAGATGTGTTATGGGTCAAGTTTATGCCCGCTACACCTGGAACATTATGCCAAGCAATGACCTTTATATTATTTGTTAATATACACTATCTAATGCATAGCAACTTGTAAGGACTACTCTAAAACGGATAGGAGTTTTTATGTTGTAATCCAATATATTTAATGTGTATTTTGCTCTACAAAATTTTAAAGTTAACAAAGACCAATTCTCCATCATTTCAAAGATATAATTTGAAAAAATAGCTGTAATAATAAGTAATGGCTTTGGCTTAACAACAGCCAGATGTTCTCAAATTTAGCCATTCAGGACTCAATTTGCATTTCCATTAGAGGAATACACTGGACTCCTGTTATTATTATCACTATTTATTTGCCTAGCCATGCCCTCCGCTACCCACGCTTGTCTGGAAACTGCCAGCCCTTCCGTGTTTAGCATGTATGCAGCCACCTGAACACTGCGCCTGGCCAGAGCTGGCTGCGTTAGGGGATGGCAGCTGCCCCAGCGGGGCCCATCAGTCCTCACCCCAGGAATTCTGGAGCTTGGACAGAAAGAAGGAGATGGGACTCGCTCTCTTCATTGAGAGGAGCTGAAAAAGACCATAGCAGTAATTTCTAGCTTTGGTTGCACATTGGGATTCCCAGAGGAGATTTCGAAACACACCAGTGTCTGGACCCTACTCCAGATCTACTGAATCAGAATTTCTGGGGGTAAGTTCAAACACCAATGTTTTCCCCCAGACTTTTAATTTGGAATAATTTCATAACTACTGAAAAATTGAAATAATAGAACAGTGAACACCTACACACCCCTTCACCTACATTGTCCTACTTGTTAACATTTAGGGATGAATGGACTTTTTAAACTCCCCAGGTGATGTTAATATACAGAATTGAAAAAAAACCCCCAGGTGATATTACTATGTGATTGAGACTGACCCAAAGCACAGAGCACAATGAAGATGATGAATCAGAAAGGAGAAAGGTCAAAAACAGAGTCCTGAGGACTGGCGAGACCCTGCGTGCCGTGCCCTGGCTTCTGTGAGACAACCAAGAATCACCTTTTGGGCTTTAGCTTATGTGACTTAGGGGTTTGTTCACTGCAGTCAAAAGATTCAGGAATAATATACAGAGGCAGTAAGATTCTACAGCCTCACCCCTAAATAAAAATAAAGTCAGGGGTTTTACTGGCCTGAGAGATGGCTATTACATTAAGAGAAATACATAATAATAACAAACCCAAAAGCCATGAATTCCTAAGATAACGGGACTAGTAGCCCACTTCCTAATCTATAGTTTTTTTGAAGTAGCCACTGTGTCCTAAGGCAGACTGTTTTCCACTAGTGAATTAAATCAAATCTCACGCACACGTCGGTGACAGTACCAAGGGGGATGGTAACAGTGGGCGTGGTCTGCCCCAGTGAGGAGCGGTGTCCTATCACTGACAGGGGCTAGAATTGCCAAAACATGCTGCTGCTGAAAAACAGACTGACTTTTAGTTGGTTCTATCATTCTTTTTGGACATATTTAGAAATATTATTTCTTTATAGACACTGCACCCTGTTATATCATCTGGACCCAGGGCAAACTGCTGCCACCAACCCCTGGGCCCTCCTCCCAGGTTCAACTTTAGAAAGACCAACCAGTCACCAGGCCTTGAGCTGTTCCCCGATCTCATTATCTTTGAATAAGAGTCTCGGTTTCTGTTTACAAATTTTTATTCATTTTGCAAAAAGAGGCGATGCTGTAACTCTATATTATGCAAATATTGTCAAAATGGGATTTTGTCCTGTATAGTCTTAGGATGCAATCCCTAAAGACATAAAATACAAGTTTTGCAGTCTTTTAAGGCTAACGATTTATCCAGAAATATATTTAAAGTCATTTATCTGACCTACCAATAAGTCAATTTCTCCAAACTATAAGAATATGAGTAAACTTTGAAAGAGGAAATGTAAAAAAAATCAAAAGTAATGTGAGATAAATTCAAGCCTCACTCTTTTATCTGTAAATTTATGTAAGTTCACTTTAAGAGAGAAAAACACATTTTGTCAAAATTCAAAGAAGAAAACTTTTCAAGCAAAACCAAACTTTTATAGTTAACATTCAGCAAATATTGACAAAGAGTCTTTCAGAACCAGGAAGGAATAAAGTTAAGCATCAATTACAATAGCATTTTAAAGAATGAATGATATGAAAGACAATTGAAATATACGTTTGGGTATCCTCTCCCACAATGCAAAGAATGACACCATGAAGACAAGTTTATGAACTGAGAGAAATTTCCCCAAAGTTTACATTCCTCTTTAGAAAGTCTATCCTGAGGAAAATACCTAGGATCAAGAGTTCTCAGTGCCATAGGGTAATCCTTTGAGGTACAGGATTTTTTGAGAAGATATAAAAATATTCCTACGGTTTCAAGGAGGATTTAAGGTTAGTAATACCTTAATAACGAGTCAAAATTGTGGATAAAAGATTACAAAGTCTGATGAGGGTAAATAATGATTAAAATACTTCATTAACCTCTGTATTTGCACTTAGTCACTTGGCGATTATCAGGAAAAAAAGAGTCATTTAGAAAGTCCGGTTTGGATGGATTCAGAGGAACACAGAAAATCAGAGAACAATAAATGAAAGCAAAAATATTTTCATTCCAGATTCGGCCCTTATTGAATTATGTAAAGTGCCTCCAAGTTACCAGATTCCTTCTTAATACTTATCCACCGTGTATGTTTTTAATTACACCCCAAATTACCAAAACCTTACAAATACAGAATTATAATTGGCTGCTCCCTCTGAAGTTCCTCTCCACAGGAAGTCGTTGGAAGGAAAAGGAGGACCCGTCACTACTCACTGTGGCTGGCCAACAGAGAAGTCCCCGGCAAATTTGCCCCACTCCCTGGCAGCTGGAGATCTGGGCATCAGTGGCTTCCCTTTGTCATATCTTGCTACAAATCAGCAGGCTGGGCCTCCGCACCTCTGAGCAGTCAATTTAGCACCAAATGGCAGCTCCCCAGGCTGAGGCCTGCCCTCCCACAGGCAGCCGGCCCCACGTGCCAGGTGCTGCAGCCTGACAGACGAGTCCTGCAGGGGAGTAGCTCCCTCCGTGGGAGGGGCACAGTGCTGGAGAATAGATGAGTCACACACTAGATGACACACATCAACTCTCAGAAAAGACAATGGCTTCCATCTTTGGCAAGGGATCCAAGACTGTGGTGGCAGCACAGGATCTGTGAGACTGTCACAGCTATTTGGTCCTTATGAATCGGCCTAAGCCTGAAGATGGGATATAGAAACAGGAAGTGCCTATGCTTCGGGCTCTGTTACTGGTTGGCTGGCTTTCTGGTCACTAGGATTATGGTATTATGGTTCCCTAATTGTTCTTGGTTGTCCTTGCTTCCAGGCACAAGGTAGCAGTACAACTCCCAACCTCCTTGTGGTTAAGTGGGATGGTGGCCAATAATTCATAATGGTAGCTACTCCATTAGCCGGGGTCCCCGAGTGCCTGTGACAAGCAGAGGCGCCTGCTAACCCATGATGGGCATGAGAAAAATTTACTCTATTGTTCTTAGTCACTGAGATTGGGAGTTATTTGTTACCCTAGCATAACCTAGCCTATACTGACTGATACAGGCATAAAACAAAGACTCTTGAAAAGCAACAGGGTCAGTCACATACTTTTCTTTAACTGTGAAACACTCAAATTCTTTTCCTTTTTTTTTTTTTAATATTCATGAACTTTCTAGCTCCTCCATCCCTTGTTTGAAAAACTACATCCATGTTTATTGAGAGTGTGGCATTTTTAACAGTGTATTTTACTTGTCCCTTATTTTTAATCCCAGCACTCCCCCAATCCTCATTTTGTTTCCTGGACTTTTCTGGATCTTATAGAGAGTGGTAGGGCAGGATGGGAAAGTCCATAGCTGCTGTGAGTAGTTTGTTGCTATTTTTCACCAACTCTAGCCTTAAAAATCCCTTTTGGAGCTGAATACTTTCCTCTTAAAATCCACTGAAGCCCATCCCTCAGATGGTAAAATTTTATCTTTAAGAAAAATAGACTTTATCTTTTAAAACAGTTTTAGCTTTATAGCAAAACTGAGCCAAAAGTACAGAGATCTCTCATATATCCCCATGACCACACACACACAACCTCCCTGGCTACCAACGTCCCGCACTAGGGTGATACATTTATTGAAGATGATGAGCCTACACCAATACATCCCTATCAGTCATATTTTCATTACGTTTATACAAAATGCCAGTGTGCCATATATCTTTGAATACACAGATTTACTTAAAACATGACCCCTGACCTCCCAGAGCTCACAGTCTGGTTGGAAGAAGACACATATATGTGAAAAACATACAAGGTTTTCTCTGCTAAGAGCTGAAGCAGTCAATCCAAAGCGGGTTGATGGAGGCTGGGCTAGTCCAGAGCCTCTTCATGGAGCACGTGGGTGCAGACCAAGCCTTGAAGGACACACTCACTTTGTACTGAGAAGAAAGTTTTGGCAGCTGGAGAGAGACTGAGGCTTGTTCAGAGTTCATTTGTTCAGCAAACTTTTATTGAGCACCTACTAGAGACCAGGAATGTAAAAGATGAAAGTGTCAAAGCCCAGCCCCCATTGCACAAATGAGAAAACCAACTCAGCTATTATTACCAGAGCTGGTACTCCCAACTTTTGAAAACACAGGTACCTCTTTTGACCTAAACTAACTAAAGTCTAGCCTTATCAGCAGTCACTCGCTGACTTCCGCATTTTCCCCAGGTAATGCTTACTGAAGGCTTTCATCGTGTTGTTGAAGCTTCCTGCACACTGTGCTCTGTACCTAGGACGTCCCTTCCCACTCTGTTCTTTGCCTGACTCCTTGTCCTCAGTCAGATTCAATCCAACTCTCTTTCTAGAGGAAGTCTCCTCCAAAGCCCCAGCTGAAACTGAGTACTCCTCCTTTTGCATACATCTGTCTTATCACTGATTTTGTAATGTTGGAATCTGAATCCTCCCCTCTGCAGTCATCTCTGTTCAGGCTACGACACACCCTGACTTGTTCATCTTGCTCGGGCCATGCAAACGGGCTCACATCCCTTTTCCTTTCCACTGGCCTTTACTACAGCCCGAAAGGCCTCCACCCATCTCCACCCATCGCTTCACCTGGCTGACTCATTCTGTCCTCATGTGTCTCTTCCACCAGCAGGTCTCCACCACCAGCTACGCTGGCCCAGCTGCTCCCTTTGCACCACCGCAGGACGTGGTACTCGAGACTGGCACCACCTCATCATTTAGGTTTTAGTTTGCATGTCATCTCCTCAGAAAAGCATTCCCTGACGTGGAAGTCATTATTTACCTACCAAAGGCCATACTGCCTTTTTCCTTGCCAAAAACCCAGACTTGATGACCTGTGATTATTTTTAGCTAGTTGTGGCAATATAGGTCTTCTTTGCTGGTCACTGAGCTAGATGGAGGAAGGTGACCGTTTCTGTTCAATAAGCTTTAAGGGGAAGTCTGCTAGGGAGTGAGGGAGCACCTAGAAAGGATAGTTTACTGATAAATAAAGGTTACATTAGAAAAAAAAGGTTATCTTGTCCCATTCCCCCACCCCTTTTTCCCTTCTGGCTTTGAAACCTATGAGTGGATATAGTATCTGCAGCTGTGGCAGCCGTCTTGCAGCCCTGAGGAAAACATCAATATGTTGACAATGGGGGAGTAGAAGGATGGAAAGTCTCTTGTTCCTTGATGACATCACTAAATTACTGAACCTACACTGGGGTCAAGAACCTCTGGGCCTTTTAAATAAATAATTAATGCTCCTAGGGCTTTTGCCACCTTTAGGTTTTCCATTACTTATAGCCAAAATAGCTTAATTTATACCTTAACGTTTCATCTAAAGTAACACCCCAGTCATTCTCTCTATTTCCCCATATTCCTAATATATATCACTAGTCAAAATTATCATGCTTAGTGGTACGTTATTAGTTAATTGTCTTTCCCACTAGAAAGTAAAAACCATGCAGGTAGGGAACTTGTAGTTTTCTCGCTGCTCTATTTTCAGCACCTAGAACAGCACCTGGCGCTTAGTAGGAACCCAGCAACTATGTGCCACACAGGTGACTGGATGAATGGATACCTCTGGTGTCAATTCTTTCATGTCTGTCTCCTAAAGCAGACTGAGTTCTTCAAGGTCAGGGACTCAAATTTTATTTATTTCTGTTTCTCCAAAAACCAACAGACTGCTTGGTATACAGTAGGTAATTCACAAATGTTTGATGAATGGAGATACATGTTCTCTATCCTTTCTTCAATAACTACTCCTCCATTTAGGACATAACTCATAATCAGCCAATATGGAACACTTATTGGCAAAGGCGATTGGTAAAGGAATTCTGAACTGTTGTTGCGTGAGAGTTAAGCCCGTGAGAGAAATTCATGCTAGAGTCTTAACCTGGCAAAGGATCTTGGAGACTGGCCATGCAGACCAACTTCCAGATGAAAGCTTTCTGGTAACGAAGAGTTGATCTCCTCAGCGGCTGTCCTTGCCATCCCTGCACACAGCTGGTCAATCCTGACATGATTCACTGGAGGCTCGTTTTTCCATGATCCTGGATGACTAATGACATTCACTGGCTTTCTCCAAACCACTGATGCAACTTTTCCCCAGCCTCGCCTAACATTTTACAGAGAAAATCAAAGCCAGCAGATCAGAATTCTATCTGCTTCCCCCTCCAAACCCACAATCCCACCTGCATGGGCTCCTGCCTTCTCTGCCTTCCTTCCTGTCACGTGAGAGGCAGAGTCTGTCTCCCTATCAAAACTAGTCCCTTGGCCCGGCGCGGTGGCTCACGCCTGTAATCCTAGCACTCTGGGAGGCCGAGGCGGGTGGATCGTTTGAGCTCAGGAGTTTGAGACCAGCCTGAGCAAGAGCGAGACCCCGTCTCTACTAAAAATAGAAAGAAATTA
>NW_012155285.1:2891437-2901409 GCF_000956105.1 Propithecus coquereli
CCTCCCAGAGTGCCAGGATTACAGGCGTGAGCCACCACGCCCGGCTGTGACTGGCTTTCTGAGTTAGCATAATGTCCTCAATGCTCATCCATGCTGTGACATATGACAGGATTTCTTTCTTTTTTAACACTGAATAATATTCCATTGTATGTATAGACCACGTTTTCCTGACCTATTTATCCGTCAACAGGCATCTGGGTTGCTGCAACACCTCTCTTCTTATATCCACGTGAGCTTCACTGTCCTGTTTCCTCCCTGGTCTCTTCTCTACCGGAGGTCTACTGTGCCGGCATCTCCCAAGCCCTCTCCTCACCTTTCCCCTCCCCTCTCCACTGCTCCTGCTTCTCCTCTTTCTCTTTCCCTAGAGGAGCTCGCCCACTTCCACCTTAGCTCACCTTAGCTCCAGGCCACATTTCTCTTCTAAGTTCCACATTCAGCAAGTTGTGCTTTTTACCTCAAAATATATCTTAAATTTGTCCCTTTCTTTATACAGTCATGAGCTGCATAATGACCCTTCGGTCAACAGCAGACCGCGTATACGATGATCCCAGAAGATCGCAAGAGCGTATTGTGACTGTGCCTTTTCTGCGTTTAGGTATAATTAGATACACGGATACTTACCAGTGCACTGCAGTTGCCTACGATCCGCAGTGCCGTCACTCGCTGCACAGGTGTGTAGTCTAGGAGCGAGAGGCTGCTCCATGCAGCCCAGGTGTGTAGCAGACTGCACCATCTAGGTCTGTGCAGGTACACTGTGGTGTTCACACAATGATGAAACCACCCACGACACATGTCTCAGAACATACCTCCGCCATTAGGACACGTGACCATATCTCTAGCCCACCCAGGCCAGCTTCCTCTCTGGCCTGAACCAACACAGACACTTTCTGATTGGTCTCCCTGCTCTCACCTTTGCCCCATTTCAGCCTGTTTTTCAGAAATCCTCTAAAACATATATTTAATCGCATCATTCCCAGATTAAAACCTATTCTCGTTGCGCTCAGAGTAAGGTCTGCATCCCCGTGTGGCCCGCAGGCCCATCCGACCCGGGGCCGCCTGCCTCGCCAGCCCCGCCTGGGCCCTTCCTCCCGCCGCTCTCATCCCAGAGCAGGGGCTGCCCTTCCGTGCTGGGAACACACCAGTCTGTTCCACCGCTGGGCCTCGTGTGTCCTGTTTCTTCCGCCTGAGCTTCCCGTTCCCTTCTCCCTCCCCCCAGCCCCTCGCCCCACTGCCTTCCTCAACACACGCACACACACCCCGCGTTCTTTGTGGCTGGCTACTTCTCCTCTCCAGCATGCCCTGAAGACTATGACAAGGAAAGAGGGGGGTCGCGAAAGTGCCAACCCTGCACTGCGTGACCTAAGAGTGGGGGCCTCCTTCAGCTTTGTGTCCTCGGCCCTCACCTGCCTCACCTTGGGCCAGCCCCGCTCCTCTGTCAGTCTTAGCTCCAGTATTCCTCTCACGCAGGCTCTCTTTGACCATTCTCTCTAACGGTTCCCCCAACCCTCCACCCACCAATCCCATAATCCTAAATTATGGTACCCCTTAATCATTTATCCCAACTTATATTTATCTATACAGTTGACCCTTGAACAACGTGGAGGTCAGGGGCGCTGACTCCCCACACAGTTGAAAATCTGTGCACAACTTCTGGGTCCCCAAAAACTTGACTGCTAATAGCTTACTGTTGACCGGAAGCCTTACTGATGACATAAACAGTCAATTCACACATATTTTGTATGTTATACATATTACCTATTGTATTCTTACAGTAAAGTAAGCTACAGAAAAGAAAATGTTATTAAGAAATCACAAGGAAGAGAAAATATATTTACTATTCATTAAGGGGAGTGCAATATCATAAATGTCTTCATCCTGGTCATCTTCAAGTTGAAGAAGCCGAAGAAGAAGAAGAAGAAAAAAAAGGGGTGAACCTGCCGGCCAAAGGGGGGCAAAAGGGGAAGAAAAACCACGTATAAGTGGACCCACACGGTTCAAACCCATGTTGTCCAAGGACCAAGCGTATGTTTATTTATTTGGGAGTTGTCTGTTTATCCCTCCATCCCCCAGGAAAATAAGAGCTGTACACATTCAGTAAATGTTTGGTTTTGAATGAATTTAACAATCACAATTACTTCAACCATCCTCGAATGAATGCGGCTTCAAACTCCATCGGTATTCAGTTCGCCTTCTGCTTTCTGAATGGGGGAGGGGAGAAACAAAGAGAGGGAGGGTTACCACAGGACTAATATGGGAAATAAGGTTTCTGTGAGTTTTTTATCTTTAATTTCCAATTATAAAAATAATCAAGGATTGCTAGACCCAAGATTCCGGAAAAGATCAGAGAAATTTTGACATTTAACTCAATATACAGAATTTAAAGGCAATTCGATAGGATACACTGAACTCATTTCTGACAAGATGCGTTAAAACTTTTGTTTCACACATGAGAGCAACATTTCACTTTTGACATGTCAATTGCCCAAAAGATCATCAGAAAAATCCAGTGACCAAGCAAAGCTAAGTCTGTGAGATCTGCTATACATAGTAGGAGAGGAAAACACCTTTATAGTCTTAGAAAGTTTCAGAAGAGGGAAGTCAAGAGAAGATATTGATGGGGTTTTCGGGCCTTAAAAATTGGGGAACTGGTTGGAATTGGGCAGAGTGTATGACATAATGGCTTAGATGATAGACACAGCTTGGTGAAGGTCTTGAGCAAGGCTTGATGAGCAAGCTGTTACTCTTGATAATAAGCTATTTTGTTGGGTTCAGAGTTCTATCTTCTAAGAGCAAACATTTCCTGAAGAGCAAGTACCTGAGCTATTTTTGCCTGCTTTGGGCATTTCACATCGAGGCAGGAAAGAATATCCAATTCCAGTATCGTTCCACACAAGGATGGGAAAGTATGTTGCTTTGAATTCTCAGCCATCAGAAAAACTTATTTCTAAAGTTCAAAACTCATCCTCACATTTAAATTTACATTACATCTCCTCCGCCCACCACCCATTTTTCCTCAACTCTATTGTTTAAGTAGTCAATAACCTCACTTCCCATCTTAGTCACTAACCAGGCTTTTACGTTCAAATTTGCTCAGCAAGGAATCTTATTATTTTCCTCTTACAGTGTTATTATCCACCACTAAATTAGCCACCTAGCTAATTTCCGGAGTCTAGTTGTTGGAATGGGCTGTGAGAGTGAATCACTCCCAGGGGTAAAGTATTTCCTTTTCATCATATTCGTCGATTCCACTCAAGCCACCTCCTTTTTCTCTTCTAAGGGACTGGTCCTTTCAGCTGATTTTCTGTGTTGTTTGCCATGTTCTGGCTGCTCCGATTCTATTTCCCTTGCAGATACACCTCCCAGTACTGTATTCTGTGTTGATGCTGCTGTTCCTGCTTGGGGCCCTATCTGTTTTGGTCTAGGAGGAAGCTTCTAGGCACAGTTCCCTCCCTGCCTTTCCAGGAGCTGGTGCACTCATTAGTAGACACCATTGACTTGTTGGCTGCGGAAGTCCTCCTCTGAGATTAAACAACAGTAACATTCTAAAGAGGAGTTATAAACAACTATTTTTATTATTCATATAGGCGACATCAAGGGCAAGAAGGGGTAACGCTAAGGACACTACTTTTTTTTTTTTTTTTTTTGAGACAGAGTCTCACTGTGTTGCCCAGGCTAGAGTGCCGTGGCGTCAGCCTAGCTCACAGCAACCTCAAACTCCTGGGCTCAAGCGATCCTCCTGCCTCAGCCTCCCGAGTAGCTGGGACTACAGGCATGCGCCACCATGCCCGGCTCATTTTTTCTATATATTTTTAGTTGTTCAGATAATTTCTTTCTAATTTTAGTAGAGACGGGGTCTCACTCTTGCTCAGGCTGGTTTCGAACTTCTGAGCTCAAACAATCCACCCGCCTCGGCCTCCCAGAGAGCTAGGATTACAGGCATGAGCCACCGCACCCGGCCAGGACACTACTTTTTTTAATAGAATGTTAAAGTTAGAACAGCTCTTAAAATTCAAATTTCTAATTTTTCAGTTGAAGAAACAGATCCAAAGATGTGATGGAATCTACTCAAGTTCTCTGAGATGACAAACACATGAACAGGTTAGGATCCAGGTCTCAACTCCCATCTCCCCTTTTGAAAGCCGCAAAAACTACTAAGTAGTAAACAAAAATACTGAAATGCAAACTTTCCCCCTTGCATTGTCTGTAGACCCTCTTTTACAAAATTTTATCTTCCAAGAAAGAGAAGGTTTAGTTCTTATCCGTTCAATTTAGTGCCACCAAGGACCCTAGGGGGTTCTAAAAAGGCATCTCTTAAAAGGCTTTAGAGATACATAAAACCCTTTAAACCGCATGCAAAATTTATGTATAAGTGCAGGAGTGCATTTTCGTGAGGCAAAAGAACATAGCGGCTGGGAGATTCTCAAAGCATAACAACCTACTGCACCAGAACCCGATTTTCTAAAAGACAAATTCACGCCTGTTTCATCACTTACCAACTATGTGAACTTGGGCAAATTACTTAACGTCCCCTTTCCTCAGTTTGCGCCTCTGTAAGTAGGGCTGTGGCAGACGCTGCTATTTGTCCACCCAATATTTATTTTCCCCTTTTCCTTATTAACGAGTCCTAATTTTTTTTCAGGGTAGCATTGTGGTTGGTTAAAATATGTACCTTCCTACAGACTCCTGCAACTAGGCCTGGTGATGTGACCGAGTTCTGGTCAACGAGATGCCAGTTGAAGTTGCTGGGTGAGGCTTTTTGAAAAGTTACTGTCTTTCCCATTTAAAGAAAGTGGGGAGGGGAGTGGACTCAGCAGGCACACACCATTGGCCTACTCACCTCTTCCCTCTTTCTACCTGGGATGCAGATGCTGTAGCTATTTTGCAAGCACAAGAATGAAAGCCACATGCTAAGGACTGCTCAACAGAAATATGAAGATGCAGTTCTTGAAGCCTTCCCTGACCACTGCACGAGTTCTGGACTAACTGCCCCCTGATGTATACATAATATTATGAGAAAAAATAACACTATACTGGATTTTTGTTACATGCAGCCAAATATAGGATCTGATAATGTTACCTGCCTTATAGAGTCATTTGAGTTAATTCATATAAAATCACTTAGAATAGTGCCTGGCACATCATAAGTCTTTGAAAAGTGATAGCTATCATTACAACTACTACTTCTACTATTCCCAGTTCTACTACCAGCTCTTCCAGCACTAGTATTATTGCTGTAGTGTAGCTGGA
Source organism: Propithecus coquereli (assembly GCF_000956105.1). Classification (NCBI taxonomy): domain Eukaryota; kingdom Metazoa; phylum Chordata; class Mammalia; order Primates; family Indriidae; genus Propithecus; species Propithecus coquereli. The sequence goes on from NW_012155285.1 coordinate 2,896,685, forward strand.
GCATATGTGTCTTGTAGATGATGAGTATGACAGAAAAAAAAACTAAGAAAGTTGGTACAGATCATACTGGGAAGTGCTTTAAAAGTTGGGCATGAAGGTGCTATACACAGTACCAGTTTGCGAGTCTCATCTGTCTTCAGACACATCTAGAAGACCAACAAGGTAGGATTTCTGGCAGACTATTAGCCTTCAGAAACTAATGATTCATGGTAAAGAATTCATCCTAATGAGACAAAAAGGTCAAGGTAGAATGGAAAAGCTTAGTCTGGGACAATGCTTCAGGGTCAGAAGGGCATTAGCTGATTAATGTGCCTTTTCCTCCCTACCTCCCCATGGACCTGTAGTTACTGTCGTCCACAGCTAGTGTTGCCACAGGATTTATCATCCAGGGTATAAACTAGGCTCTCCTGAGTAACCCGGGACGCATGGTCAGCCTACCCCTAGTCCATGCAGATGGATATAAGCCTTGTTAAGAGATAGGTGGAGTGCAAATCAGTATAATTTATTTATAGGACCACTGGCCATCTGTACCAAAAGCATTAAAGATGTTCACACCGTTAACCCAGTTGGTAATGACAATTCTAGGAATTTATCTTAAGAAATGAGATGTGTCCAGATATTCATATGAAAAAATGGTGATCACAATGTTATTTTTTACAGTGAACAACTGAAATCCATGTAAATGTCAAACAATAAGCAAATTGGCTAAGTATAGTATAATCATAGGACGGAATATTATACAGCATGTAAGCTCGTGTTTTGAGGAATATCTAATGATGTAAAAAAATGAGTAAAATATTAAGTTATAAAATATCCCAAAGTGCATGTACCGTCTATTTCGGGGAAAAAAAGTACATATTTACACATATAACATGCAATAATATTTAAAGAAACAAACTAAAATATTTATAGTTGTTACCACTTCTCTGGTTAGTGGGCTTGTGGGAAATTTTTATGCTCTGATATTTTCCAAGTTTTCACAATAAAAATACAATTCAAATCAACAAAAGATGAAAAACAAAACAAAATCCTTCGTCAGTCAAGATTCAGCTCAGAAAACAGAAACAACTCTCTGTACTTCAAGTATGAAGGGCTTTAATCTAGGGAACTGGAGTCTTACACACGTTAGAAGGGCTGGGCGAACAACAATAGGAAGTGTCACCAAAAATTCTCAGCCCACACTTCCAAAGCAAGTGGTTCCCAAGAGCCCACTACAAATCACAGAGCCTTCCGTAACTCCCTGTTACTCCACAGGGAGGAAAGGAGAGAAACAAAGTGCTCAGGAAGACACAGCTATGCTGGAGGGGATCCAAGGACAACTTTGAATGGAGCGTGTGATTCCCAAGAAGCTGTCCCAGCCCAGCAGCCCGCAGCTCAGGTGTGCATGGTTGCCAGGAGCAGCCCTGCTAGCTCCGCCACCTCTCCATCCGGAGTCCACCTGCCATGTACCCGCAACTGCACCTGGACAGTAACGGCCTCTTACTTTTGCCTTTGAACTCACAGGAGGACGGGATTCTAGGACAGGTACCTTCCGGCTTCTCGTCTGTGATGTAGTGAAGACCACAGAAAGACGTGGCAATAATGCCATATAGACAACAAACAGTGAAGAAAATATCTATAAAACAACAGCAAAACCATTTTAAAGGTGATAATATTTAATACTGTGAAGTTTCTACTTACCTGGGACTTCTCATTTGAGGCACCAGAGTCTTGATTATAATAGAAAAGTGTCACTCGACCAATCCAGGTATCCATTATATATGAAATAACATGTAAAGCATTCTTTGTTTTGTTCAATTCTGTTTTGTTTTTACCTCGGGGGATTATGAAGATTACAAGGATTTGTCTAGCATGTGGCACAGTCCCCAAGACAAAAACTCCAGGACCAAGTCACTGTTCATACTGGGGATGATTTTTTGAAACACCCCCCCTAAAAAATGCCTTCTCTCACTGGTGAGCTGAATTCTTTCCCTGAGGCTTTTCCAACATTACGGTGAGATAGAAGGGCAGGGCGAATACCATAGCGCGGGAGAAAGAAGGCTAGGATACAGGAACATGTCAACCTGACAGGAAGCAGAGAGCCTGTGGCTGGCAGAATAATATCCACCACCCCCCAACTCTGTCCCATTGCCACCGTAAAGGGATTTTGCAGATGTGATTAAGACAGACCCCTGAGAGGGAGAGAAAGGCCTGGGTTACCCAGGTGGCCCAATGTAATCACAATGGTTCTTAGAAGTAGAGAGGGAGGCAGAGTCAGGGAGATGTGATTACTCAGGAAGGCTGACGCGATGCAGGAAGAGCTCGACCCACCACGGCTGGCTTTGAAAATGGAGAAAGAGAGCATGAACCAAGAAACGTCAGCGGCCTCTAGAAATTGGAAAAGGCGAGGAAATGAATTCTCCCCTAGAGCCTCCAGAAAGGAACGCAGCCCTGCCTACCCCTTGGTTTTAGCCTAGCCAGATCCACGTCAGACTTCTGACCTCCAACGTGTAAGATGATACATTTCTATTGTTTTATGCCACTACATTTTTGGTGATTACAGCAGCAATAGAAAATAATACAGAGCCTTTCTGGTTCTGGACAGGAGGGGTCCTGGAAGAGAGTGCGAGAGCAAGGGCTGCAAGAGATGAGACATAAGTATCTTCTTGGGTTGAAACTCAATGGGGGAGGAAAGGGCTAGAGCGAAGCGAGGGGCTCAGAAACACACAGCTGAGCTTGAAGAGACCCACAACCAGAGGACGCGTCATGAGGGGCTCAAGCTTTCTAGCAGGCCTCATGGGGGGCCTGCCTTGCTACTTAATGTTGAACTAAGACAATGAGTAGCAAGAGCAAAGGACAGAGTGTAATCAGATAGGTGTTAGACAACAGTCTCTCCCTGGCAGGGCACTGCGTGACCCAGAAATCTGTGGATGCACGAGATGGGGAAAGCTCTAAGAACTATTGGAAAAATTGGCAAAGAGGCACTGTCCTCAGAGAACTAGTTATTGGAGGGTTTGGTGGGAATAAAGTGCATATCAGCATGATGCCATAAGGAATCAGGCAGGACCAACAACTCCTCAGTGGGCATCAGACAGGAGGCACACAGATGACTAGTTAAGACCCACTGGCCCACGGGGCCAATGAAGGCTTATGGGGTACCACGCAGACCTGAAGTCAGCCTCCTCCTGCTGCCAAGAGGATGTGTCCACTTCCCCCACACACAAACACCACGCTAAGAACAAAGGCAGGTCCCTAGAGTAGGGAAACATAGCCCGAGAGAACTTTGTTTTCATTGCTACTTATTTTACATATATAGTAATTTATTATTTAAACCAGATGAAATTGTTCCTTTTGAACAATTTTTTTCCCTGCCATCGGTGAGAACAAAGGCTTAGATCAAGATAAAATTAATAAACACAAAGGCACCTTTGCATTATATATACATTCACAAATGCAATGGGCTAAAAAGCACATACATTATTTTATTTCATTCTCTGTTTCTTTCTCTCCCTCCATGGGACTGGTGATAGACAATCTTAGTGAGACTAAGGAAATGGTCCCTCACACATCTGAATACTTTCTTTCACGTGTCCTACATTGTTTTTCTCATACTCCAGGATCTTCATCACTATGAAGAATCATCATCACTGGTTTTTGTCACTTGTTCAAAATACTGCCTAAGGCCTGAGCCCAAACCAACTGATACCCATGCTTATCTCTAAAGTGTATTGCAGATGGCTGGCTGTTATTGTACCTGTTAGTGGAAAGAGCTGTGTGATGTCTTGCTCTCTTCTCCTGCATGGCATGTTTCATGCTTAAAGTCTCTTAGATGAACTTTTTTTCCCCCCAGGGTAAGACTGTTCTCTGCTTCTGCAACCCTACAGTCATGTCATCATGACAAAATGGACATTTTAATCCTCTTCTGGAGAGAAAAAATATTTCCTGCTTAGAATCTGAGTTGAAAATGGATTTGCTTCTTCAGTTATGGTCATGACACCATGTACTCTACACTGACCACCTGCTCTGGGCTGTACTGTCAGAATCCAACTCTGTGAATTACACTAGGACCTTGGGGAGAAGACAGAAGTGGTAAAACAAGAGATGCCCAACCAGAGATTCTTTACGAAGCCCACGGCACAAGCTCACTCTTTTGTGAGCTTGTTACGTAAGTAACCATAGATGGGGTTTGTTTTCTCTTTTGACCTGGTTGAAGAAGGAGCACGTTGCAGGACAAAATGGAGAAAAGGAGCCACTCCCAGAGAATCAAGGGCAGGTAACAGCGAGTAATACGTGTAAAAAAGCGCCTTGAACGCACTGCAGGAGGCTGGGGTCAAAGGCGTCTTCAAGGCATCAACATCCAACAGAAGGGACAAACAAGAGCATGATGGTTTTGTTGCTGTTGATATGATTGTTCTCCCAGAGATCAGGGGCCCCTTTCTCTCTCTTTCCTGAGTACATGACAAGAGGGAAAGACTTTAAATTGGGGCAAAATTTTTTTTTAGATATCTACATATCTTATAAAGAAAGTGGTAAGATTTGAGTGATTTGCCAGGTTCACACAGCTACTAATTTTGAGAGCCAGTCTGATTCCAAAGCCTCAACTCCTTTCACTCTTTCGTGTGGCACTTGGCTTGGAGAAGTGGTCGCCCTAGGGGAGTGGGGTGTTCGTGTCCCAGTTGTAGGTAAATTCAATGAGTTGGAGCCCTTTGATTTTATTTGCCGCTACTACCAGTATTTGGGGGGGGG
>NW_012155285.1:2902494-2909470 GCF_000956105.1 Propithecus coquereli
TTTTTAAAGATAAGCTCACTATAAAATGTAGGGTAATTAAACTGACCGCCTGAAGTCCAGTATATAAAATCTGTTAAACACATTGTAAGAGCCAAATGCAGAGTCCCTGGAAGCATGGCTATTTTATAGCAATTGGCATAATGGTTAGTCCTGAGGAGATAGTTCAATTTGAATACTTGAATATTTGAAGAGGAAAGAAGAAAGAAAAGGCATGAGAGGGTATAGACATGGGGTAAAGAGGGACTACCTCTTTCTGTCATTTATTTATTGATTCATCCACTAAACATTTACTGATTTGTCTACCATATGCTAGGGACCATATTAGGTTCCTAGGCCAGCAGTTCTCGAAGTGTGGTCCACAAGGTCAGAACTACATTTATAATATTGATAATACTAAGATGCTAGTTTTTTTTTTTATTCTGTTGAGATTTGCACTGATGGTGTAAATGCAATGGTGAGTATCATTGTCTCAGTATGCTTCCAGGCAGTAGTGCCAAACTATCATTGGGTTCTTCACCACCGTACACCCAGTAAAAAGGAAATGCCTTGCCTTTTTAAATGTGATCATTTTCTTTTTCTCGTAATTTCATATAATGTAGTTTCTTGATATCCAGTCTTTACAAAGTGAGACTGACCCATAGTGACCAGGTTTAGATACTACAGTTATGCTGGATTCATAAAAAAATTGGGGAGTTTTCCATCTTTTTCTATAGCTTTGAGTAGTTTAACTAAAGATCAGTTAAAACACAGCTATCATCCCATCTGGCCTGGATGCCTTTTTCAGTGGTAAAGCCTTAAACACATTTCCTATTTATTTATGGTGTGATTAGCCAATTAAAATTTTCTATTTTTTTTTTTTTTGGATCAACATTCATTCTTTATTCTTAAGGTTCCATAACTTAACAGATCTGTCTTGGTGTTACGTATCTTGTCAATTTTTCTTCCTGGACCAGAGGATTTTAATCAACCCTTTCTTCAGGACAATTGCTTTTATTCTGTCACAGATTTGAATATAACACATGCATCTATAAACACACTTGTGGGCCGGGCACGGTGGCTCACACCTCTAATCCCAGCACTCTGGGAGGCCGAGGCAGGTGGATTGCTCAAGGTCAGGAGTTTGAGACCAGTCTGAGCAAGAGCCAGACCCCGTTTCTACTAAAAAAATAGACAGAAATTATCTGGACAACTAAAAATATATAGAAAAAATGAGCCAGGCATGGTGGCACATGCCTGTAGTCCCAGCTACTCGGGAGGCTGAGGCAGAAGGATCACCTAAGCCCAGGAGTTTGAGGTTGCTGTGAGCTAGGCTGACGCCACGGCACTCTAGCCTGGGTAACAGAGTGAGACTCTGTCTCAAAAAAAAAAAAGACACTTGTGTATGTCTGATTACCTTTGAATGGAATCAGTTATTTGCTGAATAGCTCACTGGAGCAGGAGGGTGACAACTATAAACTCAGTATGTTATCTAAAACATTCATTAAATCTGTTGTCTTCCCTAAGGGCATGTCTTCCCTTCTCTGGGTTTTTAGCCTTCAAATTAATAGGTCCTATACTTAGTGTGGCTTCTCCTTCAGTTCCACATTTCCCTGCTATTCTGCTGCACAGGATTTGGGGCTAAGATGATCAGATGGGCCTTTCAGAGAAATCTGCATCTAGCCCAAAGTCTGAGGAGGCTGGTCAGACTTCAGACCGTTCCAAATCTCAAAGCATTTGGGAGGTATTTTTATTATAAATTGCAGTTGTTTCCTTATTTCATTTGCGAGGAAATATTTTTGTCTTAAATCTGTTTTAATCTATTAAATCTATTTTTAATTCCATTTGATGCTTTCAGTGGATTTTGAGGAGATACGATGACAGTAAAAATGTCATTATTCTCTGTCTTATCAAATTATTTGCATTCTGTTCAACTAATGTTTAGGAATATTTCTAAAAATACATTGAAGCAGCTCAGGAAATTTCACCCCAAAATATCACTTTTTGGTGTAAAGAGTATTTTGAATTAAAGGCCTTTCGAGATCAACAGGCCTTAAAAGGGGCTTTCCCTCTTTCTTCATAAAAAAACAGACTCATCAAAAAGAAAAACCAACTTCCCTTCCCTGTTACCTCAATATATTACAGGAAAGAAAATCAAGAATGCAACCAGACCTCACCCAAATCGTTTCAAATATACTACCTGTCTCTCGGGTTAATTTGACTTATTTTTAAATCAATCTGTTTCCCCTCATCCATTAATTCTCCCCAGTATCTATTCATCCTCCCTAGTAACCATTTGTTGCCTCGAAACAGAATTATCTATATTCCTGATCTCCCCTCCCTTCGTATTAGAATATGAGGGTATATAAATTTCTGGACCCCATTAGGATATTGGGTAATCACTCTGTGACTCTCCCCAAGTGTAAATTAAATCTCTTCCTCTTATTAATCTGCCTTACTTTGAGTTGATCTTTCAGCAAACTTTCTGGGACCAAGGGGAAGTTTCCCCTCACCCCCACAACACTAATACCACGAAAAGTTAACACGTAATTTCCTTTATTAAAAAAGAATTATTACTCAACGCACTTAAGATACTTTTAATAACTTTATTCACACAATTTTAAGCAAACTGGAATGTAGTTACTAAGGGACACTTGGAACCTAATAGGAAAGAATACCATTCTATAGCTGCAAAATGATAACCACATTCTCTTCTGTGATTGAAAAACGTATTGGCATTATACAAGAAATACTGATAGCTATTTCTGCACTTATTTTCCTTATATGAAACAAGCAGATTCACAGTATTAGTGGTAAAATAAAAGGATCCAGAAAAAAATTGTAACATCTAGACCCAGTCTCTCTTGAATCTTAATTGGAAAGTAACAGAGCCTAACAGATCCTTTTGAGTTAAACTGCTATAGGCTTTTCTTTCTTCGAATGGAACTAAATCTGCAAATTTCATCTTCAGACAAAGCCACCTGCACATCGGTTGGATTAGACAATCTAATGTCCCTTTAAACATAAATTCTAGAGTTTACATTCCTTCTGTTTCAAATCTTCCAGCAACTACTAGAAAGCCTAGAACAATATACGCAGCAAATTTTCAGCCAGAGTATGTGGGCCTTGATGTCCTCCTGATTGCATCTTGTTTTATGTACGTACCAGGACTTTTCCAATTGTGATTTCAGAAAACCAACAAGCTTATGAGCAAATTTAAGCTTGAGGAACCAAGCATGATGAGTAGCTGAGGCTCAGAAAGACTGTGTAATCAGTTTCAAAGTCCTTCTGGATGCTGTTTCCATCTCTTTACGCTCTACTAAATTTTGTTTTTTCAAATGGGGTTTTTCCAGATGACAGAAAAATATAACTCTGACAAACTCCCATGGTAGAACTAGCTCTTTTTGTTTCCAATTTTTAAAATCTTGGTCTCTGATTAACTCAATAACTCACTTTGAGCGAGCACTCTCTTTCTAGGGCCCCTCACTGGGTGTCAGGAAGGTAGAATCTGTAAGATGGTAGCAACTTCCCTTTGAACAAAGCAAATGTAAGGAGTATCTCCCCCAAAGAAAGGGATGCTGTATTCAAAACCAGGGGTAAAGGAACGGCTCCTTTTCCTCAGTCTTATCAATCTAATTTTCATTGTGTCAATCACTGTAAAATGCACTATAAAACGGCAGCTTCCTTTTTTTTTAAAACATACTCTATGCCAAGCACTCTGCAAGGACTTTTGGACAAATCATTTCAAATTCCTCCCATAACACTGTGAGATAGGAATTATCATCTCACAGTTTCAGATGGAAAAAAATACATTCACAAAGTTTCAGTAAAAGTCAACAGGTCTAGAACTTTATGCTTTCAGTTTACTATTTATTGTTTCTTTTACCTGGAAAATTTAAAGTAATATAATTTTCATCATACTCTGCAATACACATATCCTGAAGTTAATGAAAAATAACCAATAAAGACTGATACAATAGGCAATACAATTCTTTATTATTTTTTCTTTTCGAGGAAGAAGCATGCTTTTTATACAGCACCTGTAAACATGTCAGTGAAGTATGCTACTTTGAAATTCCCCATTTTTTTTTTTTTGGAATGTTAGATTACCACATCAACTGCATTACATAATAGTTACTGAAAGCAAGTCAGGCTAAAACAAGAGTAAATTTTATAGCTAAAAATATTCATAGCAGCAACTTTTAAAAGATGATTTTTATTAAATCAAGTCATTGCACTTGGTCATTTTATTGCTACAGCAAAACAAGGCCATTAAATTATAATACTTCTCATTTTTTATTTAAATGATTGTCTCATTCTCATACATTTCAAGTTTAAATGCACGCATAAAATGTTTATCAAAAAATCTAGAAAGCACTTGGATTTTTTTCTGTGATCACAATAGGAGCATAAAATAGAGAATCATCTGTTACACAAGGCCTAGTCTCTCTTTACATCTTCAGACTTAAATTCTGTAAAGAGGTAACAGCTTTACAATAAAATGGAAGCTTAGTGGTCACACAAAAATTGAAATACAACTAGGAAATTAAGTAATATTGTGTGTTTCAGAGGAGAGGAAACCTGAACTATAGATTCACTAATAATTTGGCAATGACAGATTCCATGCTGTTCACCTTTAGTCTGTTATTTATACTCACATGTAGAAAAAAATTACCCCTAAATAAAAGCTATTATTACGTATCATTTTGTGATATGAACTTCAGAAACAGAAATTAATAAAAGTTCCCATATCAAGAGCAAATAGTAAATTGCTAGAATAAAGGATTTTTTCCCTTTAAGTTCAAGTTCATTTGGTTTTATTTTCTTTACTATTTTGTCAAGGGCAGAAAAATATACATGGTACTTCAATTACTTTTCTATTCTGACTGAGGAGTATACAAGCGAAAAACTTGAAATCTATTTCAGTACTCATGACTATCTTGATTTTATGTACTAGTGAGAAAATGATCAACAAAAACCTTAAGAACAGTCTGAAATCTGCTGAAACCTTCCCCCATCCCATTATTAGGGTGGGGAGAAATCACTTAAATTGATTTTCCAGTGAGAAAGCTAGAGGATGATTTCTAGGATACAATGTTTTATTTTTACCTAAGGACTGCCATTAAAAGAACCAAGATTTAATGTATTTGACAGTGAGGAAAATCATTCATTTGACTAGTTATTTAAAAACAGAACAGGAAGGAACAATTCTGTTCAGTAGTGATCTCGTTAGAAGAGCCCAAACACTTTAAAGAGATATCATGCGAATTCTGAGTACATAATTAGCATTCCCCAAAAGACCTAATATAAGTTATAGACATTTTGCAATTGTGTTTTGGCATTTCTATTATTTTCTACTTTAGATCTCTTTTATTTGAAACATGACAAAATTTCATTTACACAAGATTTCTGTATTATAAGATTAAAATATAAAGGGAAAATATTGGTTTGGTGGTTTAAAACAAAAAATGAAAGCATGGTAATTGGTACTCAAAATCTGACACTCATTTGCTATAATAAAGCTTAAAACCTAATTTTTTTGCAAACAAAATAATTTCAAATTTAAAAATTTTAAATAAGCCCACCTGTGTTTTTAGACATTATTACCTATAGATACAACATTTAAAAATGTTCATCTCTTCGTAAGTGACTCTGAAGAAACGACTAATTCATTCATTCTGTGAAAATGTATTTTGAATATCGTCAACTATATTTGGTTTTAAATAAGTTGTAATGTTAAATTTTATGACATACTAACACTTTTATAAAGTTGGTACCTAAGTAATAGTTCAAAATATCCCCACGAGTTAGTCTGGTCTATTAGGTAAATTATGCAATGTAAAACCTGAGTATTTACAAGATAATAACTTGTCAAAAGTATCAAACTTCACACTGAAGTTCTGAAAAGTTTTGTTTTCCTAATATTACCACTATTAAAAATTAGGAGGAGGAGCATGAAGAACTAAATCACAAAATAATGAAATGAGTAACATTTGAGACTATAAAAAAAGCAGAAAAGTAAAGCAATAAGGCTGGTGCTTAGTTCACATGTGCTGTGGTTTTTAGGCACAAGTTAAGGGTTAAATCAACATTAGATTCCTTAGACCTAATGAATTTAAAATAAAGCTCATATTTTCCCAAATATGTTTAACAATCCAATACACTTTAACTAAATTCCTTTTATGAGTACTCTAGTGCAAGCAACATAAAATATTCTAAAAGTTGAAGAAATTATTTTGATTATTTCATTAGTAATTACTATATGCATGGATGAATAATCTGATTTACAGCTTGGAAACTCCTATTTCATCACCCAAAATATAAACAGCACTGCAGACAAATAGGCACAACAGTGTAATCCTGGGTAAAAGGCTAAAACTAAAAATATATATACAGACACACATACACACAGTTTATATCCCTTATGCATTATGGGAAAAGTAGTGACTACAGTTACTAAAAAGCTAATTTGTCCCTCTCAAATACTATATCTTACAGATTTTTAAAGGTATCACCATATTTATAGTATAGATCTCTTTAAAAATAACACGTTTCAATATAAAAACTATTGTGAACTTTCTTTCCTTTTTATACATATTCAGTAGTATTTTTAAGCAAACAAATTTAAAAAAAGTGTTTGCAATCCCAGCACAGTAAGAAATAAGGCCTCTTTTTTTTCATATTGGCAAAACAAAATACACACACACACACACACACACACACACGTGTGTGTGTATAAAATTCACCCTCACTCTACTTTTCTATAGATATTATAGTTCATATATTTGTATTTCTTTATCACAACACCAGCATTCGTTATTGTTAAGTAACAAGTCAGTTGAAGTTCATAGTGTTGCTGCTGAATCCCTGGAACATTAAGAACACTGGTCCACACCACCTCAAGAAGACAGGACAGCTTTTTTCAGCTTCTCTATTTCCATCTAAAATACAAAACATAAATTGAGAAACAGATAAAATATCCTTACTTTAGTAAAGTTTC
>NW_012155285.1:2918979-2920826 GCF_000956105.1 Propithecus coquereli
TACAAAGAGATGAATGTAATTTTCATGCCTGCTATCACAACATCCATTCTGCAGCCCATAGATTGAGGAGTTATTTTGACTTTCAAGAATTATTACTTAAGAATTACATTTTGTGAGGCTATAGCTGCCAGAGATAGTGACTCCTCTGACAGATCTGGGCAAAGTAAATTGAAATCTTTCTGAAAAAGATGCATCATTTTAGATACCATTAAGAACATTCGTGATTTGTGGGAGGAGTCAAAATAGCAACATTAACAGGAGTTTGGAAGAAGTTGATTCCAACCCTCATGGATGACTTTGAGAGGTTCTAGACTTCAGCGGAGGAAGTAATTGCAGATGTGGAGGAAACAGCAAGGAAACCAAAATTAGAAGTGGAGCCTGAAGATGTGACTGAACTGCTGCAATTTGAATGGATGACGAGTTGCTTCTTACGGCATAGCAAAGAAAGTGGCTTCTTGGGATAGAATCTACATCCTGGTAAAGATGTTGTGGACATTACTGAAATGACAACAAAGGATTCTGAGTATCCCATAAACTTAGGTAACAAAGCAACAGGAGGATTCAAGAGGACTGACTCCAATTTTGAAAGAAGTTCTACTGTGGGGTAAAATGCCATCAAATAGCATCACATGCTACAGAGAAATCTTTCATGAAAGTTAGAGTCAATCAATGTGACAAGCTTCACTGTTGTCTTATTTTAAATAAGAAATTGCCACAGCCACCCCACCCGTCAGCAACCGCCACCCTGTTCAGCCAGCAGCCATCAACACTGTGGCAGGACCCTCCACTAGCAAAAAGACTGACTTGCTAAAGGCTCAAATGAATGTTAGTATTTTTTTGCAACAAAATATTTTTAAGTTAAGGTATGTATATTGTCATTTATTAAGACATAATGCTACTACTGCACACTTAATAGACTACTTTATAGTGTAAACATAACTTTTATATCACTGAGAAATCAAAAAATTCTTGTGACTTGTTTATTGTGACCTTTGCTTTACTGCAGCAGTGGTCTGAAACTGAACCTGTAAAATTTCTGAAGTAATCTTGCCCAAGGAAGAACTCCCTTAGGAGGAAAGAATCATATTTGTTTTACCCATGAATGTATGTCTTGTGATTCAAATATTGCCTAAGAAAGTTAGTGCTCAAAAAATATTTACTGCATAAATGAATGGAATGTGACAGGGAGTTAATAAGAGATTAATTAAATGGCTACCAACCAGAAAGGAGTATCCAACTGAAGTAGGACAGCATAATTTGTACTGGAACCAACCACCCAGACAGGTTGCAAAATACATGTCTAGTTTACACTGACTAAAATCTCAACATGGAAAAAATGAATTACCTCTAGATTACTTCTCATTGCCTTCTCTTCTTCCAAATCTTTTCGCAGTTTTTCCAGTTCTTTCCTGAAAATAAAGTACTTATTATTGTTAACTCTTTCAATTAAACAACCTATTTGACTAATGTTAACAAGATCTCTGTTGCCTAAGTTCCTACCACATGGAGAAAACTTTTTAAGAGTAATAGCAATGCTGATTGAGAAAAAATCAAATTCTCTAGTTTGAATGGTTCGATATAACAGTTAAAAAACAAAGTAAAACCGTGGTGAGCCTATCTAAGATAAAGAAATTAAGTGAACTGAGAACAGCTCACGATAAAATAAAGAAAGAAATAATACCTGGCTTTTAAAAGCAATTTTACACACTCAACTATCATACACGTTCCAGGCTGGACATCCAGAGCCCAAGCAATTTAGTAAAATGAAAATCAACACACGTCACAATACAAGGAAAATTATCTGATAAGACAAACTGGACTTTAAATTTTTCTCTATTTTTTAAAAT
>NW_012155285.1:2922186-2923492 GCF_000956105.1 Propithecus coquereli
GAATATTTCCATAAAGTATCCCTAATTTAAACAATGCTTCCTCTTCTGCTTAGTCAATATTTTGTATTTATTATACCATTAAATTTATATCTAAATTAAGATCTATTTCTAGAATATTTGTCCCATTCTGTTTATCTATATCTGTAATAGTGTTATATTATTCTATTTGCTTTTTCATCTGATAATTTAGTGCCACTCTTGCATTTTTATTGTTCTTTTAAAAAATATGTTTACGAATATACAATTTTTATATAACATCCTGTTTTATTTTTACAAGAATATAATCAAACTATATATCTTATTCTACAACTTTTCTACTGAAGGCACAAATTACTAATGCATTTCTGTCATCTTTCTATGCCAATTTCCCTCAATTTTTTAATTACCTGTTCTATGTATTTTAGGTTTTAATATTGAATGCAAATGGACTATTCATGTATTTACAAGCTATAGGCTATAAAGATGCAATGGTAAAGCAAAAGCCTAAGAACTCCAAGTCAGTTTAAGAAATAAAATATTATCAGTACTTCTAATACCCCAAGCGAACCTCATCTTCCTCCTCTCTTCCACAGGAAAGTTTTATGGTATTTATTATTCATTTGCTCTTCTTTCTAACTTTACCACATATACAAATATATCTTAAAACAATATATTTTCTGATTTGGTAAGCTTTTCAACTTTATATAAATGGAATAATACTACATGTATGCTTCTGACCTGCTCCCTCCCCCGAGTTTTTAGATAAATTCATGTTCATACATGTAGCCATAATTAATTTATTTCCGCTGCTATATGCTGAACAGTATTTCTCTAATTAATATACCAGTATATATTCATTCATTATCCTGATGTTCTTTTTTAGATTAAAAAAAAATTGTCACCCAATTTCATTTTTCCAGAGGAACTCATTAAAAATACCCTCTGGAGAGGCTTCTAAAATATCTGATACATGTTTTAAAATACATATAAATCAGACATATTTTATTCACACTTTAGCTAATTTAAAAGCACCTACAGGCAATGTATATATGTAAAATAGCACACTTGGTATGAAAAATGTAAAACAATAAAATAAATCAGGAGCGTTCTCTAACTGGTACATGGTGATGCTCAATAAATATTTACTGAATGAATGAACTTACAGCTTACATTAATAATATGTATACTGCAGAATCTGTGAAAAAATGTTCAAAACAGATACACTGAAGGATTCAATACCTATCATGTATCAAATTACAAACTATATACATTATATGTAATACATAAACATACAGATATTTTTAAGTAGTCATTCAAGAGACACTTT
>NW_012155285.1:2923542-2925529 GCF_000956105.1 Propithecus coquereli
GTAAGAAAAAAGTCATGAAATATTTAAAAGTTCCTCAATTTCTACTATGTTACATACTGGGAATTTAAGATACATTTTTTACATGTATCCTTTAACATTCATTAATTTGCTAATAATTAATTAGATATCTAATACATGCATAGCATTGTGTCAGGAGTTATGGGCAAGATAAAATAGATATGGATCCCACCCCAAATAATCTTACAGTCTAAAAGAGAAACAAAGTAAGTACATAACAGTAGTAAGATAGAATTTATTATTTATACATCTCTTACAAAAATAGAGAGCATGTGAATTTGGGAAAAGACTACATTACTTTTAATCAGAGGAAGACTAGTACCAACTTAATGAAGGTGATCATGTGAGCAGGGCCCTGAGAATCTGCAGAATTTGGGCATTAGAAGATGAGGCAAAAGGACAACCCAAGAAAACACAGTAAGAATAAAAATTCGGATACATCAACTATAAGGCAGAATGGGGGATCAGCAAGTGAGTAAAGAAAGCTAACCTAGGACCAGAAT
Source organism: Propithecus coquereli (assembly GCF_000956105.1). NCBI lineage: Eukaryota > Metazoa > Chordata > Mammalia > Primates > Indriidae > Propithecus > Propithecus coquereli. Next base: position 2,924,064 of record NW_012155285.1, read on the forward strand.
GTAAAAACATCTCAAATATCAAGCTGAGACATTTGAACTTTATTCTGCAAGTATTAGAAAGCTCTTCAAAGTATCTGGGCAAGGTAAGATTAATCCGAGATAGCAATGAGAGAAATTCAAGCAAGCTAAACAGAAGACAATGAGCATCAGAACAAGACAGAAATAGGGGGAATAAAGAGATAAAGGTTAGGAGGTAAGGCTAATAGGACTAAAAGTGAATATAATTAGAAGAGAACAGAAGTACCATGTCTGCATGACTATAAGGGCAAAAGAAACCATCAACATATACAGAATATTTAAAAAAAAAAAAATAGGAAAGGGAGACAACAAATTTAACTGGGGACATGCTAAGTCTAAGTTCATGATAGAACATCCATGGGGACTAATAGAAGAAACATGGGATAGAAGCTGGGGAAAGGGAGAACTGGATTTAGAGGGGAGATGCCCTAAAGCTAATCTTTAGATTAATGGGTATAGATGAATTATTAATAAAAAGTGAATGCACAGAGAGAAGAGCCAAGGATAGTAGTAAGGGAACATTCACATTTAGGTTGCAAGAAAGAAAGAAGAGACAGAGAAGTTAGAGACAGAAGAATATAATATCTATCACTTAAATCAAGAAAAACCTCTGACAACGTGCAATGGTAAAAATGTGACATGCCACAGAAACTGGAGAAGAAACACTGACTTTGGCTAAAATGCAAGGGATTAAGGACTGAACTGAAGGTGAAAAATCAGAGATTCAAAATATAGACTCTTTTTGAGGGGGTGGAGGTTATTTTTGTATTGCAACAAAGGAACCCCAAATGAAAAGAGAAAGCAACTACAATACATCAAGAGGGCAGCTAGACCTAAAAGGGGGCTTTTCTTTTCCCAATAAGGGAGGAAATTTCCAGGCAAAGAAGTAAAGGTGCCAATAGAGAGGGTATGTCAGAAGTAAGAGTAAAAATGGAGTTGATAACTTATAACGTAATAATAGGAACAATCCTTACATGTTGTTATATGTATCTAATGAGGTAACAAAGTGCTAAGCCTACTTACACATAGTTTAGAACTGAAAAGTCATGACTCTAAGACAAAACAGGAACTCAAGTTTTCTAACTCAAAATCCTATCTTTTCTCTTGTTCTATGATGCTGACAAAAAAAAAAGAATAACTAATGAGGCAAGGTAAAAAGTAGGGGGAAGTACAAAATACTTAAGACAATAGAAAGGGCTTTGAAAAAAGGCAGGACACAACTTTCTCTGAGATATGCAAAAAGAAGAATATTAATGAAGCCAAAAATGAGTGAAGAGAAAAAGAAATTTAAGGAAAATAAAGGAAATAAGTGAAATGGTCAGTTATTAGCAGAGAATGAAGACCAAAGTAAACTCTAAGTAAGAAATGAAAGTTAGTGAATTGACAGCCTTCTATCACTGCCATCAGCGCAGAAGAAAAAAAATTCAACTGCAGAGAAAAGAGAACTA
>NW_012155285.1:2938925-2939898 GCF_000956105.1 Propithecus coquereli
ACAAAACTATATACCATGCTCATGTGAAATATCTTCTGTATGTCCAGTTTGGGGCTACAACACCAAGACAAGTAATTTTACTATTCTAAAACACTCTCAGGTTCTCCATTTAAGACCATTAGGTTAGTAAAATGGAACAGTGCACATTTTGGACTCAAGACATATCTAAGTGCTTTTAAATTTACCTAAGAGTGATAACAGTGGATTAACACTGTACACATGGCATACAAGCACAACACTCATTTAACTCTTGCAATCACATTTGTTGCTCTGTCAGCCACTTAACGTTTCCTCATGTTGCTAGGAAGACATGGAATTTTTAAAAACCAAAATGTAACATACAATTTGAGGAGAAAAATAAACTGATTTTTATGGTTGCCAATTTTTTTAAAAAACAAGGAATATTTTAAGCTAATCAGAAAAATTTTTCCAAAATGAATTTCATTTTAAAATGGAAAACCAAAAGGGTTAGGACAAATAGACAGACAAACATGTACACTTTCAGTAAAATTACAAAGAAAAATCAATGTGCACCACCTAGTTATATTGAAAATATTATTTTAATTTCTTTTATAAATTTTCATCTTACCAAAATGGAGAAAGGTAGAATAATTTCCTGACACGTAAGAAGGGAAACATGGCAAACAGGCTAGGAAACAAAATCTGGAAAGAAAAGTCAAGGATAGGAATGTCTAGAAAAAAGACTTAAACCAAAAAAATTATTTTACAAAGCAGGAAAAAGGAACAGTTGTAGAATGAATAGAACCATTTCAATGTTTAGCTTATAGCTATTACAGGTTACCTAAACTTACATAGGGTGTATATTAGATTTTAGATTTATTCCTTTGTCTTTGAAAGGGAAAAATTAAGATTAGTATTAATTTAAATATACATGAGGCTATAAAGAAGTCTTGTTTTGTTATTCACAGAGCACCAAGACAGCTTCCAAAACGATAGGTTAGTGCTTAGAGTA
>NW_012155285.1:2939948-2942440 GCF_000956105.1 Propithecus coquereli
TGGAGAGTAGCATGTATCCTTTTTAAATTCAGATGGTTTTAGGTTGGCACTATCTTCTTCTTTTGGTAGCTTCAAGGTTTTTTCTGGGCTTTGAGTTGGCTAAGTGATTTTTCAAAAATCAAGAGACAGAACAAAGAAGGAAGAGATAGTAAGCATGTGGATAATAGAGCAAGTAATTTTTATGGCTTTGTTTTCAGCTGCTACTGTTTCCTGATATTCCATTATTGTTAACAGGATATAATTTCAAGCTGAATAACACATATGCCTACCTTCAGGGCAAAAACGGCCTGCCTCTTAGTAACAAAAATTTTCTCCACTTAGGTAATTTAAAAGCACTTCAGTGCTTAAGAGCTAATATATTAACATTAAAGCACCACCAGTATTCCAGGCAATGTGGAAAAAGCATAAAATGAAGTTATACATTTAAATACTAAGACAAGTACTACAAAAAGACTGAGTATTTCAGGGGAAAACAAGTTTCTCAATCTTTCCTAAAATGAGTATCTATTGCTCAATTCTAATCATTGTTGTTGAACACACAGATTAAACAGGTTCCCTGACCCCCTTTGACCCTGTATTCTGTTCTCTAGCAACTCCTTATTTCTGATTCTGTAGCCTTCCGTTCCAGGTCATGTTGAAATGAACACATCTCTCTCCCTAGATCTTAAATAACAGCACTTGCCATTTGAGTATAACACCTGTCTCCCTCATTTTTAACTTAGGTAGACTTATAAATCCTCTCTCGTTTTTATCTTCAGATGGACTCTCTATTTGCTAAATCCTCTGTTTTATGATATTAAGTGTAACTCACAGAATGTCCACCATTGAAGCGGCCAGGCAACCTTCTTCCAGGCATCTTGGGTCTATTTGCAGTGAGATGTAGCAAGTTTTCTGAGGAAGCTATGTCATCAAAATTTACAACATCTAGAGAATAAAAATAAACATTACCTACATAACTGTACCCTTTAAAAGGTAAAAAATAATGTTTCAGTTTTTGGACAAACTATAAATTAAAAAGAATACCACTACTTTGAAGGACTCACAAGTTGACCTGTGCTTTTCATATGCATTTGGAAAACAACATTTGCCCTTTAAAAAAAAAAAAAAATCTCTTTACCTGATACATTTTATAGTGTACAACTTTATTAATGTAAGGGTTACATTTCCAACAGAGACTAACATGTCACAAAAAATTTCTTATTTAAAGATAAATCTATACTATAAATAGTAGTATAAGTTGTCATCTTAAATTCTTGCTTATAAAAAAAATTTCTACTTCTTAAATTCATAATAAATTACAATATCAGAAAATTTACATGTAAAATTTGTTTTAAACTTCAAGTAGTGGACTAATATTTAAATGTTAAGGATTCAACTATATCTAGCACCCTGCTGCTATATATTTGCATTTCTCAATGTAAAGCAAATGCGTGATTTAATGTGCCTTTATATATGTATATATGTATGTGTATAATATGTTATAGCTGGGACTAAAATTTTTTATAGTTCACTGCACCTCTGCTTAGACATTACCATGTTTAGGAATCATAAGATAGTCCTAAATCTAAGGCAAATCAGATGCCAAGGAAAAATGATACATAGGTCACCATCTTTCTTCTCCACCATGAAAAGCTGGTTGACCTTTGATGTAGTAACTTGGGTTTAAGAACAACTCCAGGTAATTTGCATCTCTGAATCAATGGTATACTTTTATTCTAGATGATCTAGAAAATCTTGCTAATTTCTTTAACTCTGAAGCCCAGATATGTGATATAAAAAACGTAAGGGTAAATTCCAGATAGTTCCATTGACAGTATCTTTAGCCTTCCTTTATCTAACCTTCCTTTAGCCCAGGTTCCAAACTTGGGATATTAACCACAGCCAAAACATTCTACAAGTCAGCAGATATCTTTGGTCTAATCTTCCAGGTCTGGATTCATTCTTCATATTACCGTTTGCCTAGATGTTTCTAATACTTCTGTGAGATATTTAGACGTCCCATTGTTATTTCTTAAAAGAGATCTAAAGATACTCAACATTACCACCCTCAAAGTTTACTCATCAACTTTCATATACAAAGTAATTTAGAGGATTTTTTTAAGAGATAGAGGACACAAAGGTAAGGCAGAAAAAGAGTCATCACTGTTTAGTAATATGCATTTTATAGCAACTAGAAGTATTTGTTGACTACTATTAACTTTTTTCCCACCTAAAAAAATCTGTGTTCAAGCCACTAAGTTAATTCATCAAAAGACACTAATATGCTTGGTTTAATTGTTGAGTCTTTGGATAAATGTCTATAATTACAAAATATAACAAATTATAATAAGAAATGAGCAACTTTAATGGAAAATGTATCATATAATCTGAAAGAGGCTAAATTTAAATATATACCTAAATGTCATTTTATTTGTAAATATCACAAAGAAATCAGTATTTTAAAAAGATGTTTAAGACATGTCATAGTTTGAAGGGTTAAAAATTGGTTTTTA
>NW_012155285.1:2942490-2944670 GCF_000956105.1 Propithecus coquereli
GCATGCCTGTAGTCCCAGCTACTCGGGAGGCTGAGGCAGGAGGATCACTTGAGCCCAGGAGTTTGAGGTTGCTGTGAGCTAGGATGACACCACGGCACTCTAGCCGGGGCAACACAGTGAGACTCTGTCTCAAAAAAAAAAAAAAAGAGACACTTTTGTTTCCAACTAAGAGATACTGCAAGAGTGTTCTGAGAACTCCAAATACCTCTACTAATCTCAATATTGTTTTTAATAAGACTCCTAGGCCAGTTTAGAATTGAGAGAGTAATGGTAAAATCAGGCTCAGCGACAACATGGCCTCTGGTCATGGTTTTTATTCCATATTCCAAGAAATCCTTGTGAAGGGGAAGTGGGTGAGGACTCTCACCCTCAGTTCAATTACATTAGCTGCTCTTTGATCTGTTTTACCTAGTTTTGCAGAATTATGCTTAAAATGTCAATAAGTTTTAAAATTCAAATACTAGTGGTTATAGAAAAGATCTCTAAACCAACAGATGATATGAATTTGAGTTCTAGATCTGTCATTTAAGAACTGTGTGGTCTTAGGTAAATACTTTTACCTCTCCGACCTTTCATTTTTTTCATTTATAAAAAGAGAGGGATCACCTGTAGTGATTGATCCTATACATTTATTTTAGCTCTAAAAAGTCCCTAATTTTTATGCCCTATCAAAAACTCCCAGAGTTAAGAGAAAGGCTGCAGAGATCACCTATCTCAACCCATTCATTTTATACATGTCTAATTCAACCCTAGCAGAAACAGTAATCAAAGTCCTCTAAGAAGTAAGCTAACCATGTACACAGATACGGACCAGATCCAAAATACAATATGGCTGCCCTAATATTTTCAAAACTAATTAACCTGTGTCTAACCAGAAAATTTCTAGCCTAAAATCAGTTGCATATGTACCTTTTCCATAATTGAGCTACTAGAACAACTTTTCCAATTCAAGCTTTTTGCTAAAAGGAGAAAAGCGCTATTAATGAAAATTTCTTTGAAAACATACTTGCTCATACCAAAGATTTGGCAGATTAGATATTTACTTGATAGAGTTTGAAAGAATTCTTTATATTAATACATGTGCTAAGTGGCATTCATAGGAAAAATCAAGGGCTACTTACCCATGATCTTTTTTCAGTGCTTCTACAATACACAGCAATTCAATAATCTGGGCTCTAAGTTCATCCAGGGAATTTTTTTTCCCATCATCTGTTTCTACTTTAGCTTTGATTTCTAATGGAGTTAGGAAAGCAGATGTATTTGCTTTAGAAGCACTTGAAGGTGTTGAAAGGTACACAGATGGCTGAAAACATAATAAAAAATGTTTTTCTGATTTTAATTGTATTTACATTTAAAATTATACTTTCACAGCAAGAAGATAAAGAATTAAAGTAATACTTCAAGATAAATGGTAAATTTGGAAATTGAAAAAGCAGTTTGATGTTCACAACCAGCAAAACCACCAGACAACCAAAGAATAAATTTGCATTCACTAGCAGTTTTTGTGAGAAATGACAATGGCTTTACTAAAAGAAGAAAAATCCATCATCGGATATATTTTATGGATGGTTTGCCCAGTGCAGCATCTAGAAGCAAGAATATACCAGCATTATTAAGATGTTGCTTCAATCTTCCATATTAAATATTTATTGTTGAAAATATCCAAAGAGTCTCACTTAAAAGTAATTAGGAGGAATTTACCAAGTTCATGGAAAAGGAATTAAAATGAGCCTGGCACTCTTTTAGTATTTCACTAAACAGCAAGTCATTTTAGTAAATTTCAACAGACTAATGACAGCTGAGAGGATCAGATTAAGTATACTTAATAAATTGAAAAAGCAACCCAAAATGCACTGAAATGAAATGGAGGAATGATTTAGTTGGAAACATGACCGTTTTAAATATGTGTGTCAGTTGTGATAAAACTATCTTAAGTAGAAATGGCCGAAGTTTAGAAAAGACACTTAACACCACGTAATAGATGGATTCATATACGATATTCTGCCATTCATTCCAGTATATATTGAATGCTTAATTATGGTGCTAAACACCAAGCTGGGTAAGCAGTATACAAGTGATGGTTTCTCACCTTAAGAGTATATGTTTAATGGGAAAATGAAACAGATGTATAGATCTATGTATGTTTTACATACAAAATATGTAATATTTATATTACTCAT
>NW_012155285.1:2956200-2962364 GCF_000956105.1 Propithecus coquereli
AAAAGTGGAAGAAATAAGAACAGCAGCTTGGAAATTAGCTGTTAATTTTCTTGCCACTGCACTCTAGCCACGGTGCAGAGCAGGACCCGGTTTATTTGAAGAACAACAACAACAAAAAAAAAAAACTAGAAGTTTTCAAACCCTACTCCACAAAGACTCTGTTTATTTAAATGAAGAGTAAGTAGTGACTATGAATGAAAGACAAGAATAGGATCGGAGAACCAAGTACACAGAACTTTTCAATCACTAATAGTTTGAAACATGTATTATTTTTACTAGGAATGTAGCAAAGCAAACAAAGCTTGTTGGTGAATGTGTACAGAAGAAGTTTTTTTAAAAAGTAAAAATTTATTTTATCTAAATTTTTTTTTAAATGTCCACTACCTTGAGATAAGCTAAATAAAGCACATGTTTAAGAATGATACAAAGCAACAGATAAATACAGATTCTAGATGTTACTCCTTCAGTTCCCAAAGGGACTCCATCGAAATTTAAAATTGTGATAAAAATCCCAGAAAAATGTTAAAATTAAAAATATAATGGCAATATTTTATTTCCAGAGTTAAAATTGTGCAAATAATCTTTCCTCAATTATTATTTTTGAAGACAATTTCTAGCTACATTTTAAATCAAACAGAAAACATGAACTGATAAAATTTTATTTTTTCCTACTAAGCTCAATAAAAAGGAATGCAGGATATTTTTTTAAAAACATGGAGAGGATTTTTAAAAATTTATCTGACAATAAATTTGGCCAGGCGTGGTGGCTCATGCCTGTAATCCTAGCACTCTGCTGAGAGATGGAGGCAGGAGGATTGCTTGAGGTCAGGAGGTCCAGCCCGCCTGAACTAGAGTGAGACCCCATCTCTACCAAAAGGAGAAAAAATTAGCCAGGTGTGTGGTGGCTCATGCCTACAGTCCCAGCTACTCGGGAAGCTGAAACAGGAGGATTGCCTGAACCCAAGAGTCTGAGGTTGCTGTGAGAGAGGCTGACACCACTGCACTCTATCTCGGGAGACAAAGCAAGACTTGAAAGGAGAGGAGGAGTGGAGAGGAGAGAGGAGGGGAGGAAGAAGGGAAGAAGAGAAGAGGAGGAGAGGAGGAGGAGAGGAAGGGAAGGGAATGAAGGGAGGGAGAGAGAGAGGGAGGAAGGAAGGGAGGGAGGATAGGAAGGAAAGAAAGAAAAGAGAAAAGAAAAAAGAAAAGAAAATTATCACCAGATAAAACATACTGAATATGTTTCAGTGGATTTCTCTAAAATACAATCAATATCTCAATTCTCAGAAATTAGTAAAGAATATAGTCTCATCTAGAGCAAGCAGGATCCAAATATAAAGGATCTACAAAGTATTCAAACTAAAAGACTGAAAGAAGTCACACTTAAGTCAGAACCTTTGCACTGGCAAACTAAAAAGAGGGAAGAAAAATAAGGTCACCTGAAAAATTTTGAAATGCAATAGTACATTTTACAATACAGTGACAAAAAAAAAACATCTAAGTGTAATTGGTTTTGAAGTTTAAATGTAAATATGAAATGTTAACAGTGAAGCCAAAAATATATTAAGACATTAGGAATTTTTGAAGAATATCACAGAGGGCTGGGCGCAGTGGCTGACGCCTGTAATCCTAGCACTCTAGGAGGCTGAGGTGGGAGGATTGTTTGAGGTCAGGAGTTCTACACCAACCTGAGCAAGAGGAAGACCCTGTCTCTACAAAAATTAGAAAAAATTAGCTGGGGGTGGTAACATGCCTGTAATCCCAGCTACTTGGGAGACTGAAGTAGGATAGGAGGATCCCTTGAGCCCAGGAGTTTGAGGTTGCCATGAGGTATGATGACGCCACTGCACTCTACCTGGGGCCACAGAACAAGACTGTCTCAAAAAAAGAAGAAGAAGAAAAAAAAAGAGCATAGGAAATTTAAATAGTTCTCTTTGGATTTAAGTGATTGTGGATATTCAATGTGTCTGTAGTTTACTTTGTTTAAACACAAAATATAGCATCTTCCTAGAGTTACTGTAAAAATAAGTACATGAGAAAGTGCTTTGAAAAATGTAAAAAACTAAAAACAGTTGCAAAGCACTATACAAAATAATAACCATTACTACAAATTAAGATTGTACAATGCTTTTAAAAGGGAGACTTTCGGCCAGGCGCGGTGGCTCACGCCTGTAATCCTAGCACTCTGGGAGGCCAAAGCGGGTGAATTGTTTGAGCTCAGGAGTTCGAAACCAGCCTGAGCAAGAGTGAGACCCTGTCTCTACTAAAAAAAATACAAAGAAATTAATTGGACAACTAAAAAATACATAGAAAAAATTAGCCGGGCATGGTGGCGCATGCCTGTAGTCCCAGCTACTCGGGAGGCTGAGGCAGGAGGATCACTTGAGCCCAGGAGTTTGAGGTTGCTGTGAGCTAGGCTAATGCCACAGCACTCTAGCCAGGGAAACAAAGTCAGACTCTGTCTCAAAAAAAATAAATAAAAAAAAATAACATTGAGCAAAAGAAGTAAAGTCTGCCGACATGTAGACTCACAAAAAGCATATTTTCTTGTATTGGAAACAAAAGTATCTCCAGATAAGAGAAGAAATTTTGAAAGTCTCATTAAATATAATCTAATCTGGCACTGAAAGTCTATACCATCTCATTTTTAAACTTTTAAAATTAACATGTATTCCTATCTGCCTGAGTTAGGTAGTACGGCCATACCATTATGAAGGGATAGAGTAATGGATGGATGATCTTTTTGTAACATTCATATCAGTTCTCTGACCATTATAAAAACTTATCCATTTCAGTCCTCCAATCAGTAAGACCTCTGACTAAGAAGAACCATAAAAAATTTACCTACATTATCGTCTTTCAAGTTTATTTTTCTACTTTGGCTACTAAATTTTAAACAAATTCCAATTATGTAATTTCCACTAAATCTATCCACACACAAACTGTATATACATATTTTATATAGTTTCTGAAAACTATACTGACAACTTTTTTTAATACACCACCTTGGTCCATGCTGACTTACCTGTTTCCTTAGAGCTCCTTACTACAAATGAATCAAGGTCTACTGACTTTGGTCTAAGTGGCAACTGTTCAGAATCTGGCTTTGGTTTTGATACTGGCTCAGTTTCAAATTTTGATGAAATGGTAGAAACATCCCCATTCATCCTGAAATGAGAAAAACATATGAATAAATCACTTGTATGTGAAATATGACTTTTTAAAATTGTGATTTAATAACATTAAAGATTTTATAGCATAATAATGATTACTTTCTGTTCTGTAAAACTATTTCCATAAATGTAAACCTCTACCCTAGACAGATCACAATAAAATCAAAATGTAAAAGCAATTTAATTAGCTAATATAAAATGTTAATTTATATTCATCTATTGTCAATATAAATTAACACTCAACAGAATCATTAAATTCAAGAGAAAATATGGAAAATACTTAAAAAATTAAACTGCAACAACAGAGGGACTGATTTGAAGGCAAGCAACAGTGCTAACTCAGTCAAAATGTTCAGACTGCTCCTGCATTTAAGTTTATTGGCAGTGTTTACAAAGGGAGCTGTAGGGTGGGAGGGCTGGAGCCAGAGGCTAAGTGAGCTGCCCCTCCTTGATTTCCTACAACATCTCGGTGATCAGCTGTTGCATGCACATGATGGGGAGAGACAGTACTGAGCCCTTTGACGGTCCTGGGTAGCTGAGGCCCACCGCACCCTGGGGCCATCACTCCAATGAGGAAATCTTCAGAGGGTTATCAACCAGGCCAACTTTATTCCAGAAAGCCAGCTTCCCAGCCATGACAGTAACAAACTCCACCACAGCCGTGCCTGCCTGCCTTCTTACTGGGAAGCACCAGTTTGAGAACCTCACTATACTTTTACAAAAGCCGAAAGACGTCATCTTTGAGTATCTGCCCTTTTACTCATCTTTCTTATACTTTTATTTTAACTTTAGTTTGGGGTTCCATTGCCTTCAGTATTTTCTGCCTTCCCTCTTAACCTCTGGTAAAGTTCCTGGCATATCTACTCCTGGATCAGCCTCTGCTGTTGTTCCTCCAGCTGCTGGGAACACTCTTCTAAGGTGTTCAATCTCTTGCTCTAGTGTTCTGATGCTCTGGCTCTCCCCCCTTCCTCCTCACTCACTTGGGCCTAGGCCTGCCACTCCCGGGCCTCCAGGTCAAGCTTCACTTTCTTCCTTCTCTCAAGTCTCTCAGTCCTTTCTGCTTCCTGCTTCTTGGCCTTCCTAATCTTGTCATATGCAGCTTTGGATACAGCATCAGAGTCAGTACTTCCAAGGCCTGAGAAAGCTAGTGGAAGAGTTCAGCTGCTCTGAGATTATCTAGATTTCTATCTGGGTAGCAGGTGAGGGCCTTCTGCCTATGCACCCTCTTCACCTCTTTTCCTACTACCTTCGCCTCAATGCCTAGCAGCATGGACAGGTCCATGCGTAAGAGTTCCCTGGTCACTGTCATGGTTTCGACACTGACTGGATTTGTACTAGAACTCCCAAGAGTCTCCACATGTGTGGGGACTGAGCAGGCAGAATGGTGCTGAGCCCCCTGAGAATTCACTCTTGCATTTTAATAATCAAAGCTCCAGGCCGGGCATGGTGGCTCACACCTGTTATCCTAGCATTCTGGGAGGACGGCCTGAGGTCAGGAGTTAGAGACCAGCCTGAGCAAGAGCGAGACCTTGTCTCTACCGAAAATAGAAAACCTAACTGGACGTGGTGGGGGGCACCTGTAATCCCAGCTATTCAGGAGGTTGAGGCAGGAGAATTGCTTGAGCTCAGGTTTGAGGTTGCTGTGAGCTAGGCTGACACCAAAGCACTCTGGCCCAGGTGACACAGCGAGACTCTGCCTTAAGAAAAAAAAAAGCTCCAATCAAATCACCAGAATCTGCCTGTGATCTTTGTGTATATATCCAGCTCTCAAACTTGTTTTCGATCTTTTGAGATGTTATTTATAACATTAAAATAAATTTTAACTTTTCAAAAAAAATTAAAAAGATAAAAGTATTGGTAAGCATGTGAAGAAAAGGGAATCCTTATACACAGGTGGTGATGTAAATTACTACGGTCATTATGGAAAACAGTATCGAAATTCCACAAAAAATTACAAATAGAAGTACTACATAATCTAGCAATTCCATTACTAGGTATATATCCAAAGAAAATGAAATCAGTATATGAAGAGATACCTGCACTCCCATATTTACTGTAGCACTATGCATAACAGCCAAGATATAGAAGCAACCTAAGTGTCAAGGGATGAATGAATGAATGAGGAAAACGTGGTATATAGACACAATGAAATACTATTCGGCCATAAAAAAGAAGGAAATCCTGCCATTTGTGACAATGTGAATGAATCTGGAGGACGTTACGTTAAATGAAATAAGCCAGGCACCGAAAGACAAATACCACATGATCTCACTCATAAATGAAATCTAAAAAGCTGATCTCATAGAAGCAGAGAGTAAAATGGTGGTCATTAGAGGCTGGGATGGCTAGGGGGTAGGTAGGGAGGAAAGTGGGATAATGTTGGTCAACGGATACATGAATACATATTTACAGTTAGATAAGAGAAGTTTAAGAAATCTATCATATGGTATGGTGACTATAGTTAATAACGGCATATTGTGTTCTTGAAAACTGCTAAAAGTGAATGTTAAGTGTTTTTGTCACAAAAATGATAACTATATTAGGTAACGCATTTGTTAAGTAGCTATATTTAAGCATTCCACAATGTATACATACTTCAAAACAACATGTATATGATCAGTACATACAATTTCATATGTCAATTTGAAAAATAAGAAAAAAAATTACTTCGAAATGTAGAAAAGCAATAAAGCCATTTAGGTCAAGGGAGGGTAAATCAATAAGCTAAATTAAAATTACGTAAAACTTACTTGGCCATAGGTGGCGGCGGAGGAACTGGTTTTTCAGGTCGCTTTGGGTACACTGTTCCAGGAGATTTCAATAAACTATTGGCTTTGGTGGGTGGAGTAGGCTTCTTGGGTGGGACTTGTGGAGCTGCTGGTTTAGAAGGTTTCTGTTCCAGTGCTGATTTTTCATCTGATGATTAAAAAATATTTAACAAGTTATTAAAAATCAAGATTATTTAGGTTTTTCAATTTATCAAAGTTAAAGCAG
>NW_012155285.1:2963504-2965514 GCF_000956105.1 Propithecus coquereli
TATTTCCATTTGACAGACAAGAAAATATAACGGCAAAAAAAATATTGAGAATAATTTTATGCCACGTTAAGAAAAACAATTTTATTACCAAAAAACTACACATGACATATTTGCTTCCAGATCTTTCAGGTACTAAGAACAGGTATTAAAATTGATACATATGCAAATGTATGTGATGGTCGTGATGCAACAATTAGCTAAAATGTGCCAAAAGGCATATATGCAAAAATAAGAAACTCCTAAGTGTAACAGTGAATAATTCTCAAAATTTACTTGGTCTTTGAAAAGAATATCACAGGACTACAAATAATTTTATAAAAATTCCTATTAACCAGAAAGTGGTGACTATGAAACACACACCATAGGCCACAGGTAAACTTAAAAATCACAATTTTCATGTCTCAACAACAAAAATACAGGATACTAACGTCTCAGTTTTATCACTTTTTTTTTTCTTTATATGACAGGGTCTTGCTGTCACTGGGGCTAGAGTGCAGTGGTGTCATCATAGCTCACTGCAACCACTGGGCTCAAGCCATCCTCCTGCCTCATCTTCTAGAATGGCTGGAACTACAAATGTATACCACTACACAAAGCTGATTTTTTGATTTTTGTAGAGACAGGGTCTTGCTATGTTGCTCGGGCAAGTCTCAAACTCTGGCCTCAAGTGACCCACCCACCTCAGCCTCCCAAAGTGCTGGGATTACAGGCATGAGCCACTGTGCCCTGCCCTTTACCACTTATTTTCTACCTCCCACTGATCATGTGAAAATATAGCTCAGTTGATCAGAACTCTGGTCATCATCATTTGAAACAAACATTTATTTTTATATGACCTCAAGATACAACAATTTAGCATATAATTATACCAGGAGCAAAAGCCCAAACTCTCCAATTCTGACCATAATCAAATGAAGCTTTCTATAGTTGTAACAACCAGCCAAACTTGAATTTCTACAAAATGTTAAGAAAGATGTTTTATATGAATTACTAGGAAAAATGTCAAAGGATAAATTAAATACAGGTTCACCGATTAACTGAATATATTTCTTTTAACAGATATATTATACAAACAGCTTGAAATCCATTCTGTAGTGTTATTCTAACATAAAAGAGTACTTTTAATATTTATGGAAATCAAAAGGTGACAAAAATAAGATCCATCATTCCTGGTATGTCCATGACTAAATCAACTATGTTATTATATACCTACTATAAGAGAGTAATGCATTTTACACATTAGATTTTCTTTTTATTGAGGTGACATTTACATAAAATTAAAAATTATAAAGTGAACAATTCAGCGCCATTTGGTATATTCGCAATGTTACGGAAATACTACCTCCAACTAGTTCTAAAACACTTCCATTAGCCCCAAAGAAAACTTTGTTCCCATTCATCAGTTACTCCCCATTCCCACCTTCAACCAAACCCTAGCAAACAGCAATCTGCCTTGTATCTCCTAAGGATTTACCTACTCTAGGTACTTCATACACATGGAATCACAGAATACATTACCTTCTGTGTCTGGCTTCTTAATATAACGTTTCTGAGGCTTACCCTCATTGTAGCAAATAGCAGTATTTCATTCCTTTTTTGTGACTGAATGATATTCCATTACATGTATATAACACAATGTGTTTATCTATCCATTGAAGGACATTTGGATTTTTTCTACTGTTTGGCTATTGTAAATAGGGCTGCTATGAATATTCATTTACAAACATCTGCTTTAGTACCTGTTTTCAATTCTTTTAGGTGTTTACCTAGAAGTGGAATTGCTAGGTCATGGAGTAATTCTATGTTTAACTTTTTGAAAGAACCAACATACTGTTTTTCACAGCAGCTAAAACATTTTACATTCACACCAACAATATATGAAGTCCAATTTCTCCATATCCTTACCAATACTTGTTATTTCTCATTTTTTTTTTAAATTTATAACCATCCTAGTGGGTGTGAAGTGGCAGATTACAGTTCTGATATGCATTTTCCTAAAGATTAATGATG
>NW_012155285.1:2967189-2968626 GCF_000956105.1 Propithecus coquereli
AAAAAAAAAAGAATTTACTACAAACAGCTAAAACGTATGCTAACAAAATATGTCCTTTTACTTACTACAGAATAGTGTCAACATTACAAATAAGTTAACCTATTTATTAATTAAGATGAGGGTAAGAGTCCTGCAGCATGAATTGAAATAAAAAAATAAGAGATAAACAATATTGGCATCAAAGCATGAGTGATTCCGAGTGCATAAATTCTAATTTAAAAAATCAAATATTCTTTGTTATCACTTGGAGAAGCATTAGAGAAAAAACACAGAGCTATCCATAAATAGTATGTATATTCTTAAGTGAACCTATTTTCCTAACATTTTAGAGAATTTTAGGACAAAGAAATTTATCCATATTTATCTCACTGAAGTGGTTTAAACTGTAGCATAACATACTTTCAGAAGCATAAGTGCAAAGCTTGAGAAGTTATCACCACATGAACACACCCAAGTAACCACAACACAGGCCAAGATCTCAACATTACCCACATCTCTAACATTGTCCTTGTACCTCTTCCCAATCACTACCCCACTGCTCCTATCCAAAGGTGTCTTCTAACACCACAGATTACTTATGCATATTTTTAACTTTACTTCAATGAAATAGTAAGATTCATGTTGCTGTGTGTAGCTCTAATTCATTCTTTTATTGCGATGTGGTATCTTGGTCTATGAACATACTTCAATTTATTTATCCATTCTACCAGTGATGGACATTCGTGCTATTTCCAAATTGGAGCCAATATAAACAATGCCGCTACAGACTGTCTTATTTGAGCCTTTTGGTTTACACGTGGAGCACACATTTCTGCTGTGTATCTAAATAGGAATGAAATTGTTGGGTAACAGGATATGGATATACTCTTTAGTTCTCCAGATTAGATAGAACAATTTACATTCCCACCAACAATGTATGAGAGCCCTGCTTAATCTGTACCCTCACCAACTTTTAGTATTGTGAATCTTTTTTTTTAGAAATTTCAGCCATTTTGGTGAGTATACAATAGAATCTTATTTTGATTTAAAATTGCATTTCCTTGATGAGTAATGAAATTAAGTAACTTTTCATACTTTGATAAAGTGACTATTCAAGACTCTTCCTTTATTTTATTAGGCTGTCTTTTTCTTATTAATTTGCAGGAATTCTTTATCTACTCTGAATATAAATGCTTTGTCACTTATATGTATTGTAAATATCATTTCCCACTCTATAGCATACCTTTTTAAACTCTTAAAGGTGACTTTGTATAACAGACATTCCTAATTTTAAAGTAGTCCAAACAATCAGTCTTCTCCTTTCTGATAATGCCTGTGTGTCCTGTTAAAGACATAGTTTCCGGCCGGGCGCGGTGGCTCATGCCTGTAATCCTAGCACTCTGGGAGGCCGAGGCGGGCGGATTGTTTGAGCTCAGGAGTTCGAAACCAGCCTGAGCA
>NW_012155285.1:2969576-2979584 GCF_000956105.1 Propithecus coquereli
ATATATATATAACTGTTTTTGTAGTTACCTGGAAATTACAACACACGTCCTCAACATTAATGTCAAATATAAATTTTTCTCCTGCCCTAACATTTTAAGTACATTTATACACTTGCTGTCTTGTTGTGCTTTTAATTCCGAGGAAAGCCCAGAAGACATTATTAATGTTTCAAATAGTCAATATTTAGATTTGCCCAAATATTGTCTTTCTGTTGCTCTTCATTTCTGCATCTCCAACATTACAACTGGAATAACTCCCCGTCTCCCTGAAGAACTTGCCTATAGTACTGGCATGCTGGCAATAATAAATTCTCTCAGATTTGATTGGTCTAAAAATGTCTTTCTTTCATCTTCTTTCCTGAAGACATTTTCACTGGCAATATAATTCTAGGTTAGCAGTTATTCCTTTTAATATCTTAGTGATAACATTTCATTGTCTCTGGCTTCCATTTTTTTTCTACTGAGAAGCAGCTGTCAGTCTTATTTTTGCTCCTCTAAAGTTGATGTCTTATTCTCTGGCTGCTTTCAATATTTTGTCTTTTGTTTATAGCAGCATGGCTAGAGTGAGTGTGGGAGTAGGGATTTTTTTTGCATCTATCCAGGTTAGGTTCCATAGTACTTCTTCATTCTGTGGACTGATGCTTTTAATCACTTTTGGAAAACTAAAAACCACTGTATCTTCAAATATGGTTTCTGCTCCATTCTTTCTCCTCACCTGGTTCTCCGATTACAAGTACATTAGACCTTTTCATTGTACAGTCATCCCTCAGGATATGCAGGGGATTGGTCCCAGGACCCTCATGTATACCAAAATCCGCACACACTCAAGTGCTGCAGTTGGCTTTGTGGACCTACCTATACAAAAAGTTGGCCCTGTGTATATACAGGTTTTGCATACTTGCAAACATCATATTTTCCATCCATGTTTGGTTGGAAAAATTCAGTATATAAGTGGACCCAAGCAGTTCAAACCCATGTTGTTTGAGGGTCAACTGTATTCTACATGTAGCTTAAGTCCTTTTCTATATTTTCCATTTTTTCTATGCTTCAGTTCAGTTATACACATAAATATTAACAACACACATCATATATATATATTTACAAATGTAAATAAATTCATTTATACTTAGAGTCACAATTTTATGGTTTCTAGATCTGCCAAAATTATCCTGTTTATGACTCTGAACATATATTAAGCATAGATACTTTAAAATTTGTATCTAGTATCTCCAATATCTGGATGACCTAAGGGCCAGGTTCCATTGTCTTGTTGTTGGGTTCTAGTCATGTGTCATAGCTGCAAGCATGCCTAATTATTTCTGAATGAGTACAGAAGATATTTATATGAAAACATATACAGATAATTTAAAGTTGTAGATGATGTCATCTTCTCCAGGGAATATTTACTTTCACTTCTGTCAGGAAACTAAGGTAGGGGCAGTAAAAATTCCAGATCCCCTTCCTCCAATCAAGGAATGGGATGATTAGAAGTTGAGCTTCAGTATTCTTGGGAGCTATGTCTACTTCCATTTCACACTTCCTTCTACAGTGAAACCCATATCCATAAATTTCATACCTAACTTCCAGGATAGCACCTTCCTTAATAAACACTTAATACAAACTCTTAGCAAAGGTTCATCCCATATTTCATACCAAATTCCATGTCAAAAGCTGAATTCACACAAATTTCCCTCCAGAAAGTGTCTCTATTCCACACTTCCTATCTCATTTTCCCATCCTCACAACCATTAGGACCCAATTAGTCAACAAGATGTCTTCATGTGGACTTTAAATCACCTACATTGCCTTTCTCAAGATAAGCTTTATCTCAGCATCTTCAGCAGACAACATAGTTGAGTCACCTAAATCCATGCTACCGTCATATGATTACACTAAAGCCAATCAGTGCATAGCATTCTTCTTACAAGTTTTATTTGTCTGGAAGTAAACATGTGCCCAAAAGTGTCCCAAGAAACTGAAAAGGACTTACATTCCATGGTTGGGGAGAGGTTTTCCTCTCTTTCTTGTCAAATGGACAAGAAATCATGTTGCCCTGATTGTCACCGTCAGCATTCTTATGACCACAAGTGGAGCCAGTGTGAAGATAAAGTGGACACTGAGGATGGCAGAATGGAGAGAGAGAGATAATCCATGTCCATAATGAAATCACTGAATTGCAAGCCATACGACTCCTACTTCTGGATTTTCAATTATGTGAGATTATTTTTCTATGGTTTAAGTCAGTTTGAGAAAGGATTGTCTGTTCTTTGCTCTTGAAACATTTCAACTTCCTTTTATCCATACTGTCTCCCACCATCCACATAACCATATCTACCCAAATAGCACTAGAATGAAGTTTCAGAAAAACAAATCTGAATAAGTCATACCTTTCAATCCTTCGAATTTTTAAAAATCCTTCAAACTACACAAATCATATTGAGTATCCCCTATGTATTATATATCTACTGTGCAAGGCACTGGAGAACCAATGACAAATAAGGTACAGATATATACACACACACACCTTTTGCCCCTCGTGGAGTTTAGTCAGGTATGGGAAAAAGACAATATACAAAAAATAAATATCTAAACTTATATGTGACAGACAATAATGAGAAATGCCTACTTTTAGATGGAGTAGTAAGGAAAAGACTAATTAATGTCAAGGAAGCAACATTTCAAGCTGGAACTTGAAAAATGGGAAGGAACTAGCCATTAAAGTTTACCAGGGGAAAGCAATTCCAGACAAGTTCCAGGGAAAGGGGACTATACCATGTAACTTCGAAGGAAAAAACAACTGGTATTCTAGGAACATCATACAATAGTAGACCAAATTACATAGAGTGATCATGAAAAAAGAGGTATGACATAAATTAGAAAACTTGGCAGATACAGATTTCTCAAAATCTGGTAATAGAAGCTAAGGCTAATGTAGTCAAGAATGTTGTCTTCTCGTTTTGAGAAGACAACATTGTAAACTAGATTTTATTTTCCACAATTTCAACAGGAAGCCTTCAAACATACTGATGTGCCATGTGTCATATATATCACACATGTACATCTGTATGTATGGCATATACATACATTTTCTTTATGTTCGCATGATAAATTCTGAAATCATCATCACTACTTGAAATCATTTTATAAGCAGGGAAAGATATAAATAAATAGTTAAACACACTCCTTGTCAGGGCATTGAACAGCCTTTCATGACCTAGAAAAGTGGTTCCCAACTTTGTCTTCAGATTAGAATCATCTGGGGAGCTTTAAAAATATTAATACCTACATCCTACCCTACAAAAATTCTGTAGACAATCTAGACACTGGTATATGTAAAAAGTACCCAGGCAATTCTATTATACGGCCAGGATTGAGAACAACTATACAAAAAGGTATCTTTCTAGCATCCTCACAACTCCTATGCACCTACAGCAATTTCTTGAATATATATTTTCACTCTTTTCATATGTTTTTTGTGGCCAGAAATCACCTTCACTTTTACAGTTAACACATTTGAATGCTCATTTTCTAAGGATCTCCATAACCACAAAATCCTCATTACTGTGCATATTAACTATTGAACTATAATAGCAATTGTCAGAATATCACTTTGAAAAACAAAAAAATTTTTAAAACTCTTCCTAGTAACCAGCAAAAGCCAGCTGCCTCATAAAAACATACTGACTTATTTCATACTACTGAGTATTTAATATCTGGCTAAAAGTCTGTTTAATATATGGGTAAGTACAATACATAAAAAATATCATTCACTACTTAAGAGGTCAATATTATTTTTAGATTTGAGCTGGAGTAACATATTACAGATATCAAAATGTTCTTTGTAGAACATTAGAGATAAGTATCATTTCCTTTTTAGTAAGCACAATAAATACAAAATACAATTAAGCCCTGCCACAGCTCTTAACTCAGAGTCTACGCACTACAGGTTGTGTCACAGATGAAAAGGCATTTGAGTTCAGTGCTTCCAATAAAAAATGTCTTTATATCAGTCTTAAACATGCTGATCTTGATCCTAATTCTACACCAAAATAAACTTTATTATACCAAGGTTCCAGAAAACATGACAAAAGAATTTTTTGGACACTCATCTCCAATCAATGTGTAATATGAAAATTACTTCATATTTGTTTAAGAATCTACGGTCAGCATGAGTTGGAAAATCCACACTATTCTATTACATCTTAATTTTGATAGCTTTTATTCTTTATAACTTTGGCAGGCCTTTTGTTGACTCATAGGAGGAGTGTACTCCTAAGCAAAAATATAAAGTAGATACCCCAAGACTTCCATTTCAGGCATTTTGCTGAATTACATACCACGGCCTACTATTTCATCAACTTAGAATTCAATGCAAGGCAAAAATACCTTTCAAGAATGAAGGAAATATAAAATACTTTCAAACAAAAAAAAAAGTTCCACCTTTAAGGAAATTCTAAAAAAAATAGTAAGTACTTTAGGCAGAAAATATGAAATGCAAACAAATCCAAGTACAAAGAAAGCAATAAATGTGAATAAATCCAAACAAACACTGATTGGGAATTAGCAGTATACAGATGGTGGCTGAAGTCATGAGCCTTCGAACACACATACATACATATACACATATATATAGTCTCATGTATAATTAATGAATTCCTAGTATGTGATTGTATCTTTCCCAAAACAGTAACTTGATGTCCTTTAATGTCAGGCTAAAACCTACACATATGCAGAGATAAGAAAACTTCAAGAAGAAATATCCACCAGCACAACTCTCCCTTCTCATTCTGCTAATTAGGAACCCAGCGTGCCATCAGTAGCATATCCCCTGCTTGCTTACTCCCTGCTTAGAGGGGTGTATTATCTGGTTATGTTCTGCTTATAAATCAACTGAAAAATAAGAAAGCAGATTCTGTTACCACTTCAATAATAGAAAGTCAAAAAGTAATGCTCCTAAAGCAAAGTGAGCACAGATTCACTGCTTCTACCAGCAAAACACTGTGGAATCAGACTTGCTTCCAGTACAATTTTATGCTCTTCCTGCGGGTATGGGGGTGAGGGAAGGTAGTAGACAAGACACATAGATAAGCTTTTGTTACATCCTCTCCTATACACTTACATGTCTCCCGACCTGGCACGCCAAAATAAATAAGTTCCTCCCTTCCTATTACATGTACATCTTCATACCAAAGATATGATGAGTATGTTACTGGAAGGTATATATAAAAAACACTTCCCAAAGAGCAGAATAACTTGTGCTCCAAAGTGTTGATATTATTACTTTCCTGGGACACAGCATGCCAGCATTCTAGGTACTTATGGGAAAACAACAGGGGGCAGAATTGTTAAGCAGGTTTGAGAAAATCCACATGGTGGTTTTGGGCAGTGAGCAGACAGTGAGTTTACCAACTGTTCTAAAGATTTAGAAAAGTGTGTCATGATACAATGGGGAATCACTAAAGAGCTGAGAGTAACGGAATGATTGGTTTCATGGTTTCCAGTAGTTCTTCCTCTCCCTCCAACAAAACAGAGGTTTTTAAAGGATATCTTTTGTGAAACTAAGATCAGAGAGAGACAAAAATCATGAACACATGTACAAATGGAAAATGCTATCTTTCACTGTCAGAAGGCTTAAGACTCCTCAAATTGGTCCTACCCATGGTCTGAAAAAGCCCCTCTCTTGACCATGGGAACAAGGGTAGAATTTTGATTTTTACTTAAAAGAAAACAATCTACCAATATTTAATATTCAGATTTGACACTGGCTCTCTCCAAATGCGTATATCCAAACGTCACTAGCAAAATACTGCCATTTTTCTTATTCCTTGTACCTGATCTATTAAAGGCATGTCAGTTAATAAGGAGAACATTTTGAAAATATTTAGAATAGTTTCCCTCATGCCTTAATTGTCTTGTACCAACTGTTTAAAAAAGTTCTCATATTTCCACACTTAAACTTCAAAACCAATACTTTATATTAAGTTTTTAAATCATTCCAATGAAGAGTTTTGGTGTTTTTAATGAGATTTAAAAATGAAAAAAATGCCTTTTATATTTACTCACATATTTACCATTTCTGGCATTCTTCATAACTTTGAGTAGTTCCAACTGCTCATTTAGTAACATATTCTTTCTGCCACAAATAACTACAACACTTTCTGTAATACAGCTCTACTGACAATAAGTTCTCTAGATTCTCTGTGTGAAAGCTTTTATTTTGGCTCCATTTCTGGAAGACATTTTTGTTATGTAGGGAACTGTAGATTGATAATTATTTTCTTCCAGGCTTTAAGCTTTTCTCTTTATCATAGGTTTGCACCAAATTTATCATCATGTGGCATAAAATGGTTTCCTTTGTATTTCTTCTGCTTTGGGTTCATCGAACTTCTTGGATTGTTACACTTAACATCTTCACCATATCTGAAAATATTTCAGCCATTATTTCTTCAAATATTCTTTGTGTCCCTACTATCTCACCTTTCCATCAGGTACTCCAATTACACATAAGACCATCTGATATTGTTACTTAGATAACCAATATTCTGTTCACTTTTTCCTATACATTTTGGATAGTTTCTATTGCTATGTCTTCAAGCTCACTAATACTTTCTTCTGCAATCTCCAATCTGCTAGACATTCCACTCAGTATTTTCACTTCAGATGCTAAATTCTTCATCTCTAAAAGTTCGATTAAGGTCTTTCTTGTATTTTCCAGTTCTTATACCATCGTGTTCATGTTTTCTTCTACCTTTTTAAACACAGGGGAAATATTTATAATAGCTGTCTTGATGGCCTTGCTTACTATTAATATTTCCACCATTTCTGTCATTTCTAGCTGTTTCTATTGACTTATTTTTCTCCTGATTATTGGCTGCTATTTTCCCGCTTCTTTTCCATCCAACATTATAATGGATGCTGTGAATTTTACACTTCAGTACAAGATTTTGTTATATACTTTTAAATTGTTGAAATTGTTCTGTAATTAATTGGCTCTGTTTCGAAGACAGATGCAGAGAAGCCTTTAGTCTAAGGTGACAGACCCTTTCATGGACTCTATCCAATGCCCTATATAGTACGAGGTTTTTCTACTCTGGCTCTTGGGAACATGAAATATTTGTGAGTTAGAAATGTTACTTCAACTATTGCTTTCAATAATTATTTTTCAGGCTATCGAAGTTTCCTTTCACGTACATATAGATCAGCACTCAGTCAAAGCCTCACAGTAAGCCATCTACAGATCTCTGAGCGCTCTCTGTGCAGTTCCCTCCACTCTGCCACTCTTCCCTACAAATTGTAGGTGCCTTGGCCTCCCTAAACTCCTGTCTCTGTGTCCTCAACTCTGCAGGAGAATAGGCTCTGACTTCCTTCTCCTTGCTGCCTGTAAACTGTTTCTAGGAAATAAGCTGGAGTAATTATAGGGCTCACTTCATTGGTTTCTCTTCTCTCAGTGATCAGTCCTATGTTGTCTAATGTCCAATGTCTGAAATATATATGTGTGTGTGTGTGTGTATGCAGAGAGAGAGAGAGAGAGTGTGTGTCCAATTTTCTAGTTGTTTAACCTGAGGAGTATAAATTCTGTTCCTCTTACCCCATTATGACCAGGTCTTTGAACAGATAAATGTAATAAAAATGCACTACCTTCCATTTTATTTATATGATCAAAGACTGATTTCAGGGAATATGGGAAGTCACTATCTGAATTTTAACAAAATTGTTCCCTAATTAGTGGAGGGCACTATTTAAAAAAAAAAAAAAAAAAATCGTGATGTAGCTAATTAAGCCAGCAATATTCTTCTTACATTTGGTTCTACATATCCTTTTCAGATAAGACAGATATATAATCAAGTACTAAAGTAAATTGATCTGAGACTCACACCTAGCAATAACTAGGTCACGAAGGACTAATAGGAGATTAAGAAATATTTCTATTAAGTATAAATTGTTTTTGCAACATAAATACATAAAAAATTCTTAAATGTAAAAAAAAAAAAAGGAAAATACAAAAAAAACTTCCATGCTGGCCAGGCGTGGTGGCTCACGCCTGTAATCCTAGCATTCTGGGAGGCCAAGGCAGGAGGATGGCTCAAGGTCAGGAGTTCGAGACCAGCCTGAGCAAGAGCAAGACCCCATCTCTACTAAAAATAGAAAGAAATTAATTGGACAACTAAAAATATATAGAAAAAATTAGCCGGGCATGGTGGCGCATGCCTGTAGTCCCAGCTACTCGGGAGGCTGAGGCAGAAGGATCGCTTGAGCCCAGGAGTTTAAGGTTGCTGTGAGCCAGGCTAATACCATGGCACTCTAGCCCGAGCATGAGTAAGACTCTGTCTCAAAAAAAAAAAAAAGAAAAAAACTTCCATGCCAAGCACAGTCCATGAGAAAGAGATGAAGCTATGAGTGTACATGACATATTTAGGGGACAGAGAGTGCCTAGTGCATTTAGTGAATGACAAAGGTAGAAGATACCAAAAATGTAATTTGGGGGTCAGTTACCAGATGGCCTCATATTTGGGCTATTTATTTTTATCTGAGAAATGAAAGTCTTTTCAACAAATGGTGCTAAATCAACTAGACATCCACACGCAGAAAAAAAAATGAATCTGACAATGACCTTACACCTGCACAAAAATTAACTCAAAATGAATCACAGACCTAAATGTAAAACACAAAATTATAAAAATCTTAAAACATAGGAAAAAAATGTAGATGGTCTTGGGTATGACAACGACTTTTTAGATAAAACACCAAAGGTATAATTCACAAAAAAAAATAATTGATAAGCTGGACTTCAATAAAACTAAAAACT
This sequence comes from Propithecus coquereli, assembly GCF_000956105.1. Taxonomy (NCBI): domain Eukaryota; kingdom Metazoa; phylum Chordata; class Mammalia; order Primates; family Indriidae; genus Propithecus; species Propithecus coquereli. Next base: position 2,978,383 of record NW_012155285.1, read on the forward strand.
TCTCTGCAAAGAAGACAAGTCACAGACTAGGAGAAAATGTCTGCAAAAGACACATTTGATACAGGACTATTATCCAAAATATACCAACACCTCTTTAACCTCAACAAGAAGAAAATTAACAACCTGATTAAAATATGGACAAAAAACCTGGACACTTCACCAAAGAAGATATACAGATGACAGACAAGCCCATGAAAAGGTTGGTTCAACATCATATTTCATTAGGAATTGCAAATTCAAACAATGAGAGATTACTACACACCTAGTAGAATGGCCAAACTCAAAAACACTGACAATAATAAATGCTGACAAGAATGTAGAACAACAGAAACTCTCATTCATTGCTGACGGGAATGCAAAATGGGAATACAGCCACTTTGGAAGATAGTTTGAAATTGTTTACAAAACTAAATATACTCTTACCATCTGATCCAGCAATCCCCTCCTTGATATTTACTCAAATGAATTGAAAATGTGTCCACACAAAAACTTACACACACTTACAGAAGCTTTCTTTATAACTGCCAAAACTTGGAAGCAATGAAGATATCCCTCAGTAAGTGAGTGGATAAATAAACCATGGTGAATAAAAACAATAGAGCATAATTTCATGCTTAAAACAAATGAGCTACCAGGCTCCGTGAAAAGACATGGAGAAATTTTAAATGCATACATAATTAAGTGAAAGAAGCCACTCTGAAAAGGCTATATACTGTATGATTCCAACTATATGAAATTCTGGAAAAGGCAAAACTATGGAGACAGTAAAAAAAATAATGGTTGCTAAGGGTTGGAGGGAAGGGGATATATGAATAGGAAGAGCCCAGTGAAACTGTTCTCTATGATACTACAATTGTGGATATATGTCGTTATACATTGGTCAAAACCACAGAATATACACCACCAAGAGTGAACCCTAAACTATAGACTTGTGGTGATAATGAGGTGTCAGTGCAAGCTTACTGACTGTAACAAATATACCACTCTAGTGTGGGATGTTAATAGTGGGAGAGATTACGCCTGTGTGGGGACAGGGGATATACAGGAACTCTCTGCTTTTGGCTCAATTTGCTATGAACCTATAAACCTCTAAAAAACAATCTATTTAAAAAAAAAAGAAAAAAGAAGATAACCCTGGCGTCAATGTGAAGTATAAGCCAGACAAGGAGCTAAAGTGAGAGAAATCAGTTAAGAGGCTACAG
>NW_012155285.1:2981204-2982122 GCF_000956105.1 Propithecus coquereli
GCCTCGGCCTCCCAGAGAGCTAGGATTACAGGCGTGAGCCACCGTGCCTGGTCTTATTTAATATTAATTAATTTTAAAAGTGCCATGTGGCTAGTGGCTACCATATTGAAGATTATAGCTTTATGGTAGCCCTCCAACACCAACTTCTAAAAAACTTACTTTTAACTTTTGCTTTCCTTGCTCTTGGATTAGGTCAGCAAATATAATAACGCTGAAACCAAGGGGTAGAAAAGGACTGGATCACTCTAAAAAAATAGTAAAGCTTTTAAGAAATAAAAAAAATGTATTACAGTTGTAAAAATCAGATATTTGCTGATAAAATTTATGGAAATAAAAAGCCAAATTATAAAATGTTAACTCTAGAAGGCATTTCTAAGGTGTACCATAATTTATTCAACTGTTTAAAGTCATCTATTTTGTTTCACCCTTAGCAGGCTCTCTGAAAGAACAGTATATAAATAACTAGTATTTGTTTGATACATAAATAAATGGATTTCATTTGAAAAGGGAGAATCACTAATTGGCCAGGTCAGTATATTAAGTTTTCTTTTTCTTTTTTCTTTTGAGACAGGGTTTGACTCTATTGCCCAGGCTAGAGTGCAGTGGCATCATCATAGCTCACTGCAACCTCAAACTCCTGGGTTCGAGCTATACCTCCTGCCTCAGTCTCCCAAGGAGCTGAGACTACAAACAAGCACCACCAAGCCCAGCTAATTTTTCTATTTTTTTGTAGAGATGGGGGGGCGGGTCTCACTATGCTGCTCAGGTTGGTCTTGAACTCCTGACCTCAGCAATCCTCCTGCCTTGGCCTCCCAAAGTGCTAGCATTACAGGCGTGAGCCACTGTACCAGGCCTATTAAGTTTTCTTTTTTATAAAAAGGTTTAAATTTGATCAATTTTATTAACTCAAAACAACAT